>NW_004567107.1:53973969-54004306 GCF_000260355.1 Condylura cristata | reverse complement strand
GGTGAATTGGTGGTGGGAAGCCCATGGGGATTACAACTGAGATAGAAAAAGGTACAAAATGATATAAAAATAAACAATTATATTATTTAAAAAGTAAAGGGCAATATTATGAACTTTCTGAAGAATTATGCATCATAATTATGCTGTGTTGAGGATTTCTTAGAATAATCAAAAAAATGTTAGTTGGAGCTCCCACATAATAAGAATTAATTACTTAGTAACTTCATGGGTTTAATGGGCTGGAGTAACATGGGCATCATATTTATTAAGCTAGATAATGCCAATATGCTTCAGCATGCTTACTACAACGATAATTTTAGAAATTGAGAGGTTTTTAAAGGGCTTAAATTTAAGAAAAGGAGTAATACTTTTGTATAATATGTAATCAATATAAAAAATATTAAATAAAATACTTGGTGACTTTAAAAACAAAAACAAAAAAAATAACCAAAGAGGTACTAATGACTACACTAGGCATTTACATGATGCTCTATATAGGTCTTCACAGCAATTTGATTTATAGTGATTCCAACTAACCATGATTCATATGTGCAGCTTAGTAACATAACATGGCTTTGCAGACTGCAGATCAACTAATTTAACCCCATCAACCTCCTGTCTGAATTGCTAAAAATCACTTCCTTGATGCCCAGCTTGTCCAGTCTCACAATCCTCATTCCCAGCTTATCCAGGTCTAAGGCAGTGCCAGGAGCCCCAGGGTGACCGCTAGAGACACTGCTGTGTGTCTGTAGAAGAGGAAAGGACAGGGCAGTAGGGAGTGCCATCAGCAGGAAAAGGAGAAGAAGGAGTAAAGATCAGTGGACTGACAGACAATGTTCTTTTGCCTTAAAAGAATGAAGATTTTCTTCTTTGCTTAATAAATGACTTTGAATCTGGTTGCCAAAGAGAAGTCCAAGTGTGTTTGAATGATGGGGATACTGTTGTGTGCTTTCTTTAGAGGGGACTGCTTAGAAGAACATTTTTAAAATATGTGATTAGGTTATTTTTGTTTGAGTGCTTGCTCTGGGTGGAGAAGGGTTTATTATCAATATTATGTGTCATTGTTTTCTTGTAAATTAATCCAGAGGCAGAGTTAAGAGAATTGTTCAGAGGTTGTTGAGATGAAATAGCCCTGTAGAGATGACTTTTAAGAGTTCTGTGTATTCACACACACACACACACATACACACCATCAAACTTTTACTTCAATTTATTTCCATTTCATAATGGGCTTTGTTTGAAATATACATTTTAATGTTAGTGTATCAGTTAAGATGGTGTTTCATCCTAGGTAAATGTAAGATGGCAAGAGATGCTATTTTATATGCTCAGGGTCTCAAAGTATATAGTGATGTTAATGATTTCCTGTTGAACATGCTCTGGTAATTATAGTTATGGGCATTTTTCTATATATGTGAGTTCTGCCTTTAATTGGAAAATACTCCAATTCACTTGCTAGAGTGAATAAGTCTGAAGGAAAACCAATAAGCAGAGAGGATTTTTTTTTTAAGAAAAATACTAGGGAACCTATGAAATCTTGAAATTTTCCAAAAACAAAATTTTGTTTTATAGCAGCACAAGACCTTGTTCTGAAATTTCAAATAAGATTGCTAAATTATGGTATTATGCATACCCTGGCTAATCTATTCGTCAGTAAAACAGTGGAGCTAGAGTGTAACTTGAAACAGAGAAAGAAGTCTGAAGCACTGTCTTACTCAAGTGACATTACCTACCACCAAATTCTTCTCATACTTTGGGCATATTTTAGAAGAATTAGCAACTAAGCTTCCTTTTCTTTCAGCATTCAACTGGGTGAAACTACAGCATTTCTCACTACATTCCACAGTGGAGTTCTAGCTGCTGGGTACAGCCCTATACTTCAAAGGATTCTTCTTCTTTCCTAAGCCCTGATTTGAAACTTCAAAGGCCCTCACTGTCTTCAAAATGGTGACAAGCTTCTTTGCCAAGAAAACTTCCCCATGAGGATAATCTTGATATTCTGGGCACAGATGGAACCCTTGCAGGACTTGGGAACACATCTGGTTTGCTGCTTTGATGAAGAAAGTGGCTCCGTATGCCATCGTGACTCATCACTGTCCTCATCAGCATGCATTTCATTCCGAAATTCTGCCAACAAACTTGAAGTTTTGTCATCATCCACTTGAAGTAAGTCCTCAATTGCATCAGAGACATGGCCTTCATTCACCTCATTTTCAATGCATTTGTTAAGAAATTAGAGCAAAATAGAAATATTTTCTACAAAGAGAAGTTCCCTGGCCTTCATGAAGACAAGAAAAGATTCCATCAACCCTTAAGAGGGTTTAAGCATCAGAAACAAATTTCAGTTTCTTGAGAGAAAGAAATTCTGCTCAGTATAGCTCAAAATAACCTGATAGAAAAGTGTTCATCCTGACTTAATTTTCTCAGCAATACTTTTGGCCATAGGTAAGAGTGAAATCTTTCAAGACTTTAAGGGGTCCCTTCTATGAATGTTGGTAAAAGCAGACAACTAAAACAAAAACTATTTTGGCCAACCTACTGCTACTGCTCCTGCTTCTTTGCCATTTAGAAGATAAAATTGGATACAGAAAGCAAAACTAACTTCTTAAAGCTAGAAGATGTGCTTCTGTAAATAATAGTGAGAGGATAAATCCTTAGAGTTCACTGTAGGCACAAACTTGAAGAGACAATCAAACATGGCAGAGAAATGCTTCTACTTAGGTTATTTGCTCAAAATTTTGAAACATAGATTCAGAAGATGTCCTTTCCTTGATGAAATAACTGTTAATAATGCAGCGACACATAAAGGTTACTTCAGTGACTCAGGACAAAGGAAATGATACAATGTGAATTCAATTTGAAGAATATTAAGGGAATTTAAGCACTCGGGGAAAAAAGGCTGTCTTAGCTAGCAAATAAGAGACACTAATATATATAACACACATGTAAATATAAACACACATCTCTAAACATTTTCATGTATTAAAAATGAAAGGTTTAAAGTCAAATTCACACATATTCAAGAACATTTCACTATTTTCAATTGCTCATACAGGTCTATAATAATGTCCTTTGTCTAAAATAAATCTTGACTATTCTACTTTTAATTTTGCTTGTTTTATACACTTAAAGGCAAGTATTTGTTATATTTATATATTTTAAAGTAGTTATATTTATATGAAAAAGAGAATGAAAGAATTCTTTCTGAGCAACATTTTTTTATTCAACCTGTATGAAGGGAATCAATTTCCAGAGCAATAAATAATATTGATTGAAAAATAGAGTACGTACACATTTATAGAATTTTTGCCTGGGGTTGGAATCAGTAATTTTTGGCAAGTATTCAAAACAATCCATGACTCCAATATTTTAGAACTGCTGGTCTAGAGAAATAGTTGTACTGGTTGTCCTTAAAGCAAGCAATAAATATGTGACCTGGGACTCTGGTGGCCGCTGGTAGTGATTTGAACAAGGGCATCGAGTCTAGTCATATCTTTTTGCAGTTTTACAAAATGTATACAGCACACTGTCATATGCTTTACCTGTCAGCTTTACTAGCATCAAAATCCTCACCACAGAACTGAGTTGTCCTCCAAAATTCAAACCTAATGATGCTCATCCCTCCTCCCATCAAGTGAAAATTCTCTTCTGAAAATAATTTGGGTTACTTTACTGCCAAGACAAATGGGTTCTTACACCCGAAGTTCCACATCATAGAATACAATAATTTCAGTTGGAAATATTAGCAATAAATAAAGAATAAATCCACTCTCTTATATGACAGAATCAAAAACACATAGTTCCTCATGGCTTGTTGAGTTTGTCTGTATTGCAGACTAACACTTAGAAGCTTTTAATCAGTGGATATAAAACTGGTTAAGTTCAAAGAAAGGAAAGTGAAATTCAGGAACAGTTAAGTTTTCTATTGCAAATCCAAGCTCCATGTGCTAATATCCAAGTGCTAGCTGAGGTTGGGGATGCCAGAGGGAAAGTATTAAAGGTTCTAGGTTTAGATGGCTTACCTGGTACTGACACTTACTCGTCACTATGAGTATTACTTTGTCATTACTCACTTCTTAAAAGAAAGTAAAATAATATGAACATGTGGGTTAATAAATAGTGTTGGAAAGGTATAGCAATTTTCTTAAATTCACCTATTTAATGCATGATAGAAATTTAAACCCACAGCTATTTAAAGACACTATCCAAAACTTTCCAGCTAAGACCTAAGGCTTGCTTATTTCAAAGGAGTTTTGACAAATAGCCATCTAAAATATGATCAATTATGTATGCTACAAGCAAGTTTAAAAAACACCTTTACTACACTATCACAAACACTTCTTTATAATTTTAATAAGTAAATATGGTGTTGCATGGTAATCATAAAGCATTTTTTTAAGTTTAAGTGTTAAATTGGGCATTTTTCTTTGTATGTATGAAAATAGTTATTATTATTTTTTTTTTTTAGTAAGATGCCTATTCATGCCCTTTCCTCATTTATTCTAGAGGGATGCTAGGATTTTTCTCATTTAAGTAAAAGGCACATTAAGTGATACCATATTTTAAAAAATAATTAAAATGAACATAAAATAACCATAGATCTCAATGTAAAAATTATTAAACATCTAGAAAAAAATATAGGACAAAACCTTTGTGAGCTTGACTATACAGTAAGTTCCTGTACATAGTAACAGAAGTATAAGCCATAAAAAAACAAAGTGATAACTTTTACTTCATTAAAATTAAAAACTTTATGAGAAAAATAAAATTTATTATTAGAAAATCAAAAAATATTTATAGACTGAGAGAAAATTTTCAGCAACAAAATTTTAAAAATGAAATATTGATACATGCTTCTACATAGATAAACCTCAATATTGCACTAGGTGGAAGAAGTCAGGTACAATATTACTATATATTTTGTAGTCTACTTAAATGAAATATCCAGCTAGGGACCTCACTGGTGGCATGACAGGTTAAAGTGCAGTACTATGAAATATCCAGATAATGCAAATTTATAGTAGCAGAAAGCATGGTGGCCTTTAGCTGAGATTAGGGGAAAAGGATGATTTGAATATAACTCAAAGGAATTTGGGGAGATGATGGCTATGTACTAAACTAGATTTTGATAATTACTGCACAATTTTATAAATGGCTAAAAATCAGTGCCTTTAACTTTTAATATGTTACTATTATGGTATATAAATTATAATCTCAAGAAAACTGTAAATAAAAGGTATGCATACTCAGAAGTTACCCATAGATACACTTTCAGATATAAAGAATGTATGAAGTCTAGGTGGGGAGAGCTACTCAGATGTTCTATTTCCTCAGTTTTTTCTGTTTGAAACTATTCAGAATGCAATTAGAAAAACAGATACTTAAAAGATTCTTAACGTTATGGGGGAAAATCCTTTGAATTTCTCAATGAAAAGTATATCATTGAACAATACCTTTTACTACTCTATCTTGTTAAATATAATTTTAAAACATTAACTATTTTGATGCTTGATTAACTGATTTTTAATTATTTAGAAGAGCTGATATACAAGAATTTGTATAACTTGGGGAGCATTATTTTTATTGTACTTTTTATTGCCATATTAGTTTGAAATACTGTATATGACTCAGGAGTACCGGATCACACCTCTTCAGATGTATGTTACCACATCACCTGAGGGTAAGGAAAGACCCAGACCATTCCTTAGAAGCATAACTCTAATTAAATATTGATCCCATTTTAAAAAGCAGGATTTATTCTTAAAATCTAGATTGCAGGTCCACTCTGAGTGAATGACCTGCTGGGAATGTGATAACTAACTGCTTTTCAAATTTGTTCACACACTCAGTTCTGTTGTTTTTTTTTTTTTTTACTTTCACAACCTTCTAAGTACATTCTGTATCTAAATCTATTATAGAAACATTCACTTTAAGTATTCTTGACTGTTGATGAAATATCATCTCAGTGTTTTGGTCTTCACAGCTTAAATTGGTGCCAGCTATATTTAAGCCTTCTTAGAGTCATAACATTCCAGACATAGAAGAACAAAGATGTTTGCTTAGGTACTTGACAGAAAGTCTATAGCATAAAAATAGATATATTTCTGAGCTACAGCCTACACATTGGTGAGTAATTCACAACTATTTAATGATAGTGCATAACATTTTAAGAATAGACAGACATTTTTTCTAGCGTTTTTTTTTCCACTGAATATTTGCAAACTTGGGTCATAAGAGTACAATTTTTTTCATTAGCTTATGTCAGCAGCATTTTATCACATGCACACTCAAAGTAACTGATTTGAATGATAAATCCTTAGCAAAATAAGATCTTAAAATATTGTTTGTCTGTTTACCATTATATACTTCATATTAACAGAGACATTTCATGTGTGTACAAATGTATATTTGTATGGGATTTAGTTAACATATTCTTACTTAATAGGTAACTGAGACTTTCCAAAGGTAAATTAGCCCTATGTGAGCTTGGGACTTTTTCTTGTCTAACTTGCTGATTTTAGTACCTAACTCCTAAACACTGAGAAGAGGTAATGATACAAGGTAACACTCTCAGGAAAGACTCTTCTGATACCTCTCCTTTCCCCAGGGACCCCTGGTCTATGCAATGCCCCCCAACCTCTTGAACACTTCTTAAAAGTGCTACTCTCCTGGTAACCAAGCAGTCTCCTTACACATCTGCCTAACTCACTATGGTGTATTACTCTTGCATGTAGAATTCATGTGTTACTTATCATAGCCTCATTTCTAGGGCATCCTTGGCATTCAGAAATATAATATTTGAAGACAGATAGTCAGAATTCAGATTATACCAGGTCAACATCTAAGTCAGAATTCAGATTATACCAGGTCAACATCTATTGGATATCTGTTGTTCGATAAACACTCCTGTCAAGTAGTGAACATAAGAAGAGTTGATCCAGTTCTATCAACTGCAAGGAACTTGAAGTATGTCACAATTTAAATAATAAGGAATAATCTTTTTGTGGTCAGAAGATTTTTAAAATATCTACTAGTAATGCTTATTGTATATAATTTTATAATTCTGGCTACTATATATATGCTATATATGTATATGTATTCATCATTTATATACTTAACCTATACTTTGTTCACCTAATTAATAACCCCACTTTTCCCATCTTATAGATGAGGGCCAAAGAAGCATGGGGAGTGACATAACTTGCACAAGTGATTTAACATAATTACAGCATGACACAGCTAAAAGCTCAGCCCACTCATTTTCTCCCAAGTCTCATCATAAAATTTTCAGCAAAGGAAGTTTAAACCTTCTCTTCTGCACACACAAAAAGTTTAGTGTTACCAAATCAACTTATGTCTAAATGCAGATAAATACATTTGTTCTGAATAGTTTAAATAGTAATGTAAAAATTTCTAACACTATAAGCCCACATAAATGTTGGGTCCCAAGGCAATTGCTGATAGCTTCCAAAGCTGAACTATATACATCTTCTCATGGAGATAGAGGAGTCCTTTCACAATGAGGCTTAAAGCTGGGATCAAGTTCTGCAGCCATTCCAGGTTGGGGGTTTCTTCCATTCAAACATAAAATCACCAAATAATCAGTGCAGGTCCTATGCACTCATCATCTATTTTTTCTGAGTAAATTGGGTCTATTATTTACTGCTGTGAAGAAGAAATTACTCAAATTAAGCTTAGAGGAATTAGCAAGGGGTACGAATGCTGATATGGAAGTAGCAAAGTATGTGCTGTGTGCAAGTTCCAAGTTTTGTTCCCTATAGAAATAATTTTATTTATTGGTGATACCTTAATTATTTATGGAGATGAAGATAATAAATACAAGTTACCTCAAAAACACATATATGTAAGACAGTTCTTATAGCAGGGAGAATAAGAACCAAGAAGAGGGAGAGATTTATATCAGCAGCCACTGAGAAGATAGGTTAATGCAATTGAGCATTACATTTAGCATTGAACTTCTTGGCAGCCAAGGCTAAAAGGGAAACAGTATAAATTATGTAGTTTATATTATCTGATAAAAGAATGCATCTTGTTCTTTGGACATGTTAAATTTTTCCTAACATTAAGTCTAAAAGGAATTTATCCCTGGATATATAACTAATAGGCAATATTAAATATCAGATGTATAGCAGTTTTATAACTGCTGCAGAAATTTAAATGATTTCTTGCTTTCTCTATTTTCTCACATATTTACTTGTATATCTGCGTAACACTAACCCCTCCCCCCATCAAATAATCCAATAAAATAACTGCATAATGTCAAGTATTAGGAAAGCTATTTTCTTCCTATTGAATTACCTCAAAATCTTAAGCCAAATCTTCATTTCTGTTCCAACATTTAATGCAAGTGGAAATTTCTGAGCAAGGAAAATTTAGGTTGCTATCATCTTCTCAAGGACAAGGGCTCAATAATAAGTAATGTCCAAAATGAATAAACACATATTAAACTGCAGTCTTCAAGGAGGCATTGCACTAATATCTTTGTGCATTATTTTTCAGACTCTGGGGTTTTATGTAGGATTATAGTCTTTCACCTTTACATAGAGCTTCTGATTTTTCAATTTCATCAAATAAAAATTTCAGAAAATACTATATTATGTTTATTGCTTTTTTTTAAAAAAAAGATTTATTTATTTATGTATACAGAACTGTGTACAAGCCAGGGGTACATACCAGAGGTGCAGGGCCAGTGAGAGAATTCACCAGAGACAGAGTGGGGAGCAGAACAGGCAGATGTACTGAAATACACTGCTGAGGGGAGCAGTGGGCAAGACAGGAGAGATCTGCTGCGCTATGTGGGTCACCTGGCTGGCTGTTGATAGTTTCATAGCACTGAGCTTTAACGCCTGTGCCACCAGGGAAGTCCTGTTACTTTAATTTCAAAAAAGATGCCACCAATATAAGGAAAATGTGATGGGCATTACTTCAAAAAAGGAAAGTTCTATAACTTGATATGTTAGATTTAAAAACCCAACTACATAATCCTTTTTTTGTCCCCTTTACTATCATCACTTTGTTGATGACTGTCAAACCCATGAGAACACACATTCTACACAGACAGTTCTTACTTGACACAATCGTACAATCCTTTGAAAGGAATAAAATATAAACATTGGAAAGCTAGCAATAATTACAAGTGATAGCACATTATTAAGTGATTATTTATAAGGTTTTTACACAAGAGGGAGAAATCTGGGTGTTACTGCAAGTTTTAGAAGAAGCACAGTGACCTGAGCCATGTTTTAAGAAATAAAGAAAGATTGTAAATTTTAGAGAGCAAATATCAGGTAGAAATAATGTGTGGAAGGGCCCTCCCTGGTGGTTCAACAGGTTGGAGCACTACAATGCGAAGCTAAGCCAAGCTGTGGCTGCTTTAGTGCAAGTTCAATTCGCACCCCACTACACATGGCACAGCAGACCTCTCCTGTCTTGCCCGCTGTTCCTCTCAGTAGTGTACTTTGTTGATCTGTCTGCTCTGCTCCCTTTTCTGTTTCTGGTGAATCTTCTCTCTGCCCCTGCACCTCTGTCCTGTACCCCATTTCTCTATGCAGAAATAAATAAAATCTTTAAAAATAGAAAGAAAAAATGTGTGGGGAAAAAACAAAGGCACAAGTGCAATAGAGTGATTGGCTCAATGGCACAAAGACCTCCAAAGTCTAAGTGGTAGTTCCATATTTCAGTTCAGTGGAACCATTGTTTTATCCATTGGTGGCAGGGTTCCCCTCTTGGACACTAAGAACTCTACACCAGCATACCTCAAAGTTGCCAGAAGAGGCAAAAATTTTTCTCAGTTATTAGGCATAATAGTGACAGGTCATGTCTACTAATAGCTCTTGGATTATAGTTGTGGGGACAGCAGATTATAGTAGTCCCTGATTCAAAGGATGTACTGCATCCATAGCGTAGAGTACCTTCTTTTCAAGTGTTATCTCCCAACTGGCCATTACACCTTTCAACAAGGCTAACTACATCCAAATGATGGGGCATATGTGAAGGTGAGTTAACACAAAGGCTTTTCTCCCAGGCTGCATTTCTTTGAGTAAATGAATTCCTTGATCAAACTCAACATTGCTGAGTTCCATGATGGTGCATAAGATATTCTAGGTGTCCTTGACTGTAGATGCTGGTAGAAGCATTATAGACAAGGCAGACAAATTCATATGCAGAATATGTGCACATGAAGATGAATCTCTTCACCTGCCATCTCCATGATGGAAGTTCAGAACTAACAATCAACCTGCCACCACATGGCTAGTGAGTGTTCACAAGAATTTCCTGTCCAGGACTCGATATTGGCATCTGCTATTGGCTCCTGTGGGCCTCAACAGGAACATAAATCAAATCATTCTTTAAAAAAAAAAAAAAGAAAAAAAAAGCTTTATTATTTATTTATTCATACAGAACTGGGGTACAGGTCAGAGGTGCAGGGGTCATGAGAGGTTTCACCAGAGATAGAGTGGGGAGCAGAACAGGCAGATCGATGAGGTACACTGCTGAGGGGAGGAGGGGAGCAGCAGGCAGGTCAAGAGAGGTCTGCCACGCCATGTGGATCACCTCCTGGGCAGGGATCAAACTCATGCTGAAGTACTTTAGCTTCTTAGTGCTGGGCTTTAACCCGCTGCACCACCAGGGAGGGCCCCAGATCATTCTTAAGGAAGGAAAGTACATGTTGTTGAGCCCGTGCACAGCCTTCACCCTTGGTCAGAGCCACTTTCCTGGTATGCTCACTCTGAACTGGCATAGCTGGGGTAGCTGACATCCACACAATGGGTAATCTTTTCCACCTGATCATTAAGAACTCTGTGGTGGATCCCTATTGGTGGACATTCATGCATAACACAAATATCTTTATGGCCTGTGCCCCCAAACAAGAGAATCAACCCCATATCTCTTCCTCAGAATTCCTTGTCACCATTATTTTATTTTCTTCTGTTGATAAGGTCTCTGTGTGCTAGCAAGGAAAAAAATATTGAAAGGGCTAAAATCCAGTCTCACAAAGCATGCAGAAAAGTGGAGTTCATAGCAAGGTGCAACACATTTGTAAGTGACACACTATCCTGCCTATAGACTCTCTCTAACCCACCATCTTTCACTGATCTCTGCAAGTCTCATCTCATCTATGCACACTGAACACACCAGCTATGCTCTTGAATTGAGGGCTTTGCTTAAACTTGTTTTACCTGGTATTTTCTTCTCCCTCTCAGCTATCTAGAGACTTTGTCCTGCACCTCCTTAAGTCTTTGCCATCTTTTCAGTGAGGGAATCCTTAAGCTCCCAATAACCCCCTTCTCTTAGCAATAACACTTATTGGCATACATTAAATATACGTATTTTTTGTTATTTATCTTGATTTTATGCTCCTCTCTAGAAAATGACCTCCACAAGAGCAAAAATTATGCCTGTTCATGGCCTGCATCCTCAGCACTGAAGAGAGTTTCTGTCTCAGAGTAGGCATTTGATAAGTATTTGCTTAATAAGTGGTCTTTAAAAAATTTAAATGTTTATGTAAATTTAAGTCTAGGGGAATAAATATAAAGCTCAAAATATAGGCTCATGAATAACTGTATTATTGTTTTATTCACAATAGCCAAACATGGTAAGCCACCCATCTATTCACCAACAAGATAAGTGATATATTCTTAAAATGAAGTACTACTCATCTGTAAAATTTAATTAACTACTGCTTCACAGAGTAACATGGATAATCCTTAAAAACATAATGAGCAAAGAAGCTACATATGAAATATATATTCTGTATGATTTTACTTTTATGAAGTTCCACCACTTGTAATAGAAATGAGAGCAATATTTGCCTAGGGAGAAAGAAACAGAGTAAAGGAGCACTTTTTGGGGTGATAGAATTATTCTCTATCTCAACACAGGTAGAGGTTACAGAGGAGTAAACATTAATGAGACTCATGGAAAGATGTTTAAACTGAGTACATTTCACCCTACACAAACCTCACTTCAATAACAAGCTTATTAATAATTTGGATACAAAATAAAATAAAAAAAAGCAATCCAAAACCCCAATTTGACAATAATTTGCTAGGTAAGCCAGGACAAAGACTCATAATTTTTCATTCATCAAAAGGACTGAAGCAAAAAATATAAGTTTCAACCACAAGAAGGTAAGGTTTGAGATCATTTCTTGGAAGTCAAGATACAAGAGAGAAATTGAGTGAGGACGCAGGTAAAGCTCACATGTATCTGAACAGGGTCAAGGGATGTGCAATTAACTCCACTCAAATCATTAGAAATTAAAAGGCAATAGTCTCTCTTTCCTTTTCCAGCATGACTCTTCTAGAGTTGTTATTACCGATGATGGTTACTGCTGCTTGAGCCTGGGTACTGGGTTAATTTTAGAAAGAGCTATAGTTATGAAGATATAAATTACTGAATGAGACTACCCTAGGGGAGAGAGCTTTGCCCTCTATTACCATTAAAGAAAAGGTCTATGGATGGATGAGTTCCATAGGAGTCTGTGTGACTGCTTAGTGGTCCTGGCCAGATCTTGGAATCACAAGTTCAATCTTTTGTAAGTTCCTACGGTTTTACCACTTCTGCTTTTTGTTTTCAATTCCATTTGCCATTTTTTAAATTTCATGTTATAATTTCTTGGTATTGTTTGTTAGAGTTACCCTGTGTTTTTTAGTCTGTTGGGGAAAACTTTTACTACTGTATTAAGTTTTGAAATTGTATGGTCTTTCTCCCTCAGTTTCCAGCAGTCCAGATAAATCCATTCTTCTAACAACTGTGACTCATTGCTCCTGTCTTTTATAAATGTATTTATTTTTTTAATTACATGAACAGTCCACTATACAATAGAATGTGTCATTTCCATAAAGATACAAAACCAAAAATGAAATGAGAGCCCAAGCTATGGGGGCACAACTGAGCAGAGTAATGAAAGAAACTCTTCACCAGTACACCTAACAGCAGTTGGTGCTGTCTCTGAGCCTACTGCTAATGCAGAAATAGCAACACAGAAATGGAAAATTAAGATCGTCTTCAAGTAACTGATGCTGAACCAAACACATCAGGCTCTATGAAATCAGTAAGATATCTGTTTATTTGCACATTATCTTATTTGGTATAAGATAATGATGAATTCTGAATCTAAATTGGCATCTTTCTTTTTAAAGAAGGGAAAATTCTTTTTAAGGATGGAAAAATTGATTGGATGCGGACTTAGTATGTATCAACACTGGTACAGAGGCCCTATACTCAAACACTGTTTGCTTTTATTGAGCATTGTACTGCCCAAGGTTAGTGAACCATTAAATATTTTAAAGTATCTTTTAACACATTTTTAATGAACTGTTGTTACACTGAACTCATTTTGGAAATATCTACATAACATGATTTGCTAAACTCAGTTACTAAGGTTTGTATTCTGAATGCTGACTTTTCCTCTGATAGAATAGCCTGTAGTTAACATCAGAGAGATGATTTTTAATAAGACAGTGGGTCATTTGTTTAACTTCTAATTGGTACAGATGCTTTGGATTACAGCTGGAACATTCTGCTCATGAGGTCAAAATCTGGGGTTTCATCTCATTCTGAGCCAATTGGATTCTGCCTGTTCCAAAACAGCATCCCTGGACCTGCTTTGACATCTCAACAGACTGCAAATGACTGGGTGAGTCAGTGCAGACAGACAGAGGTATGATCTAATTCTATCCCACCACCAAAAAGTACATCACAACAAACAACAAACAAATGTCCAAATGATGCTGGATCAGCAATGTTATCTTTTCCATTATGATAGAATATTTTTAAGTTGGTGTGTATCGGGGCAAATTGTTTGCTAAATTTTTAATGCATATAGCCTTCTATTCTAAGTTTAACTAGAAAAAGCGATTACAATTTGAATGTGTATCTTGGCCCTAAATGGTTTCTTTATTTGGAAATCAATAGCATTGTTTCAGAAGGAAAACAAATATTTGGCATGTTGATGATTTGAGATTTTTATCTCACTACTAGAAGTCTTTGTCCCTTTGCTTTGTCTTATGAACCACTGAAAACATTTTAAGACAATATTATGTCTTCCTAATTAAAAATCATTTTTAAAATCCAGTTGGGGAAATAAAAAACCATATGAATCAAATGCAATTAAGAATGACATTTGTAGCACTACAACTGTTCAAACTGATTTGATTTCAAATTTACTTCGGGGTGTCCTTTAAAAATGCATGCTTTTTTTCCCTCAAGTTTCACTGTAGCTTATATATGACTCTATTTTATGGTCTCATAGAGAAAAGGTACATGAGATAGAAGGGACAGTGTGAGTGATAATGTCATTTAAGGAAGGGCAGGAGTCTGGGGTATACTAGGTCTAACGGATTTACCACACTACAGAGCTGTTGAAATGAATCTGGTGCGGCAGAGAAGAGACTCCAAAGGGTACAATTAGAGTCACTCCCTCCTGAGACATTCTAATGTAGTTGGAGGAGATGAGATTTCCGATGGATGAATTTTTTAAAAAAGATTGATTTTATTTATTTATGCATACAAGAGCTGGGGTGTAGGCCAGCGATGCGGGAGGTGAGAGCATTCACTAGAGACAGAGTGGGGAGCAGAGCAAGCAGATTGACTGAAATACACTGCTGAGGAGAATAGCGGGCAAGACAGAAGAGGTCTGCTGCACCATGTGGGTTAGCTCCCTGGCTGGGGAACAAACTTGTGCTGCTGCAGTGGCTGCTGATTGCTTCACAGTGCTGAGATGATTCAGAGCCCAGGTCTTAGCTCTGTGATTTAATCTTCTCTAAGCTTCATCATGTGTGAAATATCATTACTAGTAATACTTAACTCAGAGCACTGTGGTGAGAATCTAAAGAATTAATGAATGTGAAAAGCCAGCACAGTGCCTCCTAGGTAAACACATAGAAAATGTTATTTTAAAACTCTACTAATTCATTAATTATACCTGGGATTTCTGAGGTATTCCTAAAACGTACTTACTTTTCCTGGGGCAAGAGTGCCCTGGTATATCTGAATGAAAACACAGTGGGGAACAAATCTCTCTTGGCCCTAAAACCCAGTATCTAAGATAAACCACTTAGTGGGTTCACTTCCCAGGATCCTCAGTCTTCTATGGCAGTGGTAGGCATGTATGTTGGCTCTACTGGAAAAATCCTAGAAAGACTCATCCAGCTCCACTGTAGATCTATCTCACCACCCATATGCCCCTCTCTTGGGTGTCTGAGGGAGCGAAATAGACTAATATATTACCCCACGTCGTGGTGTTTATTCTCCCTCCCTGTTACATTAGAAAAAAAAATATCAAGGCTATGGAAAATCCAGATACAATATAATCTCAAACTTGAAATATAAAAATGAAAAGAATAATTATACTAGAATTAAAATAAGGAAAGATGTTCTAGTTTGAGAGACAGAGAGAGTGAGAGAAAGGGAAAGCATGTGATCCTGAGTGTTCGAATAGCTGAGGGATAGTGCAGAAAACTGAAGATTCTTTGTTTTCATTCTCTGCTTAAGACACTGACCAAATCATCAGAGGAGAAGCTTATTTTTTTTTTTTTTTTGGCATCATGCTCTGAGTCACTTGCAGATAAATGTCGAAAAAAGAAATACTGAACAACATGATGTATGATTCCTCAATAACAAGTTAGGAATTATTTTTCCAGTACAATGATATTTTATATTAAATATATGGCAAATACCCTCTCCCCTTTACCCCCCTTCCCTCAGACCTCATTAAGAGAAAAGAACATCATAAGTGGTTGTTCTTTAAGTCGAGGATTGTGGAGAAGTGGATTGTGGAGAAGTGATTCAATCTGTGTGTAGATAGTCAAAGAAAGAGCTGGATTTCAAGGTCTTGTAGGGAATGAAGAGTATTAAAATGAAAGTAATTAAAATAAACTATAATTAAGGATTGAGAAGCAAGCTATTGGCCATCAATTTGGATGTTTAAATACCTTATCAATTTGTGAGCCAAATGATAAAGTCATCTAGCTCTCAGAAATTAAGAGATTTTCTAGGAATGGTGCAAATGGCAAAAATGAGAATTAGGGAGGAAGAATAAGACAGAAAGTGAACTGAAAAAGCATACTGAGTGCTTGTAACATGCAAACTAATCAGCCAGCATGGACTTGTCATCTATGAGCAGTGAAGGTCAGTGCCAATTGCATTTGTCCTCCAAGCTGTGATGACACCCCTTCATGCGGGCCATGGAATGAAGGGCTGCATTGGGAAAGCCAAGAGCTAAAAAGAGTAAGGGACAAAGGAGCAAGAATTATGCCAACCCCTCATATCCTGTGATTTTCAGGTACACGGGATCTCTACAGTGAGAGTTTTATGGCAAAGTCAGATTTCAGTTCTTGTGTAGAAACCAAAAACAAAACCTTGAGAAAAGAGTAGAAGATAAAAGAATGGGTAAATGAAAGAGCATGAGGAGAGGAGGGCAGGCATGGTGTGGGAATGGTCATGGGCAGAGGGGGACAGGGTTGCTGGAGTTCCACATTTGAACCGGAAGAACTATAGGATGTGTTAAATAACCCCAGCTATACTGCAAATAGAATATAGGAGTAGAGACAGGGCTTCTCTGGGGAGAAGACCCTCACCTCCTTTTAAACCCTCCAACTCAGCAAAGTAGCTGGTTACCTGCCACCACCCCTTTCTGACCAGCCACATACCACTCCCTCGGGTAATGTGTCCTGTTAGGATACCTGTTTACTTTCTTAAATTCCTTGTACCTGTCTAATTTGCATACTTTGGCCACATTTTATCCAGTTTTTAAAATTTTCAAGTTATTTGTGTGCAGCAACAGTATATGATTTGCCCAGATCCCATCTGAATTTGGATAGTGTCCGCTATCAGTCATGAATTTGCTTTCAAAATTCTACAAAAAAGTAAAACCTTGAACACCTAACTTGCAACATTTTTTAAAATAAATAATTCATATACAGGCTTGTGGGGGGGTATACAAAGCCATTTACCTATCAAAGAACTTCTACCTGTAATTTCTACTTGTAATTGAATCATCAGAGGACCATATGTACATAAAATAATAATCATGATAATAATAATAATAGATATTATTATTATATTATTATAACAACCAGACTGGAGAGAGCAAAAAATCATCCCTTACTGCTTTCTGTCATGAAGGAGTCTGGGACAGCTGGAAGGCACAGTCCATGTTTAACATCTGTTGGAAAAAGCCCAAACATGTCTTACACATGGGAGATTCCGCAGTTACAGCATGCTCTAGGTAAAGATGCTAAACCTTCAATAGGAAATTTAAGAGTAGGTGAGACCTCCGCATCCATCTAATCAGCAAAAAGGGCAACTCTCTGAGGGACAGGAGTTAAGTCTAAAAATCATCATCTTATCCTCATAATGAGAGCTTTCAGCTTGTATGTTTAATTTGGAGTGGGAGTAGTTGGGATTACGGGAAGGGAGGAAAGTAGACAGAATGGAAAACAGAGACACCACACTTAAACATGTGCTGAATATAAGTCATACTCCTAAATTTAGAAATGTAAAGTACATGAAAATGTACATCATAGAATAAGTAAATATGGTAATAAAGCTAACAAGATCTTTCATATAATAGTACTGCTAGTGGTTTGCACTTTCTTTGTGGACCTTGGAATACCTCTATCAAGAAAAAAAAAAATTAGGGGTCAAGTCTCAGAGTAGCCTTAGCCTTACATTTCCAGGAAGAAAGCACTGTTGTGAACTTGGAGATTTTCTAACACTTCAATTCATTAGGAGAAAACAGTAAACTTGACTAAAATTGAACTTGATTAGCTAACCTTGCAAGGTGCATTGCAAGGTGAGGACCATTCCGGAGATGACACACAAGACCAGTCATGGAGGCAGTGCTACTCTCTGCCTCATCCTGGTGGTTTTGTGACAACATAGAAATAGGATTAGATCTGTCCCTCAGTTTTAACAAAATGAAGTGACAAAAATGAAGTGGGGGGATCAAGAGTAAAGTCTCTGTCCAAACTGTCAAAAGACACTGTTCATTGAGCAGGTCTCTTGGTGCTGAGAGAAAAAAACAGGAAAAGGAGAGATTACAGGAAGAAACGCTGAGAGAAAGGGCAAGAGGTAGGAACAAGCTGCTCTCAGGTCTCACATTTGAAACTAGAAGCTTTACTGGAGATCACGTGTCAAGCTACTCCACAATCTCCCCCAAATACTCTCTCCCAGAAGATATTGCCAAGAGGGTCTACATGCTCTTAGGTAAACAAATACCCCTTTCACTCCAGTGCCTCCTATCTTTATGGCTTTACTGTGCTGACACATCCCCAAAGAATGAAAGTACCCAACTAAGCCCAGAAAACTTCTTTCCTTTTTTTTTTTAAGATTTATTTATTTATGCACATAAGAACTGTAGCACAGGCCAGAGGTCCAGAGGTGCAGGGGCTGAGGCTGAGAGAATTCACCAGAGGAGCAGGGGAACAGAGCAGGCAGATTAACAAAGTACACTGCTGAGGGGAGCAGCGAGCAGGTCAGTAGAGATCTGTTGTGCCATGTGGGTCACCTCCCTTGCTGGGGATCAAACTCATGCTGCAGAGGCTGCAGATCACTTCAGAGTGCTGTGCTTTAACCCATTGTGCCACCAGGGAGGGCCCTTCTTACCTTTTTTTAATGACAATCTGAAATGCTACCTTTCCCATGAAAGCTTTTCCAAGCCTGTTGGCTCCTTACAATCCATCCCACCTCACCCTGCATTCATATTTCTTCTTAAACTACTTATTTCATAGTTCATGTGATGATCATTTGTGTCCTTGTCTTATTTTTCCTGATAAGAGTTCATTAAAAGCAGGAATATTGTCTTAATCCAGGCACACCTCTATAATATGTGGGGGTTGTTACAGATCACAGCAATAAAACAGTTATTACATTAAAGCCAGTCACCTGGATTCTTTTGTTTTCCCAGAGCATATAAAAGTTATGTTTACAAATTCTACTGTAGTCTATTAGGTGTGCTGTAGACTTGCATGCATTTAAATGTGCACACTTTAATTAAAAACGACATAGAGACACAATGTGAGCACAAGCTGTTGGAAAATGACGCTGATAGATTGTTGGATGCAGTGTGGCCACAAACCTTCGCTTTGTCAAAAACACAGTATGTGGACAACAAAACAATAGATGCCTGTAAATTTTCCAACCTCTGAGCTTATGGAATAGTCCTTCAATGTCCCATTATGAGTATTTAATAGAAAGGGGTTCAATAAAGCTAATGAGAAAGAAATGATTTAAACAATAAAGACAATTCGGACCTCTATCAGCACATGCTTAGAGCAAGCTTAAGTCAGTAGGTCCAGCCAGAACACCTGCATGCAGGGTGTCTTCAGTGTCCCATGTGAGACTCATGGATGAGCCTCTTACCAATATAAGTTTTATTTTAAGGCTGAAAAGGGCTTTTTCAGAAATTATGACCTCTATTAGCAAAGTAACTATTTCATTTGAAGTTGTTTTTTTTTTTTTTAAGATTTACTTATTTATTATACACAGAAGAACTAGGGTGGAGGCCAGAGGTGCAGGGGGTGAGAGGATTGACCAGAGACAGAGCACATATATTTACTGAAAGGCAATGCCCATTGGAGCAGTGGGAAAGGCAGTGGAGGTGTGCTGTGCCATGTGGGTCACCTCTCTAACGGGGATGGAATTCAGGCGATGGCCGAGAGCCTTAACCCCTAGGCCAGCAGGGAGGTCCTTCATCTGAAGTTGAACCAAAGAAATTATCTATTTCAGAACAGAGGACAAAATCTAGCTGTTCTTGATTTGTTATAGGGTTAGATGTGAAACTGCAATTAGGCAATTTTCATCTTCTGTACTGAATTTAGATTATTGAATCCCACATTAGATAAGCACCCACTGAAGCTCCATACATACCATGCATACCTGAGCCTCCCTTCTACCTTAATTATTAGTGCATCTGCTTCCCAGAGTGGACATGACATAGGGTACCCTTTTTATCCCACCTGAGTTCTCTCAATTTCTGCTTGCACTTTGTAGGCACTTACTAGTTAGTCACAGAATTACATTTCAGGCAAAGTAAAAGAGGAAATTCAAAAGCCTGATTTATGGTATTCAACTGCTATGGAAGACATCACTGAGACAATGGGAAAGATTCATTAGATAATAGAATTCTATTAGATAAAAAGAATTGAATCAATGTTAATTTCCTGATTGTAAATTGTAGCATGGCTATGCAAGGAGAGTTGTTATTTTTAGAACAAATACACTGAAATATTTTGGGTTTCTAAAAGGACATCATTCCTCAACATTCTTTTAAAAGATTCAGGTAGGGGAGTGTGTATGTGTATACAAATATATATATATGTTGTATACAAATATATATATATATGTTAGCATTCGGATTTGGGTCAGGTACTCAGAAATTCTTCATACTATTCCTTCAACTTTTGCAGGTTTCAACTTTTGCAAAAGTCTGAAATTATGTTTTAAAGAAAAGCATGGGTAGGAGGCTCCTCAGAACTAATCAAGAAACCTCTGATGTCCCAGTACTCATTTCCTTAACCTCGGTGAGTCAGGGAGATATTCACTGACTATTACACAAACACAATGGGCACAAAATCCTAACAACAAGGAAACCATGGAAAGGAAACCACTATGGGAAGGAAACCCCTACTAATCAGAAGCTCCAATAGATTTAGATTATGTTGAACAGGGGTTCCTGTGGTTTCTTTCTGAATTATGTTTGGGAGTCCAGAGCTCTACCAAATTATGCTGTCAATTTTCTCTGAAGCACAGAATTCCAAGAACACTAAGGGATAGTGTTAATAATAATTAATGTTATTATACTTAATATTATTAAGGGATAGTGTTAATAATAATTATTATTATTTATTGACAACTTTCTGTGAACTAGGCATTGTGCACAAATTTTTATCCATTTTCAAATTTCCTTCTCATAAAACCCTTAGGAATTACATACTATTATTTTACCGAAGTTATTGCTGAGGTGATTCATACTTATAGGTATTAATTTGAGTTAATGAGTGGTATGTTGATTCAGGTTCTCAGAAAACTAGGTGCCAAGATGGGATTAGATATGGAAGAAATTTTATTGGAAGGACACCCCCACCCTGTCCCATGCTGATAAAATGCAAAGAGAAAAATAGAAATGGGCAGAACAAGCCTTCAGATAATGATACAAATCTGACTCTTGTAAGGGAGAGGGATGAAGGAAGGCTTCCCCATCTAAAGCTCCCTAAGCTCCTTCTCTCCTCCCTCCCCCACTTCTTTAATTAGGGTTCTGAGGTTGTTTCGTAAATAGTAAAAAGTTTATCCTACTAGCGTGTTAAGAAACTAGGATGTGATGGTATTTTCCTCTGGCTGGTGAGTACTCTCTTTATCCTACCATGTAGTTTTAATAATTATTTTTAAATTCTGAGTTTGTGTTCTCATTTTTCACAAGCATATGAAATCACATTGTTTCAGAGATACTGCAAAGTGAATGGTAGCTCAACTGATTAATTAATGAATCAAGCCTGATAATTTTCCTAGTCACTCTTTTGGCACAACAGAACATCTATCTTTAATCACAACTTCCTAGAGAAGAGTATTTAGGTTCTGGAAGAGATTCATGTCTAGGAAAATTTAGTGCTGGGACAGAGGGGTAGAACATTAAACAATCCAAAGGAAGTTTAAAATGTAACATACTTCTGAACTTTAAGTAAGATAGCAATTAAGCCCCTAATCAGTCCAAATTCCATCCAATGAGCTCAAGTTATTACTTCATTCATATGCACAATGTCTTCTTAGAGGTAAAATTTCATTTTCCATAACAGATTGAAAAAAGCAGAAGTGGAGTTAGAAATTAAGTTCCTTTTTCAGGGTTTGCAGGAGAATCCCAAGAACCTCTCAAGTTTCTATTTTTTCTCTACCATCTGATTATTCCCATAAAGTAGGAATGGGTGCCAAGAGAGCTCTTTCCCTCAGAATTTATGTCTCTTCCTTGTATTAGAGACTAATGTTTGCAGTGATTAACTTAATAAAGAAATTCTCTAGCGGCAGCCAAAATCTACACTTCGCTGTATCTTGAAAAAGAACAAACATTTATTATAACTCCCAAATTGCAGACCTATCAGACTGAGATAATATTTTTAATTACCTGTTTTTTTTTTTCCTTTCATCACATGCAGGACCACATTTTCCAAATGTATATCTTATATAAGGAGAAGACAGTTTTCAGAAATAATTTTCCAGTTTTCATTTCTTTATTAGAAACTTAGATGTAATTGCAAGCTCTTTTATATATATATATATATATAAAAGGATTCACCTTTTACCCAATAAATAGGACGTGCTGATAAATTTAGAAAGAGTTTAATGTCTGTTGATAGTGTTTTAGTAAGAGAGCTAGACACAATCATTCTAGTAGGTCAAAAATTATGCTTTGTCATTTTATCCAAGGCAAATGAGCTCTAGAAGGCTCATCATATAGAACATGACACTCTTTCTGATCATTTACCATAAGAAATAAGACTGCCAAACTGATAGGCACATTCATATTTGCTGATAAGCACATTCTAAATCTCAATGGAAACCAAATTACCATCTCAAGATTGTCTGCTGAGCAATGACCAAGACATTGGGAATAAATGATTTTGATAGCTGCTGTTAATCAGTTTACAGTTGTTTTATGAGCTTACCTAAGTCATGACTATGTTCTGACAACCCATGGCCTCAATATATGTACAGAGTCTTATGCATTTCACCCTGGAACTTTAACTGGCTTCCACCGACCAATTTGGAGCAGGTAGCTAATTGCCTATCTGAATACACTTTCTTCCCATTCGTAGGCATGGAAGCCCAGTTTTTAGTTGGGAATGTGTCATTCAGAATTAGCAAAGCCAAATAAAAATACAAAATAAGCAAACTACAAATATGCTTGTCATAAATATATATATGCATACATACATAGATATATATATATAAAGCCATTATAGGACTGCAATCGCAACCAGAATTAGAGGGTCGCCAAATAAAAATACAAAATAAGCAAACTACAAATATGCTTGTCATCAATATATACATACATACATACATACATACATATATATAAAGCCATTATAGGACTGCAATAGCAACCAGAATTAGAGGGTCCAAGGTTTTGGAGAACAGTAAACAATGGAGAAGGATAAGATCATCCACAACTTGATATCTGAGGGTATTTGTCCATTCTGAAGTAAGTAGAGTAAGAGGCTGAGAAACTAGGTATCTCACACACAAAAACTACTGAGGAGAAACCATTAGAGATTTTGGTGGTTTCGTGGTGCCAAATTGACAAAATTAGAGATGTCATAGATGAAGACAGGGAATGGAGTAGAAGTCAGAGAACTGAGACTGAATTGGGACTGACTTTTTCTTTAACTATTTACCAAATCTGGAATCACCAGGTCAGTAGGCTACAAGTATTAATAGAAAACCACTGGCAAACAGGAGAGTTTTCAGCTAAAAGGCAAGGATTAGAGTTCAGAACATTTCAAGCAGATGGGCTCAGAGGACATCTTGGGCTCTTAGTTGGTAGCCCTGAAGGGCTGTGCTTTAGGAGCAGAGGAAAAAAAATAGGCAGATGCTAATGACCGCATAGCTCAGTGCCTGAAATTTAAAATAAAATGATCAGAGAAAACAAAATACTTTTTGGAGGAAGATAAAATCTGTAAACCAACATATTTATGTGTTGCAGAATAACATTTCAGTCAGGGACACACCAAATACACAATGGTGGTCTCCAGACTGTTATTGCCTAGTGAGACCATAACCTTCATGATGTCACAGTGTTTTATGCCAGCAGAAGTCTCACACACCCAATGTTTAAAGTCTCTCTCAATAGCACTATTTTCCCTTGTGCTTGATTTAATCTCCTGTTGTTACATCATGGCTCCTAAATATACAAAATTTAATTTTGCCAGTAAGAGGCCACATCAAGTATTGACCTGGAAAGTAAATTCAAAGCGATTAAGGATTACAAAAGTAGAAAAATCAGTGATTATTGCTGGTCAGTGAGGCACAACCAACTCTACCATAGTGATGATCTTGAAGAACAAGAGTAAAGTGACAGAAACTTTTGAAGGATCTGCTTCTGAAAGCAATGAGACATAAAATTTGAGTTATGAAGAAACTGCTAATGATCTGAATGGAAGCCCAGACACAGAAGCATATGCTTCCTGGCACTGTGATAATCACAACCAATGGGAAGATGTTGAAAGAAAAGGCTGGACCCCTCATTGATACTGAATTTGTTGGTAGGTCTGGATGCTTTAAACAATTCAGCAATCATTGTTTATTCCACAAAGTGAAAGTGAGTGGTAAATTAGCAACTGTTGATGTAATGATAACTGGAAAATTTGGGGGAAACTCTAGAAAAGCTGCTAATGGAGGAAAATTACTTGCCAATGCAAATTCTGGATAAACCTCCTTACCCTGGGAATGGGTACCTGATAGAACTTTCATTTTTAAGATGGTTTCAAGACTTCTAAGCATAGGCCAACTCTTATTTGAGGTGTGATCTACAAATTAAAATCCATTATAATCTGTCACAGTGGAAGCCCCGAAGGCTTGTAATCATCCTGGTGACACAGTTTCATGATAGGAGCAATGATAAGTCAAGGATGACTGAGCTTCTCTTCCAAGATGCCCTTCTGAATAGCTATTTCCACAAAATGGAGAAATATATTTTAGGGAATAACATACCTTTCAAGAATTTGTTTATTGTTGATAATGTTTCCATATATCATCCTTGTATTTGTGATCTTCATCCAAATCAAAATATTTCTTACTGCAAGTACTGCTTCTTTGATCCAACCAATAGATCAAGAAGTTATAGCAGCTTTTGAGGCTTACTACCCAAAGAGGACATCTGTCCAGGCTATTGATGTGACTGAAGAAAACACTAATGCAAGTCTGGAAAGATTACAACATCTATGACAACATCAAGAACTTTGCCTAGGTCTAGATGATATAACCAAGGAATATAGAAGTGGCATTTGGAAGAAAGCATTTCAAACATTTGTCCATGACGTCAAAAGATTTGCCAAGAATGAGGAGACAGAAAATGTCAGTAAGACTATAATTAAGACAACAAAGAATTTTAACCTGGTGTGGATGCAGATGACATTGAGGAGCTTCTAGAGGTGATTAGCTAACAAGGAGCTGCTGGAACTCGAAAAGAAATGCAGAATGGGGAAGAGAACGGAAAATACTGACCAAAAAAAGAATTATCTCCAAAATAATTCACAGTGAAAGGTTCAGCAGAAGTGCTTGTAGACCTCAACAAATGCCTTCAAGGGTTCAAAAACATGGGCCCCCAATACCAAAAGAGTTTCATGAATAGAGAAGAATGCTCATGCTTATGAGAAAATCTGTGATGAAAGAGATGACACCTATTCAAGAAGAGCATCAGACCAGTCTTTCAGGACATGTTCCAGAAAGAAGGCATTGGCATTTTCATCATCCACAATGGTAGTCCCAGGCAAAGTGTCCTATACAGATGCACCAGTTCTCTTCTCTGCTGTAATTTCCACTTCACCTTACATTAAGATATGTTTAGATACATAAATACATTGTGTTAAAACTGCCTATAGTGTTCAAACAGATTTGTCCATTGAGAGCAATAGGATACAACATATAGCCCAAGTGTGTAGTTGGTACTACCTGGGTTTGTGTGAATACAATATCAAAATTACCTAGGAGCGCAATTTCTCAGAATGGACTCATGTCTTGAACTCACATATGACTGTAATAAATGTTTGACATTCAGTCAAAATTATTACATGTGCTAAGAGGCAGGACAGTATGAATTGAAGTGAAGAGAAACACCAGACAATGACAGGTAATCCTTCATTCCAGTTACCAGAAATTTAAAATGGCAATGATTAGTATGCTAGAGAAAGCTGATGAAAATATGAAGAGTTTCATCATAGAATTATACCTATAAAAGCAATCAAATGGAAATTCTATTACTAAAAATGATAATACCTGAAATTAAGAATTCAATATACAAGTTGAATAGCAGACCAGAGATAGCAATAAAGAAGAGTGGTGAAGTGAAGAAAGGTTGTTAAGAAATAGCTGCGGTAAAATACTAAGAGAAGAAATTCTAGAAAGTCTAGAATAATATGGGATACAAATAATAGAAAATCTAATGTAATTTTTTTTCATTATTTGTCAGCTCCTCACAAATCTGTATAACTTGGGGATGTGTTTCCACACCTCCATATGCTGGATTTCCAGAAAAAGAGGAGAACAAATATGATAAAGAAAATAATGTAGACATCATGGCCATGAATTTCCAAAACTATCTGGAAAAATTAAGTACTCCACAGAGCAGCTGAGAAAAAAAAAAGGTGTGTACTGCTTTCAATGAGTAACCCAGTAAAACTGACAGCAATTTCTCAAGAGAAACTTTGGAAGTTACAAGATAATGAGATAACATTTTGAAAGTGAAGAAAGCCAGTAACTTTAAACCTGAAATTCTACATTGAATCAAATTATCCTTCAAAATACTTTTCACAATGATGGCAAAATAAAGTTTTCAAACAAACAATTTTTATCAAAAAACCTACACAAAGAAAAATACTAATGGAAGTTACTTTTACAGAAAGTTTACCCAAGACTGAAATACAGAAAAGTAATGAAATGTAATGGAAACAGAGGGCTATATAGAGCATTAGGGGTGCATACTTGGTATGAGTGATATGGTAGCATCCACCTGAAAACATCCACCCCTAGATCCTATACAACATTATAAACCAAGACTACCCCAATAAAAATATATACAAAATGTAAAAAATAAAAGTGTGATGATGTTTTTTGCACACCTATTTTTGCTAGCCAATTTTTAAAATTCTCTCATTTTTCCTATGGACATTACACATTTCTTAATAATGTTATACTAATAGTGGCTATCATGTAACTTTAAAATTTATTATTGATAAGAGTTTATTGTCCACTTCCTTCTCTAATGAGTTATTTACTGGTTGTATAAAACAGAGCTATGACTTCTGTCATGGTTTTTCTTCTAACCAACCAGTTTGCTGTTCTAACTGAATTTGCACCCCTCTTTCAGATCTTAGGTTACTATATCCACTTGGGACATATGGTTGACCTTCTTTTTATTTAGATGTGATGCATGTGATGCCAAAAAACTTGTGGGACCCATTTCCACTTGTGGCCATGAGAGCTAATGAGTTCTCCGTGTTCTTGGTAGCTCCCTTTTTTTTTTTTTTTTTTCAGCAAGTACTTAGCTTAATCATAGTTCTTTGTGTTTTTTCCTATTTACACATTTTTTTTTAAATCTAGCCTATATACAGACACTTTATTAGCTGATGCCCACTTTTAGAAATGGCATCAGCTTTACTGGTGCTCATTCTCACAAACTGAGGTTCCTCTGCTCTGGATATCCAAGCTTCCTGTGATTGGTACCTGCTATCCTAAAACTGCTTTCCTGGACTTGAGGCTTTCTGGGGAAGGCGTGAATAGCCTGGGTCAGGATGTCCAAACTAACCCTACCTGGTACCTCCAACCACCTGCCCCCGTTCAGGCCTTTGTTAAGACATCTTGCTCAAATCTTAATTTTTCCTTGCTGCTTTCTATGATTCAAATAAACAATTGTTCTCTATGCCACACAGGCTAATTCAGTACCCCAAATTATGACATATTCTAGAGGCAGTTGATTATTGTGCTGAGAAAATAATCTTTCATCAGGTACATATGTTTTTAAAAACCCTCAAATGTTTGATGTTTTATTAACTCATCCTTTAATTTGTTCCTATGTGACAGGAAAATAAGATTTGGTGTGAGTTTCTTTTAAATGTAGTATACATTAATTTTTAGAGCAAAAATAGAGGTATAAAATAGGCAACCAAAATCCAGCCTACCTTCTAACACCCAGACAGCATGTATGAACATTTTTAAAATTAATTCATATGCTTAGATAGGATATAAATCACAGAAAAACAAAATAAAATGCAAGGGATATAGTCACTAACACATTTATTTGCAAAGGAGTAACCAGCTATCATGTCTGGTCCAAAAGTAAAACTAAGATACTGAAGTTTTAGGAGGTTGGCCCTCTTCAAAAACCATGCTTATAGTCTGGATAAAAATCCTTGTTAAACACCCTTGAAATGCTCATTTTCCAGTTGTTGACCAATATTTGTCAAGGGGTCAAATATTCTTTATGTAAATGTCATTTATTTCTTGTATGGGAAATAAAGTTCCAGTTTCCCTATTCAATGTCTTTACAAGCTGGAATGTGTGTGTGTGTGTGTATATATATATGAATATATATATGTGTGTGTGTGTGTGTATATATAAAATTATTTTTTCAAAAAGAAGACTGCAGTAGATTCAAGAACATCTATGAAATCTGATAATGTTTGTACTAATTATAGTGGTTTTAGTTCAGAAACCTTTCAGCAAATCTATATTTAATTACAAAGAAAGATGTTTATTTCTTTTAGGAGCCAGAAATGAATGATCCCAAAGATCACTCAGCATAACTGCCCATCTATAGAGTGTCCTTGGGGAGCAGAACCCTAATGTATCTACCTGAGTTTCTCCCCCCCATAATGACTAGCATTTAGAATTTGTTCTACAGATGTTCCCTAAATCTAAATAAAGTCATATCCATCGAAAAGGATGACTTGACCTTAAAGATTTTTCAGGTAGATCATCATGCTGTTTATCACCAAAAAAGTCCAGAGGTGCCAACCAAACAAATGGAGAATCAGAGTATCAATGTTGAAATGGTGTAAAGTAGCTCTTATACAAGGAAACTCAAAGCATGTGCTAGTATCGTGTGTGCAATAGCTTTGTTTAAAAGAAAAGCCATCTAGAAATCATGAAGTATAAGAAAAGATGGAGGCTACTGTGTACAGTTTAAAATGCAGTCTTCCTCCAAAGGCAATTAACATTTAAAAGACTTTCATATCCATTTTTATTCAAATATTCTACCTTTGTAGTCATAGTAACACTTATATTTAGATTTGGTTGCAGATACAAGTCTACTTGAGCCATTCACTCTACCTTCCTTCCTATGTGTACCAGGTTGTCATCCCCTTTGTTCTTTCTAATAAAATACACTGTTTTACCTTTTTCTTCTAACATATTGGTTCTCCCTAAAGGATCTGCAAATACTAAACTGAGATAACATATTGAATAACAAAAATAGGAAACCATTTCCTTGCCTAACATGAAAGGGTAGATGACATTGCTGTCTTTAGATAAATGGCAAGAGCCACGTTCTTATATAAATTTCAAACTTAATGCCTTCTTTTTGTTCTTTGCTATCATAAAGATACTCTACTTTACTGACTTAAATTCCTGGAATTATAAATAGTCCTACTTGGATTATAACAGTCAAGTCAGGCCAGCAAGACTGTTTTCAAAAGAGGACAGAATCCAAATGTTGGAGACACATTTATTCTTTTTTTTTTTTTTTTTTTTTTTACTTAGAAAGGAAAATCTCAAATGAGACATAAGCCATAATGTAAAATTAGCATTTCTCCTGTTTTTTCTCTTTCAAGATCTATTTTGACACCTGAATTTATAATTACAGGAATGGATTTTCAAATCTAATTCTATTTCAAATCATTTTCTGTCTAGAAAGTATCAACATTCAGAACAGAAGAAACCTATTTGTCTAGGCCAGAACCTTTATTTTGCAGGAGAAAACTGAGGCTATAAAGAAATGAATGACCTACTCATCTCAAAGTCACACAGTCAGTTAACAGCTGTACTCAAGTTTCTGATTGCTTACCTGCGTGTTCTTTCCACAGTATACCCAGTCTTCACACCATGTGATTCCACTATATTCTTAATGTTAAAAACAAAATAACAGGCCCAATGGTGTCACTACTATTAGGCCAAAATTTACATCACCAAATAAAATTTAATTTAATTGCAGTTTTGGCTCTTCCAGAAATGTAGCCTTAAAGCATTCAATTAGAAATTATCAGATTCTTACTGGTTAGGTAATCTCCCTAATAGACCTCTGGTATCCCCTGAAGGAAAGTAAACTTGCAATAACCAGTTCACTTTTTGCCTAGTATATCTTCCTTTTCCTTCTCTCTTCTGCCTATAAGTCTTTCCTTCTGTAGAGTTCCTTGTAACTCCTTTCAATCTGATGGATTGTATGTTGCTAGACTGGATTTAGGAGTCCTTGAATAGTCAATAAATCTTTAAAATGTACTCTGAGTTTTTTTTTTTTAATTTATAATCTTAACTTTAAGGACTTGAGGTTTTTAGCATGATTTTTAACATAATTTTTTTGAAGATTTATTTATTTGTGCATACAGAACTG
>NW_004567107.1:53969887-53973858 GCF_000260355.1 Condylura cristata | reverse complement strand
CTCCAGGGCACGTGGGAATCGAACTCATGTGGAAGTGGCTTTAGCTTCTCAGTGCTGTGCTTTAACCCACTGCGCCACCAGGGAGGGCCGATTTTTAACATAATTTTTAAAACAAAATTAAATAATATCCTTTGCTCTGAATTTTCCTAGTACTTGATTATTGTCACAAGTATTCTAATTTCATCTGGTTTAGCATCCAAGGCCAGAGTAAAATGAGGTAAAAAAAGAACTTCATTTCATTCACTGTTTATACAAGAATTAGCCCATATTTTAGATAATTAGCCACATTTTAGATAAGAAAAAATATTGTGAAGCTTAAAAAGCTTAACACTTGGAGATCTATAAGTTGCCTGGACCCATCAAAAACCCTTTAACTTAGGTTGCCTTCTTAGTCTCACAAAAGTATTTGATTTTCAGTCACCAAAAATCTGTACCTAAGAGTGGGGGGTAAGTTGCCACGCTTGTGATTTGGATACTTTTGATAGCAAAGGTTCGCCAAGAACTAGTTACGTGATAACTTCATTTCTTTTCTCTTCTTTTTTTTTATGGCTTATTAAATTAGTATACCAAGGCATTGAACTCATAGACTCATAACAAGTGCTTATTATTGTTTTATAATATACCAAAACATTTCAAAAAATTTTTAAAGTTATATTTATTGAAGTAATGTTGATTTACATCCCATTAAAATGTCTTGGGAGGAATAAGTTTATAGCTCTACAATTGTATGTTATTTCACCACACCCACCACCAAATAATCCTCCATTAGACCTTCAGTAATCCTATCCCCTTTGTTCGTAGCCCATCATATGCCCCTACTGACAGCCCTAGTCATGTTCCAATGTATACTTTCCCGTCCTGTTTCCACCCCTTCTCTTCTCCTTCTCCCTCCCCTCTTAGATGCCTCAGATCAAAGTCAGCTTTCAAGGTTTTCCTTTGTTTAACCTTTTGTCTGATTTCTCCATAACCCACATATAAGTGAAACCAACTGGAATTTATCTTTCTCCATCTGACTTATTTTGCTTAATATAGTCCCTTCCAGCTCCATATATGCTGCCACAAATGTCATCAGTTCATCCTTTTTTGATCACTGGATAGTATTCCACCATGTAGACATACCATAGATGTTTTTAAGAGCCTTCTTGTGTCAGGTGCTGTTCAAGGGTTTGGCTATAACAATAACAAAGGGCCTATACTAACAGCACAGTACTATGGGATTAAACACATGTACCTTCTTTTTGTGAAATCAGATGAAGTAATATGCTCTTCATGATAACATTTTGGGGAGGATTTCTTGTTAAGGAAATGGTTGAACATTAATGTATTGATTAATTGATTCATAGTAACTTGGACAGCAGCCTCTGAATGGCACAGATAATGTCAGTTTATAGTGCTGTCTTGTTCAATTATTTACTACCAACCTGAATGAAAAACACAATCTTATTAAACATTATTACATTAAAGTAAATCAATGTGGTGAATGACAGAGTCAATATTTTCCATGAACTATAGGTGGGCTGTCATGCAAACCTATTCCATCATACTCTTTATCATATTGTACTGGTAAGTGTCAAGAATAATATGTCAGCATGTGTTCAATTGCTGTGAGGGTTTGTCAGCTTAAATAATTGAAATATTTCTTTTTTTTGTAAAGTTAGAGAAAATACTGATATCTCTGTGAAAATATAATTTGTTAAAACCAAATTTCCAAACATCTGAAAGTCATCCATGTAATATACCATATCATTATAATTAAGGATAAAAACCACATTATTTTAACAAATAAGTGAAAAGCACTTGATAAACTTCAATACTGCTTCATTATAAACATTCCCAATTAAGAATAGAAAAGAATGTCCACACTTTGATTTCGGCCATCTAGGAAACCAACAAACAGTAAATTACTTAAAATGAAAGGTTGAATACGCTCTCCCTGAGAGCAGTAACAAGGCAGATATTGCCAATTCTGTTCAAAACTGTACTAGAGCAATTAGGAACAAATATGACATCCTGACCAAAAACAAGGAAGTGAAACAAATGACATTATCTCATATACAGGAAATCCTATATATAGGAGTCCACTAAAAAATCTTTTAGAATTAATAAACAATTTCAGCAAGATTATCAGATATAAGATAATATACGAAAATCAAATCTATTTCTAAACACAAGCAATGGAGAATACCAAAATGAGATTAAACAGTAATTCCACTGACAAATACTTTGGTAAAAATGAAATAAGATCAAATTTAGCAAAATAGGTAAACATACACACATACTTTGAAAAACTATAAAACATTATTGAAATGATAGATGACATAAACAAATGAAAAGAATTATTGTTAAAATAGCAACACTCCCCAAATTGATTTACAAATTCAATACAGTCCCCATCAAAAGCCCACAAGGCTTCCCTGCAGAAATTGATAAGCTGGTCCTACAATTCATATGGAAATGCAAAGAACCCAGAATAGCCAAAACATCAAAAAGAGTATTATAGGAGTCACATTTCCCTCCTTATCCACATCATCAGTGGATAATTTAGATCATAGACATTATCAATATCTTTTTTTCTTTACTAATTATCATTTTTGTTTACTAGAAACAATTGACTTTTACAAGTAAAAGCATTAATTTAATGGTATGGGAATTATAACTCAATAAAAATGTTTAAAATATCCATTTTTCCAATTTCAAAAATGAATTTTTTTCATTTCTCAAATTCAACTACCCACTTTCACAATATCAAAAAATAATATAATTTCCAAATTGCTTTTTGGCTCACTTAGTATAAGCTGCTAGTTGAAATACGAATATTTCTCTGATTTCCATTATTTCATTCTCCTATATCTTCTAAAATATTGGACAATGACCTCTGTTGTTTGTTTCATGAATAGTAGTACAAAGTTATCAAGAAAATACAAATGCTATCTTTTTAATTGCATCATCCAGAGATAAATGAGAATAGTAGCTTTGTACCAAATTAGAATATCTGGAACCCTATTTTAAATTATAATTAAAACTCCTGACTTTCTCCCTAACTTTACAATGGCATAATTGCATAAAGCTTATTAAAGTTTCTATGCCAATATATTTCACAGAACTAATTTTTCTCTGGCACTGCAAACAAAAACTCTTATTGCTTTTCAGATGTTATTCATGACAACTCCCAAATATTAAAACCAAACTTTCAATTCAAATTACTGAACTTCTCATTTAAAAGAAATTATTCCACTATGCTTACATAAAGGCAACTAAAGCTTTATCAGCAACGACTGAAATTTTGCTGTTTTGATTTGTCATTTCCAAATCATAATGTTCTCCTTTCAATCAATATGTTTTTAGCATGTGTTCCTTTTTAAGTCCTATTAGACAGTCATACTAAAAGTGTCATTTTTAAGGATTTTGAAGTAATTTTATTTAGTTTTTTAAGCAGTTGAATTTTCAAACCTTTAAAATATTTTTCTTATTTTTGCTGTTTTAAATGTATTTCTTAATGATGAAAATTACATTTCCTTTAAGTAATAAAAATTAAGAGAACATGATTCCCAATCTACTAAAATTGTTTTAAAATTTTGCAGTCTTGCATTTTACTATCAACATTTTAATACAATTTCTTCTTTATACTTCCACAGATTGAAAAATTCCTGCTAATTATATTTAACAGAAATGTTGAGAAACATCTAAACTTTGTTGTAACTTAAGTGTAGATACTTGTATTCAATCACTATAAAAGCTTACAATTTCATAACATCACAAAGTACACTTATAGAAGAATTATAGCACAACTCTAAAGGAAAAATTAAAAAAAAAAAAACAGTTTTTCAACACAAAACAACTGTAATTCCAAGGTGAAGATACACTGGGATTCTCCCAAAGCATAGAGAGTTTTATATAGAATGCACAATCTATCTGTACTGCTACCCAAGTAGACATACCAGAGATGTTTTTAAGAGCCTTCTTGTGTCAGG
>NW_004567107.1:53914287-53969787 GCF_000260355.1 Condylura cristata | reverse complement strand
GGGATTCTCCCAAAGCATAGAGAGTTTTATATAGAATGCACAATCTATCTGTACTGCTACTGGACATTGGCCAATTGGCTGTGAAGAGACAACTGTTTCTCAGATGTGGTTATGACAGATGGCCATTTATCAAGGGTTGTTGAGATATCCTACAATATTTCACTGAACTAGTAAATTTACATTTTGTTTATATTATAAATTAACTTTTCTCTTACCACTGTTACTATGAAATTAGTATAAAAGCACTTTCATGTTTTAACAACCATTCTGGCCACTAAATATAAGTCCTACCTAGGCCTGCAGAGATCTCTCCTTGTAAGGACAAAATAATTACCCTTAATAAATAGCAACCTATACTGTAGTCTCATGTGTGCCGGTATGGAAAACTGACAACAAAAGTATTTGAGGAAAAGTAGAGAGTCTTCCATAACACTTTTGCTAAGGACTTTGGCCAAGATAAGGCTGGAAGTTGACCAATCCTCCCCATGGATTAATTATAAGATGGACTCACCACTAAATATTGGGAGTAGAGACATCCACGCAAGAGTGTCAACAGAGAAGATTCATCTTCTCGATCCCACTAATGAAAGAAAGATACACATAAATCCAAAGTTCCCAATAGCAGGAAACTAACTTCAAGGTAAACAAGAGGGTCTTCCACATTGAGTTATATGAATAATGATGCTCACTGCCATATTATCACTGGAACACAATAGGGAGATATTATTGTTAACAATAGGGAGATATTATTGTACCCTCCTTTTATTTAGAAAAAGTGATTTTTCAGTAAAAGTAGAAGTATAAATACATGTTTTCTTCACTTGCCTCATACAAATGCCTTCAAATCAACAAACGAAATCATATAACAGTAAACCCAAGATATGGTTCCCTCCCAAACTGCCAACGAAAGGATTTCTAGAAAGTAGTGTGAATTTGGATAAACTAAGGATGGATTTTTTTTAAGTAATTGGTAATATTCTGGAGCTGAATGGCATTCCCTCAAAATAAGTACCCAGGATATGAGAAATCTAATTTCTTGTTTTGGAACACAAGATTGAGGACACAGGCTAACCCAGGAGATCATGTACCTTAGAGCCGCAGCTGGATATCATAGATTGGCAAGGTCAGAATGTTAGGGGGGAAAGATGTCCTAAAGGAACTCTGCAGAGTTTTGTGGACTCCACCCCCCACTCCAATAAGTAAGGACCCAAAGACAGGCAACCCAGTTCACATTGGGTTGCCCTGTAACAAGAATATGGGTGAACCTTATTTTCTCAGACCTGAACTTCACATGTAGTAAGTTTTGTAATGTCCTTCAGAATTCTGGCCCACTTGAAGCCTTGAAATATTATCTTTTTTGGATGACAGGGTCTTTACAAATGATATTAGCTAAAGAACTCAAGGTGAAATCATCCTGAATTTAGAGTGCATCCTAAATCCAATGACTGTGGTTATTATAAGAGAATATGAGTATTAAAAAGAGACACACAGGTAAGTAGGCCATGTGAGGAAAAGGCAGAGAGTTGAATCATGCAGCTACCAATCAGGGATGCCTGTATCCTCCAAGAGTGGAGAACAGGCAAGATAGGATCCAGTCCTAGGGCCTTCAAAGGGGTCATGGACCTGCCAATACCTTGATGTCAGACTTCCAGTCTTCAGAACAATGAGGAAACAAAAATCTGTTGTTTTAGGTCACCAAGCTTGTGGTAATTTGTATTGGAAGCCAGAGGAAACTAATATACCACATAAATAAACTAGAGTGTGACAAAGGAGAGAAAAGGATGCATTAAGCAAATTTGCAGTACTGACCAAAGTGGACTGCATAACAATAAATAACAAATGATTAAACACAAAAGATCTGTGATCTATTTAGCTTTCATTAAGAGTCACACAGAGAGACTGAACACTGTCCTCAGCTGACAGTCAACAAGAAAACTGCATAAAACTGAACCCTGACTGAGCAGGAAATGGATTCTCCCTAAAGTCTCCAGAAAAGTGTTTTGCTGACACTTTGATTTTAGCACAGTGAGAGCACATTGAACTTTTGACCAATAGAACTACAAGATAAAAAAATTTACATTGTTTTCAGAAACTGTGCTAATTGTTATAGCAGCAATAGGAAATTAATAGAGTGGGGACAGGTTGGAGCTGAAAAGACAAAGACTGGTTAAAAGTATTAAGAACTCCAAACCTCCCTCACCATGCTGTATAGCCAGATGCCCCTCCCTCACCACAGAAAATTGGAGATAAACTTTCTGAAGCTCAGTTGGGGTTCTGACATATTAGGCAAAGCTGTGGTCAAGTGTAACTTCAAGTTTATATATGTTGAATAGTGAAACTTGATCAAATCCTTTCTTTCCTTACTTAATTCCTCATAAAAAACAAAAATACCTCAGACAGAAGCTCAGAGAACTCTCCTATGTGGAAAATGATTAACACAAAAGTTGTAGGGATATGATATTATAGTTTGGTGCAACTAAATGGTTGAGCCCCACTTGATCATCCTAACTTAAAACCCTCTTCTTGACCCTCCCTGGTGGGGCAGTGGGTCAAAGCACAGCACTAAAAAGCTAAAGCCACTTCAGCAAGAGTCCAATTCCACCAGGGAGGTGATCCATTGGCGCAGCAGAATTCTCCTGACCTGCCCGCTGCTCCCCTCATTAGTGTACTTTGTCATTTGGCCTGTTCTGTTCCCCACTCTGTCTCTGATGAATCCTCTCACCACCCCTGCACCTCTGGCTTGTACCCGAGTTCTGTATGATTAAATAAATAAATCTTAAAAAAAAAAAAACCCTCTTCTTGACAGGTTCCATGCAAACAAGAGTTTCAATTAACATTTTATTGCCTCACTCAATATTATTAACAGATGCCAATGATCACCAGACATTTTAGAAAAGCAAGTGAGAACAAATAATAAAAATGAACGTGTAAGAAATACTAACTTCAGGAATCAATAAAAAATAAAATGTGCATCAAGGGATCATGGTGATGATTCACAGGTGTTATGGTGGGATATTTATAGTGGCTACACCTGAAAGAAGAAATCAAATATTGCACAAACATAAACAGCAATGGAAACAAGTTAATAAAATGAAAAAAAAATGCAATAAGCTACAGCAAATATCCTCATTCATTCAAAAATACTTCTGAACACCTACCATACTTGGCACTCATTGGTGTAGGTGTTGACTTAAAGAACAAAGCAGAAATGGATCATAGCTTCATGAATCTAATTATTTCAAATATAGAAAATAAGGTACTAGACCTAAGAAATAAAAAACAGGGAACTAAAATGAAAGAAATATGCAAAGAGCAAGTAGAATCCTTAACTGTTAAAAATATGATAGTTGATTTTTTAACATCAGAAGGGTCAAATGTTAAAGTTGAAAATCTCTTAGATGAATATGATAGGGAAAGAATACTGAATTCTCTCAGAGAGTTTGAGGTGAATTATTATACTATGCAGCTCAACTAATGAATACATTTGCATAATTTCAAGGATAAATAGTTAATTAAAAGATGTAAGTGCATATTCAAAATGAATGATAAACATATGACAAAGATGGGGGCCATGCTGAGGTGAAGTCTTCAGGAGCAAGTGGGAGATATCATAAGAGTAAGAAATTCTTTTCACGCATAACAAGAATTTAATAACTAATTTGAAATCAGATAACACACAAAAATCAAATCAAGATAAAACACGAGTCCACAACTTCAAAGGACAAAAGATAAATACTAAGGGGGAAAAAATCAAATAACTAAAAAAATCTTTGAAAATGGTAACTTTTAAGGACCAAAAGGAAAATTTGTGGGGAGGAAAAAACACAGTTTTCCAGTATAAGCCTAGTAGGAATAGTTTGAGAATCAAAGGAGCTCAATCTATATTACATGTCTTCATGCTGAAAAATTGAGAAATAAGGAAAAAGAGTACTGCTCAAAAAGAAACAATTGCTGAGAAAGGTTAGTTTGAAGATGGTGACCATGAGCACCACACAGACATATTAACTGAAGCCCACTCACTGTTGGGCCAGATAAGGCTCCCATGGTATCAGATAGGAACACCATGTCCTCCCCCACAGGTATAAATAATTTGGATGGGAGAGGTGTTACTGAGCTGAACAATTTGAGACCCCACAGCTAGGAAAATAATTTGTTATGCATCCCTTTTACTTTTATGAATTGAATAAAACAAATGTTACTTTACTCTTCAACACAGCAGAACATGCCTGCTGGCTTGCCTTCTGGTTGAGGGGTAAAGTCCACATCTTTTCTCTCCCAATGTTTTAAACTTTGTTTGAATTGAAATTGTAAGCCAGTGATAGGTAAAGAGAGTGCAGTTTAAGAAGGCAGCAGGAGCACAGATTTTATTTTGAGTCATAAGAAAGAACGGCTCCATGCTTGCTGGGGAAGTGGGCTGCCCTGGCTCTGAGCCTCTTCCCCAGCATGTCTCCTTTTACCAGTGTTATTTATCCTTATTTCCTTACTGATGTGGCTCTGAGAGACAGAGGGGCACCCTGGTGGTCACTCAGGAAGTCCCTGCTGGAATCAGGAAAACAGCCAAGGTTTTGGACTCCAGGTCCCTTAATGAAATCAATAGACCACTTTGCCCTCCTCCAAGACCTGCGTCAGCACCATGCCTACCTTACTGCTCTGAAGCTTTGAGCTGAGCTAGTGTTGCAAAGAAAAACTCAATTTTTGTGCTTCCTGAGTATTTAAGCCAGAAAACAATCCTGTTTCTAATGTAAAAATAACAGGCATTCACCAATCCTCATTTCTTAAACACATTTAAAAAAAAAGAGCAGGCCCTCCCTGGTGGCGCAGCGGGTTAAAGCACAGCACTGAGAATCTAAAGCCGCTTCCGCATGAGTTCGATTCCCGCCTGCCCCGGAAGTGACCACATGGCGTGGCAGACCTCTCCTGACCCGCCCGCTGCTCCCCTCAGCAGTGTACTTCGTTGATCTGACTGTTCTGCTCCCCGCTCTGTCTCTGGTGAAGCCTCTCGCCACCCCAAAGCCTCTGGCCTGTACCCCAGTTCTGTATGTACAAATAAATAAATCTTTAAAAAAAAAAAAAGAGCAATATTTTGGGTGTATTGCTTTAAGTGCTATTGCAGAAAACACTGTCAAAATCAAAGAAGCTTCTACGTATAACTCTCAAGCCCACAGATCATTTTTTTCTGTTTTTAAAGTTCTCATCGAATGGGAACAGGAGAGCCACTGGCCAAAACAGTGAGTCAAATGCGAAGGAAAACAGTCAGTCCAGGGTGGGGGCTTGAGGAGAACACATTTTAGAGAACACCTTGATTTTATTTTGTTATCTATACCTGCGATTTTTAGATAAGCAAAATAGATCCAGTTACCCTAGATGGTAGGCCAGCTGGTGATAGAAGAAACTCACAGGAATTACTTAGGCATATATCCCAGCAGAAAAAAAATGTGACCAATTCTTAGTTAGGCAGAGAACTAAAAACTCAATCATGTACAATGAGGATCAGTAGAAAGAGCTTAGGTTTTGGAGCCAATAGTGGGCACAAATGGGCACTACTTAATGTTACTTAGCCTCAGTTTCTTCATCTGTAAAATGGGAATAATAACTGTAATAGTGATAAAACTGATGAGATAGAGATGAGTGAAGTCTTCTAATTCCAGGTAAGTGGAATTACTTCCATATTACTTCCCACTTTTTGCTCCTATTGTCTGTCCATTGTGGTGATCATTTCTCTGACCATCAAATCTTTCCATTCTTCTCCCAAATACTTGTGCAACTGTCCTTTCTTGTCCCTAACAAGATCAATATGGCCATGCAATTTGCTTTAGCCAATGAAATTTGAGCAACACTAACGCATCCCTTCCAAACTGAAGCTGAAGCAAGTATAAGGTTTGCCATGCATCTTTTCTCCTTCTGACAGCAACTGCTGTTTCCATAAAGAGACCCACTTGGGGTCAAGAGTGAGACTGACATAGCGAAATCCACAAAGAACAGGTGGTATGAGTGAGAGGCAAAAAAGTTTGCTGCTTTAAGCTACTGTCATTTTTTGACTCTGTTACCTCAGCACCCTCCTGCTTGTCCTTTAAGTAATTGCACATGCTGGTAATTTTAATTCATTCTACAAATATACGTTGAGCAAATGCCAAGCAGTGAGCTAGGTGCTGGGAAATGCATGATACCGATTCTTGCCCTCAATGGGCTCTTAGTAAAGGGAAAGGGAGGGCAGTATTATAAGCAGTTTAAAAAAAATATCCCAACGGATTATAATATTTAGCTAGAGTAAAGGTTGGGAACCACTGCATTTGTGAGCACTGGGTCGTTTGTGCAGTATGTACTGTTTGCCTGTAGGAACTGATTAAATTGGCATGGCAGACCTCTCCTGACCCGCCCGCTGCTCCCCTCAGCAGTGTACTTTGTCGATCTGCCTGTTCTGCTCCCCACTCTATTCCTGGTAAATCCTCTCAGCCTCTGCATCTTTGGCCTGTACCCCAGTTCTGTATAAATAATTAATTTTTAAAAAAAAGTGATTAAATTGACAAACTAAAATCTGCATACCTCATTTTGTTCCTCTTCCTGGCTCAACTATCTCTCTCCCATCTATCCTTCATAATTTACTAGAGCTATTTTTTTCCATTTTAGACTGAATATTAAATCAAAATCAATGTAAAAATCTTTACTGTTATTGTAATCTAGAACTCATTTACATCTCAAAAAAAAACCCTTTAAGATCTAAAATAAAAGCCAAAACTATATCTTTTTAATGGTGGAATTATAGGCACAGTACCATTTGGGAATATAATTTGGGATGGGGGCAAGGGGACCTTTTCAGTCCTACCCTAAGCATGCCATTTTATGTATTTGAAAATTATATGAGTGCTTCCCAAAGTATTAACCAGCATAGGACAGTTTTACATTCTTAAAAAATTTCTTAGTCACTTTAAGTATGAATCCATGTGTTTTCAAATTCATTATTGAATTTTGAAAGGCTCCTCTCAAGAATTACAAAAAGAGTAAACCATTCCTAACTGATAATCACCAGTAACTCCCATAATGTCTATGTTCAAACAAATCATACAATTAATAAGAGGATAAATATGATCCCAACTAATGTTTATACTTACACAATATCTAAAAGCTAAAGACTTGGCTCTTTAATAATTTCTACAGAGAAACCAACTGATTACCCTAATGAAATCTTTTAACACAAGACTTGGTGTTCATTCTTTAGTGGCAGGAAATTGTCTCACGAAACCCTTTTTTCTTCAAGGGCAGGCAGTCTGGGTGAACGGTAAACATTCATTTATTCTACTGCTTCCACATTATGTGACATCAACAAATAATAGGCCAAGCCTTTATCTGTTACTATAATGAGTTTAGAGTTTCTCAACTCTCATGGCAGCTGATTGCCAAATTCAGTTGCCAAATAAGAATGTCATGAAAATACTCTAAAACAGTGTGTCAAATCCTACTAGTCACCCAACATTCATTTCCCTGCTTTGGATTAGTAAGAGAACCCTAATTTTCTAAAATACTCTCTATATTCCTTTGCAGCTAGTATGACCGCATGAACAAATTGTGGCCAAAGAAATGTAAGTAAATCTTCAACAGAATATTCCTTCCTAAATAAAAATCAAAGCCTAGCAAGGAGCCACTCTGGCTTTTGGATTCTTTCCTTCTTCCTGCCTGGACACTGATATGATACCTGAAGGAGGTAACCATTTTGTGGCTATGAGGACAAAATTTGTATATTAAAGACCGATCAAAGTATCTGTGTTCCTTGAGGGCATCATAGAGCTCTTATACAAACCCTGGACAACCTGCCTTCAGACTTCTTTTTACATCAGAAAAATAAATTCATGTTTGGTTGTTTTGCTAAAAATAAATTTCTGTTGTATGCAGTTAGGTGCAGATTCCCACAATACAGGCTGCAGAGTGATGTTGTCTTTATCTGGGCTTCATCTGGGTCTCATCACCTTTCCCACCAAGGGGGGAGTCAAATTATTTCTGGTTTACAGGGAGAGTGAACTGAGCTAAGTAGGAGAAGTATGACATGATTATAATGGCTTTAAAAATCTACTAAAATCATTTTTATTTTATGCAGAACTTTACATACAAACTGTTGGTGGAGATCGTCAAGAGGATGTGACCACCAGACCTGAGAGTTGGTGTGGGCAATCAAAGGCCCTCCCACCCCTGCCTATGGAATGGAGATTCTACCCACCATTCCCACATCAGGAACTGACTCAAGGTACAGTTTGAGAAAATAATGTGTTGTTGAGACCATCTGGATAGTGTATGTGACGAACCCAGGTAAGGCCTCTTTACAAACCTTTAAGATTGTAGTGGGCAGGCGTGGAAACCTATTCATTTTTGAGGTTTGCCCAAAACAAACCTTGTATGTGAGTTCCCTGCCACCTACTAATCAGTAGTGGCCTGTTTCTTTTTAGTCTCCTCTCTTTACCCTCCATGTAGGGAATGGGGTAGTTTCATACTTCACTGGATAACTCATGAGGTTATGAGCCAACAATAAGATCTTCTCTTAACCAAGTAGCCAGAGACATCCATCACATTAGAGAAGATTAGAGTTTTTAAACCAGGAAAGAAAATGGAAAGTCAGGGTAAAAGTAAAACCTAAACAGTTATCCAGAAGTCCAGTTTGTAAAAAAAAAAAAAAAAAAAGAACAGAATAAATTCATGATTATTTTCTTTTTGTCTGGAAGTTTTCAAAATAATGAGTTCATACCCTTTTACCACATCAGTAGTGACCAAAAACCTGAATTGTTTAAGAATCACTATCCACTTATAATTATATTTGATGTGTTTGAAACAAAAGTAATTATCATTTTTTGGTCCTCAAATTGACCCATCCCTACCTAAGGGTGGGAGCCTATTTGAATTGGCTTTTCAGCCTCTTTGACACAGGCCTAGTAGTGGTTGATGACTTCCTTACTTTCTGTCAATATTTACAGATAAAATGATATGATGGCTGGGATTTGGTTTTAAATGATGGCCAAGGAAAACAGAGTTTAGACTTCTTTTTCTTTTCATGTTTTTAAAATTTTATTTATTTATTTATATAGACTTTTTTCTTTTCACGTTTTAAAATTTTTATTTGTTTGTTTGTTTATTACATCACTCTTCTTTTTGTGCATTTTTTTCATCTCAGGTGTAGTCCCCATGGTTTCCTACCACCTATTTACCCTGTGCCCACGATAGTCCAGTGCACTATTCCCACCCCAGTTCTGATAGGGGTATAGATTTTTAAAAAAAGATTGTCCATTAATTGATAATTGTGTAATTGGTCAAGCCCGGTGATATCCCCATGGAAGCTCAATAAAATATTATTTTACAATTGCTTATAACTGAAATTTTCCAAAATGAAGAGATTTTTAAAAAAAATTCAGCCTACAGTATACAAACATTTTGCAAGACAATATCCTTAAATACTTGGCTTTTGTGGGAGGAAGAGAGATGTCTAAGTTCCCAGGACCTCCCTTAAAAGAAGACTTAAAAGAATAAGAGTAGAGTTCTGAGTATGCAGTTTTACTCATTAGTCAGATGTAGTGGGCTTTGAGGATATAAATAGACATTACCCCTAGTCCCAGGAAAGACAAGGCATGAAGAAACTGCCTCTAAATTGAAAACAGGAGGGAGAAAAGGTAATAAGAGTGGGAAATATACACTGACAACTTCAAAGGTTTCTTGTAGTGGGAAACTTAGCTGCCTTCCTGATGTCACCGGACTTGATAAAAGGGGCTTCCCTTACCAAGGGGATTACAACTGAGATGGGAAAATGCACAAAATGATGTAATATATATATATATATATATATATATATTATTTAAAAAAAGGGAGGGGGCGGCTTCCCTCAATACTCTATTCTTCTGTCTTCTCCCACTCTTTTTGTCCAGATCCTTGCCTCTTATTCTTGGTAAGGTTGACTTCATTATTTGAGGTTAAGGGCATGGTGCTTTCTGAACAGAGCAGGAAAGAGTGACCTGGGAGTCTAGAAGGCCAGAATATGAATACAGCCTATGACTCAACATGATACTGTGTCTTGGGTCTTAGTCTCATCACTCCTGAAATGAAAGGACTGTCTGCAAACCCTAGGTCTGAACAGAGAGAATCCTACAGGCCTGTTGATGGAGGTCAGAGAGAGAACAGTGACTACCAAATGACCAGAGAGCTGACCCGAGCAACTGGAGGGTCCCCAGTCCTTGGAATATGAGTTGAGTCCATTAATCCAGAACTAGGGGTCACTTCAAGGACGGCCGTGAGAGTATACTGTGTTACTGTTACCACCCGCTTTGTTCTGGCCTAAGTGACTGAATCCTGCTTAAAGCCTCTAAATAAACTTTTAAGATCCTAGCCTGAGAGATCCACTCCTCTTGCTGACAGAGCAAAAGAAATCCAGTGTGTAGTAGGTTTTTCTCCCTTATCAAAACCTATGCCTACCTATCTGCCTCTTTCTCCCTCTTTCCTTACCCTCCAAGTGCAAGTCAGTTTTGCATTTCACTTGGGGAACTCGTAAGGTTGGGCACTAACAGCCTTAGTGGCTTTAGACTGAATGCCTCCCGCCCCCCACCTACACATTACAAGTCCTCCAAAAGAAATATGTGACGGCTGTCACTTTTGCAAATAATTGGGGAGGAGGTGCCCAGCATAGGTGACCTCAAAGTTGCCCGCACTTGTAAGGCTCTGGGAATTAGGCGCGTCACCGACCTGTACGATTTCTCCTCTCTGCCCTTGCTCGCTCGCAAATCCTGACTGGATCCCCACTGCAGAGAAATCTCCTAAGAGACGACGGCCGGCGTCGCCTCAGCGCCCAGTGGGCGTGGAGCAGAGCGCGCGGGCCTGAACGCGGGGCGGCGGGGCTCCCCGCGCAGAGCCCGGAGGGCGGGGCCCGGGGGCGGGGCGGCACCAGAGGCGGCTCACGGGGCTCGCTTGGGCTCAGTCTCCTAGCGAGCCCAGCCCCGGCCGGCGAGAGCGGCGGCGAGCGCGAGCCGGAGCCAGACCCCGGGCTCCCAGAGAGGCTAGGGACCGGAGAAAGCGGCTTACCTGAGCGGCGGACCGCACTCGGGGCCCCGCGTCCGCGTCCTCCTGGCGGAACCTGGTAAGTGCGCGCAGCTGAGCCCCCGCCAGCCTCCAGGGTCGGTGACCGCAGATCCCGGTGGCGCGCACCCCGCTGCTGCGCCGCAGGCTCACAGGTGTCTCCGCTGTGGATCTGGGTGACCCCAGGCCCCTCAAGGAGTTAGCCAACTCCCTCCACCCGGGGCACGGTTTCCCAGCCCAGGCTTCTGGCTTGGGGTAGGGGGCCGCGGGGAGGGCCTGCGGTTGGGGAAGAAACGCGAAAGGGGCTCTGCCTTCCCCCAACATCCACGAACGATACTGGGATAGGCGGGCCAAGCGCCTCCCGAAGCTGCATCCCAGCTCCGGCCTCAACAATGTGGTGGCCGTCCTTTAGTTTTATTTTCCTGATAACCCACCGGGGAAAGTTTGGGACCACACAAGGCAAAGTTGGGGCGCGGCTGGGGGTGCACTTTGCCGGCCGAGGCTGCGTCTATGGAGCTCATCGCAGGGTTGACTAGTCAAGCCCGGCTGGGGCTGGAGCTGATCCTTGCACCCTGGGAGTTGAGTCGGTAGCTGCCAGTAGCCCTGCCGGCATTGTGACAATCCCCAGAGCGCTGTGAGGCTGTGAGGTGCTTAATCTTTCCTGCTAAGCATTGACATCTGCAGTCAGCCAAGAATTTCTGTGATCGGTCGGTTTATCTCAGGAGTAGCAGCAACTCAGCCTGATTTGACTTGTGCTCTTTCTCTGCAAACCTGAGCTCCAGCTAATCTCAATGTTTCACTGGCATGTGTTTAATTAGCTTATTTTATACCTAAGATAATCTCAGCAAATGCCTCTAAAATGAAATCATTGATACAGAGAGAAGAAAAATTCCAAAGCAATGTTAAAGAAATAAAGAAAAAGAGGAACCTTCAGAATACCAGCTGTCATGTCTGGATATTTTACCCATACCTCTGTGGGATAGAGTGAAACTGCTGGGACATGTAACCTGCTTTAAAAGGCTGTGTTGGGGAACTATTTTTGGCAGATTTTGTGGGTAGAGATGTAGCTACAAACTCTATATTGCTTATGAACTACACTTTTGGTCTGGAAATAGCATCCTTGTTAGGACTTGTTTGATTTTTCTAAGTTGTCACTTTTAAATGACTAGAATTTTTTTTTAAATAAACCTTAGCTGAAAACATTGTCTAGATATTTAGTGAAGAAATGTATTCATTGTCTGTAAACTTATTTTTTGGGGGGGGAGTAAACATCAATTTTTTTAAAAGATTTATTTATTTGTACATACAGAACTGGGGTACAGGCCAGAGGCTCAGAGGCGGAGAGAGGCTTCACCAGAGACAGAGTGGGGAGCAGAACAGGCAGATCGAGGGAGTACACTGCTGAGGGGAGCAGCTGGCCTGTCAGGAGAGGTCTGCCTCCCCATGTGGCTCTCCTCTGGGGCAGGCGGGAATCGAACTCTTGCTGAAGTGGCTTTAGCTTCTTAGTGCTGTGCTTTAACCCGCTGCGCCACCAGGGAGGGCCATAAACTTTAATTTTTATGGAATAGACTTTTCGTGAAAGATAAGGTCCTAAACTCTTTGTGCAGGCAAAGAATGCTCTCTGCAGCAGCAACAGTCAATCCTTGAAGTATATAATTGGACTAAAAAAAAAAATGAATAACTGTGGACTGTCAAGTACATAGGTCTTCTAAAAGAAGTGGGGTCTCCTTTAGCACTGGGAAGTCGTTTCTTGATTTAAGTTGGAATAAACAGATTTTTAAAAAAATTTATTTATGTATGTATACAGACCTGGGGCACAGGCCAGAGGTGTAGGGGTGGTGAGAGGATTCATCAGAGACAGAGTGGGGAGCAGAATAGGCCAACTGATGAAGTACACTGCTGAGGGGAGCAGCAGGCAGGTCAGGAGAGGTCTGCCATGCCATGTGGATCACCTCCAGGCACTGGGGATTGAACTTGCACTGAAGCAGTTGTGGCTGGCTTGCAGTGCTGTATCCTATCCTATTGCACCACCAGGGAGGGCTGGAATAAACAGGTTTTAATCTGTAAAATTATTGTACTTCTATATCTACATCTAACATTGGATTTACCAAAGTACTTATTTTGGCTTGTGCATATGTGTTTGAAAGTGCCTGCTATGTGCCACATCCCATTCTTACTGCTTAATCCTCAAAGCAATCCTTGGTGGTAGACTCTATAATTGCCCTAATTTTGGGAATAGTAAAACTGAGGCACAGAGAAGTTAAGTAACTTACTCAAGGTCACACAGCTGTAAGATGGGACTTTATCTGATCTACAGAGTTCTTTTGTAAAAAAAAAAAAAAAAAGACATGTAATTTAATTATCCTTGTTTTTATTTTCATTTAAGCATAAATGTTGAAAATATTTCCTGTGAAGCTTAAGAATCCCTGATTGTGGAAGTGCCCCCAAAGCACCATTAACTATAAAGTGAGGAAAAGTATGAAAGAACCTTCTGGTTGAGCCTACAATTTGAAGACCACCACACCCACCAGAAGATCCAGAATGGATCTGCACCAAAGCACCACCGTCACTTTTCTTGAGAAATGGTGTTCAGATATGTCACCATCTGGCTGCCGGAGACATTGTAATGTCAGGAAAAAACTGAAGTTAATTCGAATCTTAGGCCTTTTCATGGGCCTTGTAGCAATTAGCACTGTCCCATTTTTAATCAGTGCCTTTTCTGAGACAGAGGCACAGAGCACAGGAGAAGTAAATGGTGCAAATGGCCCTATGGTAGCACACGGTCATTGGCAAAGAACTCTCTTAGATTTCAAGGACAAGATTCATGGTAACACCCCTCAGCCACCTCTTTCTCAGGAAGGCAAATCTGAGAATAATACAGATGAAGTCCAAGGAGACTACCCAAGAGACATCTTTTCCCTGGAGGATCGAAGAAAAGGCGCCATCATTCTCCATGTCATTGGGATGATCTACATGTTTATAGCCTTAGCCATTGTTTGTGATGAATTCTTTGTTCCCTCTTTGACTGTCATCACTGAAAAACTTGGCATCTCTGATGATGTGGCTGGAGCCACCTTTATGGCTGCAGGGGGCTCCGCGCCAGAACTGTTCACATCACTCATAGGGGTATTTATTGCTCACAGCAATGTTGGCATAGGCACAATTGTGGGCTCAGCAGTGTTCAATATCCTCTTTGTTATTGGAATGTGTGCTCTGTTTTCTAGAGAAATCTTAAATTTGACATGGTGGCCACTCTTTCGAGATGTGTCCTTCTACATCATTGACTTGATCATGCTGATCATATTTTTCCTGGATAACGTTATCATGTGGTGGGAAAGCTCACTCCTTTTATCAGCCTATTTTGCCTATGTGATTTTCATGAAATTCAACGTCCAAGTAGAAAGATGGGTGAAGCAAATGCTCAATCGCAATAAGGTCGTCAAGGTGACAACACCAGAGGCCCAAGCAAAGGTTGGTGGTGGTAGTTGTTTCTTTAATGTTCTTTTTGACCATAGTTCTGCACTTCTAAGTTTTTGAGGTCTACAGCTTTTTAAATGTGATGATGTGTTAGGTAACTGATTTCTTTCTTCAGTTTGGTGTTAACCAGACTGACATGGAAAACAGAAAAAAAATGACATGGGGCTATTCTTGAAGAGGTCTGCTAAGTGCAAAAGTTACCAGCTTCGGTTAAGCATTGGTAGCTATAGAATACATAAGCATCCCTGTGCATCTCAACAGTTGTTTGTTTCATTTTCTGAAGGTAGACATAATGATTTTGTGGGTAATTTCAGTTCATGAAAAAGTGTATGTGCATTTAAGTGTATGTGCATTTAGACTAGCAAGTTACAAGGTTTTTCTTTATAAATGGGCATGTGATCAAGAATTATTTAAAGATATATGGGAACAACATATTCCCAGAGCTGAACCTTTAAGTCATCAGCCTAGCAGGACTGGTCTACATGGTCATAAACCAGTATCCATCATCCAGACACAGTGCTTCAGATCAATTTGCCAGTAACTTCTCAGGGTCCATGAAGGGAAGTCACTGGCTGTGTCTACAGGCTATCTTGCTGTCTCTATAGTCCATTTTGCACACCATGAAAAACATAACCTGAATTATTTTTGTAGCGGAATTTGAGGGAGTTTTAATGACCAATATGACCATCTAGGTGATGAGCAGAGAGACTAAAAAAAAAAAAAAAAATCAAAGAAATTGATCTGCAAAATTGTAGTCGATAAGCAAGGCTGATAAAATTTTACATTACACATAGTAACACAGTTCTGATTTATATTCTAACATTGGAATGTCTTCTCTGCATGTTATTTTAAACAGAAAGCCAAAATACATATGCAGACTTTTCATACTAGCATCTGGGAAAACTCTTATGTGTGCAAAAAGCAGGTGTTGAGTGCAGGGTGAGATATTCTGTCCAGTGTGAAAAGAAAAGAAGTGATACTTATTCACCGTAACTCCTTCATGGTCAAGTTTGATGACTAGCCAACATTTTTGTAGCAGCTATGAAATAGAAGCACCATGCAGGAGAAAAACACCATAAATATTTCTTATTTTTTGCAAGCAAAAGAGAAATGTTTTGTACAGCAATTTTTCCCTGACATTTCACTCAGTGTATGGTTGTATATTAGAAACTGTGGTTAAAAATATCATTTAGCAAAAAAAAAAAAAATATCATTTAGCAATGTGCATGCAAACAAGCATTCAGATATGATGACCGAGTCTCTTTCCTTGAGTGCACAAGCAGGCTGGTTGAAGCCCCTCTCTACTCTGATTTTGTAGCCAGGAGCATGATTGAGTGGTTTGCATTAATCCACAATGTTTATTACAATTTCAGTTGAATAATTAAAAAGCATATGTTTTAGGAAATGATTTACTATCATTTCCTTGGCACATATAGGATAAAAAGTCTTTTAGGGAGCTTAGTACTTTTTGTTTTGTTACACCTCAGTGGAGCTTCATTAACTTAGACACAGGCTGGGCTGAAGGTTATGTTGGGAACTTTTATGAAAAAGGAATTTGCTGAGCAATCCAATGGTGTACACAAGAGTACAGGGGGATTTTTTTTGTATTCTGATGGAAGTTGGGGAGAGCTGGTTTTATGAATTCGGGGAAAACTTTTACAATACAGTTTAAAGAGTCTCCAATGAGTTATATAGCATTCTTTACAGTAGCTTTAGAAAGATTTTGCCTACAATATTAAGTCCTGACATTTTTTTTTAAAGATTTATTAATTCGTATAGATCTGGGGTACAGGCCAGAGATGCGGAGGGTGAGAGGAAGGATTCACCAGAGACAGAGCAGGGAGCAGAACAGGCAGATCGATGAAGTACACTGCTGAGGGGAGCAGTGGGCGGGTCAGGAGAAGTCTGCCTCGCCATGTGGGTCACCTCCGGGGCAGGCAGGGATCGAACTCATGTGAAAGTGGCTTAAGCTTCTTTGTGTTGTGCTTTCACCCACCGCACCACCAGGGAGGGCCAAGTCCTGACATTTTTATGATAATTTGAGTCAGAAACTTAGGCAGACATTTGTCAACAGTTGGTATTCATAACCATTATTTTGTGCTATGCTTAATATCATATATTTTTAAATTCTACATTTGCCTAATTTAAAAAGAAAGCAGATTATGTTCATGACTATTTACTCCCTTACTTATACCCCTACCCAAATGTGTTTATTATTTTCCTTTGAGCATCAAACCACTTTAATTTATTCATTTTAATCATTTGGTAAACATTCACAAGAATGGAATTTTAAACTTAATCATGTCTTGTTTGGTATTCCTCAAAAATTCTAGAACACAATTAAATATTTTTTTAAAGATTTATTTATTTATGCATACAGAACTGGGGTACAGGCTTGAGGTGCAGGTGGTGAGAGGATTCACCAGAGACAGAGTGGGGAGCAGAACAGGTGGACTGCTGAAGTACACTGCTGAGGGGAGCAGCGGGCAGGTCAGGAGAGGTCTGCCACGCCAGGTGTATCACCTCCAGGGCAGGGATCAAACTCATGCTGAAGTGGCTTTAGCTTCTCAGTGCTGTGCTTTGACCCACTGTGCTACCAGGGAGGGCCCCAATTAAACATTTTTATATGAAACAGATTATATGATTTCCTTTAGGAAATTTCACCTTGTCAATTTCACTTTTTTGAATTATTACTGGGACTTGTTTTTTCAGTCTATAGTCCTTAATATATGCCTGATTTCAGAATCGCAAGGAGATTTTGCTCCTCACATATTGAAATAAGTTTTCCCAGTGAGAGATGAGTCCTTGATCATGGCCATCTATCTGTCTCATCTCAAAACTGATTTTTCAATGTGTACCCCACCTTTTACACAGAAGTTGCTTCTAACATCATCAAAACACTCAGAAAACAGCCTTTCAACCATATGTAACCCTCAGTAGAGCCTTCTTAGAGAGGAGTGTGCTGTACAAGACCGTAGGAGGCAAAATGCCAAACATGTTTTCATGAAGAATTACAATTATTGGCAATTTGGGACAATGGAAGAAGAATATTTAGATATTATTACATAGCTCTTCAATTGATTTTACTAAAAAGAAATCATCAGCTCTTTTGGACTGTAGGCAGTGAAATATCTTTAAAACTACTTGCTTCATAGAAAAATTGAAAATCTTGGTTTCCTTAATGATGAGGCCATGGGATAACTGAAGCTTGGAAAAATGTGAATGTGCAGATTTTTCATAAAGTAATATTTTTTCATTTCATTTAATTTTTCCATGCTGAGTGTATTTTTTCATTTGTTATCTTTATTACTGTTTTATCTGTCTTTAACTGTTGTATTGTCACAATGTGACTTTTACACTTTGACTATGGAAAAAAAGGTTTGAACCCCAGCCTGTGATTAAACCCTGTCACCTCAGAAAAGTCTCATAAACTTTCATAGCCTTAGTTCCTAATTTGGAAAATTAAAGAATAATAGCTATTCATAAGGTTAGGAATATATTTTTTAATACTTTACTTATTTATGCATACAGAACTGGGGTACAAGCCAGAGGTGCAGGAGTGGTGAGAGGATTCGCCAGGGGCAGAGCAAGGAGCAGAACAGGCAGATCAATGAAGTACACTGCTGAGAGGAGCATTGGGCAGGTCAGGAGAGGTCTGCTATGCCATGTGGGTCACCTCCAGGTCATGTTTTGAACTTTTGGTGAAGCTGCTGCTGTGAGCTTCATGGTGCGGTGCTTTAACCCACTGCACCACAAGGGAGGGCCAGGTTAGGAAATTATTATGTGTAGAAACTAATATTAAGAAGTTAACATATTCCTTGGCAACTGTGGGTTTTTTGGTTTTTGTTTTTGATAAATTTTAGGTCCCTTTTTATCTTCTGTTCTTAAATGAAAAGTAGATTAGAAAAATTATATCAAATATGAGAATTCCCAAACATTTCCTCAAGATTGGAATTCATCTCAATGAATTAGTTTAGCAAGTCATTGATCCTAGGGGCATATAGTATTTGCCATACTATAGTATTTCTAAGCTCTAGTTCGTATGCAGTGGATATATACAGGACAGATATTACCATAAACTGCAATGAATCTTACAAATGCTTTCCTTCGCCAGATATTTATTGCTTAGAAATTTGCTTGAAATAAGTAGGCCATTAACTGGGGTTTAGAAATATCTAAGCTAAGAAGAGATTTTTGTCTTAAGGGTATTTTTATTTATAAATGATTGCAGTGTTCTTCTGAAACTGGTCAGGAATAAATTTGAATCCTGCAGGATGTGCAGCAGTGATTTTGTTGTGTTTCTGGCAGGGCTGTAGAGTTCTGTTGATCTGATATGGTGCTAGGCTGTTACTGGCCTAGAAAGCAGCTGTCCATGGTATTTAACTTCGTCTTAGACTTGGCACTGTAATCCGACAGCAAGTTAGCCCAATTCTAATGAAGGGAATGGTCTAAATAAAGATGCTTACTGCTGGATCATTGAAGTGAGGATGCTTACTAATTTGGGTGTGCAGTGCTTTATTTAGTTCGTGTGTTCCTGAAAAGAAATTTGTAAACAAAATTTTTCAGTTTAAATTGTTATTGATGTCTATGGGAAAAATAGAAATTGAATAACATTATAAATGCTCTTCATAAACTGAAGCATTTTATGTAAGGTTCTAAACCATAAAACATTTTATAAATACAAATATGTAATCCAAAGCTTGCTTAAGGCACAAAATCTGCTATAAAACACTGTTCCCTCTTCAACCTTAGTAAATAAATTAGTAAAATTAATGTACAAACTTCAAGGAATGTAATAAGAGAATGGTATTACTTGATCATATTAGTAACTGTCCTTTGCAAAAGAAAGAAAATTTAGGCATTAAAATTGACTATTTAAAAAGGCACAAAATAATGTAAAAAAACTATTATATTAAAAAAATAGACAACGTGGAAAGTTTATTTACATTGACTGTGACTGTTGCATTCAGATGCTTTTTTTTTCCCATTCTATTTTATACATTCTATTTGTTCAATTCTTACTGTTTCTTTTCGTTTCTTTTTCCCCCTTGACTTTTTGTGTACTTGATCATAGCCAAAAGACCAAGAAACATTTTTTTTTTCTGGACTTCCTTTTGGATTAATTTTTTTTTCCTGAATCTTTTTTTCCTTTAGTAGTTTAGAATTGTATATATCCTACTGCTATTCTTTTAATGTTTATCTTAGAACTTTTAATGTGTTTTATTTAACTTATGATAGTACAAAGTTACTATAATTATATTCCTGCCTAAGGACCTTACGATATTTTTTACCAAGCCACTTCTCTCTTAAATTATATGTGATTTGAAGCAAATTATTTCATTTCTACCTGGATAATGTTACATAACAACTTTGAGACATATGCCTCAACTTTTAGAAATTAGATGTTGTAATTATGCCATGAGTGTTTTTAGACTCACCCACATTTTTACCAATTTTCCCCATCTTCATTCGTTTTGCTTATTATACCTTTTTTCTATGATTTTTCCTCTGCTGACTTACATATTTTATAACAGTTTATTTTTACATCATTTTATGCCTTTTTCCATCTGACTTACATTTTTTTTAAAGATTTATTTATTCATACAGAACTGGGGTACAGGCCAGAGATGCGGAGGGTAAGAGGATTCACCAGGAACAGAGTGGGGAGCAGAACAGGCAGATCGACTAAGTACACTGCTGAGGGGAGCAGCGGGCGGGCCAGGAGAGGTCTGCCTCGCCATGTGGAGCTCCTCCGGGGCAGGCAGGCGGGGATCGAACTCGTGCGGAATTGGCTCAAGCCTCTTAGTGCAGTGCTTTAACCGCTGCGCCACCAGGGAGGGCCCTGACTTACATTTTTAATAAGTCCCTATAGTAAGAATTTGTTAATGCATATTCTCCTGGTTTTTATTTGCATGAAGATGTGTTTCATTTTTGTTCTTGAAAGATAGTCCTTGTAGGTTGGAAATTATTCTCATCCTATTTTGAAAATAGTATTTCATTATCTCCAATTTTCTTTTTTTCTGGTGAAAATACTGTTACTGTATGTGTTGTTCCTTTTCAAGAAACCTGGTTTTTCTCTTGTGAGATTTTTTTATCTTCTGCATTCTCTATATGATATGTCGGGTGTGTCTTTCTCATTTATTTTTCCCCCTGTGCGATTCATTAAACTTGAAAATTTGAGTGTTTTCCACCAATTTTGCCTTTACCAATTCTCCCTCTAATCTCCCAAAATTTTGATTAGATATATGTTGTACCATCTCAGCCTATCCCTCTGTATCTGCCTGCCTTTTTTTGTTTGTGTTCTGCATCCTTCTCAGTTCTTTATACCTGCCTTGTAGTTTCTAATTTTGAATTTGCACTAAAATTTCTCTATTGAGTTTCTAATTTTAAATATTATGTTTTCATTGTAGAAATGTCCATGGTTCTTTTCAGATCTGTCAAATTGACCTTTTCTCATTCCTTCATCATGCAATGCCCTCCTTTATTTCTTTGGACATATTAAATGTGTTTATATTACAGCACATAATCGATATTCAACTGCCAATATTCCTGCAGGTTTAATTTGGTTGGTTTTTTCTCAGTTGTGTGGGTTGTTTTCTTATGATTTAGTGAATTGTGTTTGTTTTAACTTTTGGCACTCACATCCCATGGAACTTTACATGTGGGGAATTGTTGAAGCTGGGTTTTAAGTGTGTTTCTCCAGAGAGAACTATTTTTGTTCTTCTGTCAATGCATTGGAGCACAACCAACCTGGAACCACTCTAACCTGAATATTTGACCTTTTTTTTTTTTTATCCAAATAGTGTAAATTCAGATTCCAAACCTACATAAGTGAGCCTGTGGTAGGAATTTTATTAGGAAAGACTTTTTTATTTTCTTTCTGAATACCACTCAAAAACTATGTGAACATAAGCATATCTGAGCTGCTCCTTTTGCTTTTCCTAGTCATTCACTAAGAGTGTCAACCCTTCAGGATTTCCAACTCCTCCTTTAAGGAGATTTCTGTGAATTACCTCCTCTCTATAGGCTCCATGTTTGTTTCAGGCCACTAGGAAATGACAAATAGTCCAAGACAAAACAACACAAAACTCCTCTGGATTTATAATTACTTGGTGTTCTGAATTCTGAGAAATCCCCTAATCCCTCACTAATATTGGTGGGTAATTTAAAAATATAATAACCAGCAGTTTTAGGTGTAATATACTTGAAGTGTTTCTCTGAATGCTTAACCTGTCATATTGCCAAAAAATATATTTTTCTGAACGGATTTGTCAAAAAGTGATGCATATAATAAGAGACACTGATATGGAATTTTAATTGTATACTTTCAGAATGTGTTTGACACAGTCTGAACATTGTACTACAGCTCTTCAGCAATAAAAATCCTGCCAACAGTAAAATTTTAGTTTAGTAAAATTTAAGAGGCAGTTCTAACAGGAAGTTCATGCAGTCTTTCTGAATTTTACATTTCCTTTTTAAATAATAATACACCACATACTAAAAGTAATATGTTCATTACATTGGGTTATGGAAGCACATCAGAAATATAAAAAAGAAAATTTAAATAGCCTATAAACTCTACATTGCATCATTCAAAGAAAAATTTGCACATTTTGGATGCATTTTTCCAAACTTTTTCTCTCCTACACACACACATATATGCATTACTTAATGTTAAGTATGCTGCAATGTTGCAATGATGGTGGGCCTGCAAAATTTTAAATTTATATTAGGTATATACCATTGTAGTAATTTTAAAAATAACTTGGCTTTTTATTAGCAATTCTTCATGTCATTAAATGTTTTTCTAAAACTGTCATTTTTGTAAAATAGAAATCCATGCTCATTTTACAAATTTTCACAGCAGTTTCTATGTAAAAATTGCTGCAGCCAATAGCCATATACCAGGAGAAGCTGAAATTCTAGCTAGAAGTTTCTACTTTTTAAATTCTAAAAGTTTCTGTGACATTGCTACATTGCTATTTGTTAGTGTTGACTATTACACTTTTATTTTTAAAGATTTATTTATTTATGCATACAGAAATGGGGTACAAGTTAGAGGTGCAGGGGTGGTGAGAAGATTCACCAGAGACAGAATGGGGAGCAGGACAGGCCGACTGACAAAGTACATTGCTAAGGGGAGTAGCAAGCAGGTCAGGAGAGGTCTGAGGCGCCATGTAGATCACCTCTGGGGCAGGTGGGGATTGAACTCATGCTGAAGTGGCTTTAGCTTCTTAGTGCTGTGCTTTGACCTGCTGCGCCATCAGGGAAGGCCCCTATTACACTTTTTAACTTCCCATCTCATAGGTAAAATATAGCTTGTCTTACCTTGCATTTTTTGATTAATTGGGAGGTTGAATGTTGTAAAATAAGTTTATTGAGAATTCAGATTTTCTTCTATAGATTACTAGTTTCCTATGTGTCCTTTAGGTCATCATTAAAGTTTACTGTGATGATTTAAAAATTTCTTACAAACACTTACTGAAAATGACCTACTCCCATTTGTCTCTACATTTCCATGCTTAAGTAAGTTCCATAGTTTCTTGCTTGGATTTAAAGGATGAATCATAGTGAAGGAACAAGGAGGCCTTATAGCCAAGAGTTGGGGTATAAGGTTCCTAGGCCTGGGATTGCCTCCTGACCTTGCCACCTGGGAGGAGGGGTTCTGTCTCCTAGGGCCTCTGTTTTCTCTCTGGGAAAACGAGAATTCACCTAAATGACCTAAAAGAGTGCTTTCAGCTTGTCATTTCTATCTTTATAAGTTCTAATTCTTACTATGCTGAGTACTCTATGTCAAAGAAAAGTCTAGGCCCTCCCCGGTGGCGCAGCGGGTTGAAGCACAGCACTAAGAAGCACAGCCACTGCAGCATGGGTTCGATTCCTGCCTGCCCCGGAGGTGATCCACATGGCGTGGCAGACCTCTCCTGACCCGCCCACTGCTCCCCTCAGCAGTGTACTTCGTCAGTCTGCCTGTTCTGCTCCCTACTCTGTCTCTGGTGAATCCTTTCAGCACCCTGCACCACTGTACCCCAGTTCTACATGTATAAATAAATCTTTAAAAAAAAAGTCTAATACATTTATCTAAAACAGAAGGCCAAGTTCGAATCATGCCTGTATTACCTTTTTCCTAAATGAACTTAGATGTAATTAACTAATATATTTTTTAATTGAAGTAGCATGACTTACATTGTGTATGATTTAGAGGAATAGGATCATACTCCTCAGGTTTATGTTACAACACCACACCCACCACCCTGGCACCCATAATTCTCCTCTATAGTCCATTGTGCCCCCTTCTCACTTAAAGCATTCATTGTAGCTTAGCATACTGGGGGAGGTAGCTCTTCCAGACAGAACAACTTTCATGGGACAGTTATCTGAGGCTTTCTTCAGGACTCTAAATAGCCTCAGCTTTTGTAGTATCTGGCAGTGAGAATTCTCCTTGGCAACTGCATGGGTGCCCCTTAACTGCTGGCATTTGCTGGTCTTTCCAAAGTCCAGAGGAGAATAATCTGAAACCGGGCTTGTGTTTATACCAAGTACTTATTACATCAGAACTCTGAAATAGATATCATCTTCTGCAAATCAGTAATCTGAGGGACAAAGACATAAATGATTGCCTAAGGTCCTAAGTGGTAGTAAACTAATTTTGAACTTGACTCTGCCTGACTCTTAAATGCCTAGTTATCTATTATAGATGACAATAGTGCTTTTCACTGGACCTCTGGGAATTAAGACAAAGTAAACCTTCAAATTAGATTCACATCGCATATTAAGTTCTGTTAAGTCAGTGACTTTCAAATAATTTTTGCTGTGACCTCTATTAAGAAACATATATTATGTATCAGCCCAGTACATGTCCACACATACGCACACATACATCTGTATATATTTCCATGTATATAAAAAAGAAGTCTAAATGTGAGACACGTTTCTATCTCTTATATTTTTCAGTTCTATTATAAACACTGGTTTCACAAAACTAGGGAACAGACAAAACCAAACCAAAGCAAACCCTAGAAATCTGCCTGTAGAACTAAAGCCACCACATATACAGCGAGTGGGGAGCAAAGCATGGAGGAGACCCCATGGACTCCATGGCAGAGGGCTTGAGTTGTCTTGGTGATGGGTGTATTGCAGTAACCTATGTCTGAAGAGGTATGATTTTATACCTCTGCATCGTATATAGTGCTATAAACCAAAGTTACCACAATAAAAAAAATGCAGTTAAAGAATATTAGTTTCAGTCCTCTAAAATAATTTTATGACCTAACAAAAGGCTGTGACATGAGCTTTTAAAAATAAATCTTCTAAAGACATCCCATTGCCCTCCACTTCTTCTTAGCAGGGATGCCCTGAAAAGCTATGCCAGATTACTGAACAAATTTATCTGTCTGGTCAAGGGGATGAATAGGAAAAGAAAGCCAGACATCATTCTGTTGAACAATGTGTGCCTTGGTATGGGGCTCTGGCTGCTCAGTAGAAGGATGTCTTAATTCAACAAAGGTGCCCTTTGGGCTAGTGTGAGCTTTGCTTCTTTTCTCCAACTTTTGTTTTTCATAATTGACTTCGCAATTTCATAGCGATGGATCCATATAGATAAATAGGTATGTGTACATCCATGCTAATTTTTGTAGTTGGGACTATCTCATCTACTTTGAGCTAGATGCCTGCATGCAGATACCTGCATGCAAGTGTCTTTGTTGAGCACAATTGCTTGAATGTCCACTGAGTAACTCGACCCTCTGACCTGTGCTAATATCTGCAGAGTCTTCAAACATGAGCATTCACTAAAGCAGGTGTTGCTACCTGACTCTGACCTGGACTGATTACAGGGTGAGGAAGGAGCAGAGGAAAGCTTGATATACTCCCCAAGTCTCCACTCAGCTTTGCTTCCTGATGAATGTGGTGTTGGTGGAAAGCAAGGTGGATGAAAAAGGGAGGTATGAAATCAGAGAGAAGTCAAAACTTGACTAGAAGTCTGAGACTGCATTTCAAGGAGGTTATTTTTCATTTTATAAAGAATTTCATTTGTAAAGGAAATGATGCAGATATAGTCCCCATGTTGGTAAACACTTGGTAGGCTTAGAAAAGGATCAGGGCAACCATAATGCCGTGGTTGGAACTTTAAAGACTGCATCAGACTCCTTCACTGGCAGGAACCTAGCATGGAGCCATGTGGTCCCTTTTCCCCCTCACATTGACTATCTAACTCCTACCAGTGTGCTGTGCTCCAGTGATCTTCTCTGAAAATGAAGGGGTTAGTTAATGTTCAAGCTCCCTACCAGCTCTGATAATTCTGTGCATCTCTGTTAATGAGGAAGAAATCAAGAATATATATCTGAGATTAAGAACTGGCCAATAGAAGAGATGGTCAGGTAATGAAGCTCTGAACTTACCTCCCTGAGAATGCTTTTCCTATTAAAAAACTCCAATGAAGATGGATGAGTCCTTTGGCTAGATCATGAATGCTTCTTTTTCTGTCTGTAGAACCATTTTGGAAAAGACAGCTGAGTTTCTACTGCTTTGTAAGTAACTTTCTCTTTTACTGCTTAATGGACATAGAGCTGGTCAAGCAAGTTATAGGTGAAAACAAGTTTCTTTAGCATCCTAATTCCTCCCACAAACCTGTCATCTTTTGCTTTAATCTTAAGTAGGCTGAGTCGGTTTCATTTTACCTGCCAGACAGAAGTTGAACCACATTCTTTAGCTTAGGCTTGTGGAAGGCACTGAGATTGGTGCATTTCAGGAACTCTTTTCTGAGAGGGAGTTGATGGTTAAGGGTTAATAGACTTATTATTTAACCCTAGGATTGAGTGCGACCCTCCTAGCTCTGTGATCTTGGACAGATTACTTAATCTCTCTGGTCTTGTTTACTTATCTATAATAGGATTTCCCTCTAAGGGAGGCTATGAATTTTTAATGAGATTACATAGAAGAAGTACTTAGTAAAAAACGTAAATGATTGTCTGGGGTCCAAATTTAGTGGTACTAAATGAATTCTGAACAGTGGTCTGACTCAATGTGTATCAGTTCTCTCCGTGCTTCTCCCTGGACAATTGGAAATTTAAACAAAGTAAAACTTCAAATTAGGTTCACATTTTTAAAAAAGATTTATTTAGGTATATAGGACTGGGGTACAGGTGAGAAATGCAGGGGAGGTGAGAGGATTCGCCATAGACAGAGTGGAGAACAGAACAGGCAGATTGATGAACCATGCTGCAGAGGGGAACAGCAGACAGAGCAGGAGAGGTCTGCCTCGCCTTGTGGATCACCTCCTGGCCAGGATCAAACTCACAGTGGCTGCGGATGGTTTGCAGTGCTGCACTTTAATCCGTTGAACCACCAGGGAGGACCCTAGATTCATATTTCATATTTGGTTCTGTTAAGTTGGTGACTTTCAAATGTTCTTTACTATGATCCCTACTAATAAATACACTTTGCATGTTAGTCCATTTCTATTATTTTCATCTATTCCATCTCAACCACTTCTATTATTTCAGGTGTGTGGTTGGCCTCACGCATTGGTTACATTACAGGAACCTGTGACTCTGTTTTCTGAGAAGGAGCTATGATGGTTAGGGATTAACACCATAGAATAATTTTTTAAAACATACCTTTTTAGTGTTATATTTAATTAGTTTTAAAGATTGGAGTACCCCCATCAGGCATTACCACCATAGTGCATACCCCACCATCTCATCCAATGCTAGAATTAACATCATAGACCATTGTGCTTCTTTCCCTCCTTGTTCTTTCCCTTACTTCAACACCTCCCATAATAGAATTACTCAAATCTGGAAGGGACATTGACTCTACCTGTGAAATTTTGGACTCCTTACTTAACCTCTCTGATCTTGTTTGCTTATCTATAATAAGACTTCCTCATAGGGAGGCTGTGGATTTTTTTTTTAAGATTTCCTTATTTATGCATACAGAACTGGGTACAATCCAGAGGTATAGGGGTGGTGAAAGGATTCACCAGAGACAGAGTGGGGAGCAGAACAGGCAGATCGACGAAGTACACTGCTAAGGGGAGCAGTGGGTGGGTCAGGAGAGGTCTGCCGCACCATGTGGATCACCTGCAGGGCAGGTGGGGATCGAACTCATGCTGAAGTGGCTTTAGCTTCTTAGTGCTGTGCTTTAACCCGCTGCTCCACCAGGAAGGGCCAGGCTGAGGATTTTTTTTTTTAAAGATTTATTTATTTATTCATACAGAACTGGGGTACAGGCCAGAGGCTCAGGGACGGTGAGAGGCTTCACCAGAGACAGAGTGGGGAGCAGAACAGGCAGATTGACGAAGTACACTGCTGAGGGGAGCAGCGGGCGGGTCAGGAGAGGTCTGGCTCGCCATGTGGTCTCCTCCGGGGCAGGCGGCAGGCGGGAATCGAACTCATGCGGAAGTGGCTTCAGATTCTCAGTGCTGTGCTTTAACCCGCTGCGCCACCAGGGAGGGCCCAGGCTGAGGATTTTTAATGAGATTATAAAGCAAAAGTGCTTAGCGGATCTCCCACTACCTAAGGTACTTGTGGCTTTTCCTCTGAATCCGTTCTCTGTGCCTCTAACCTGCTCTTGCAAAGTCCTGTGTCTCCCCTGAGTGTGTTTTCCTCAGGATGACATTTAATTTCCCAGACCCTCTTCTCTGTGCCTCCCTTGCACCTTTACAGAAGTGCAGCTCCCTAGGTAGTTTCTAAGTACTCAATCCTCAGAGTTCAAACTTGAATCTGCTTTCCCTTTGTTCTTGCAGAAGATTAAGGGAGAAGCAGTTTTCCCTAGCTATGAAACTGAACCGTACTCAACCATGAAATTCACTTGAACCCTCCTATCATCACGCTATAAATTCATCTACTTACATACATCATCAGAATTTCTTCATAGCTGGTCACATATCCATCCAGCCATGACTATATCTTATGTTGGTTTGCCAGCATCTGTGTTTTCTGCTTTGGACAGGCTACTTACCTTACAAACCAATTTCGTCTGCAGTTTTTGGCTCTTGACTTATTGTCATGGGTGAAAGGGCAAAAGGCACTTAATGTCCTTTGAGAAAATGATAAAAGGTGGTGATAAGTGTTCATGGTAAAATATCTGGTCTAAGTCAGTCATAAAAGGTAATGTGGCTTATAGATTAAAGTCAAATGGCAAAAAAAAAAAAAAAACCACATTTCTGAGTTAAAAATAATAGTGGCCATCAAAAATTCGTGAGCCCCTCCGGGCAAGTATGAATGTCACTGCAAGTATGCACCTGCCAAATCTAAAAGCCAAATCACTCCAACTGTGGCCCCAAAATAGTTCTCCTTGCCTTCAACAATTAGTGTTTTATTTTTCTGAGATATAACGCGCTCACCATATAATTCAGTGGTTTTTAGTATACTCAGAGTTGTAAAACCATTAACACTAGGTAATTTTAGAACATATTTATCACCCTAAAAAGGAAACCAAAAAAGAACGCCTTTCCTGTCTCCCCCCAGGCTCTGGGAGACACTAATCTACTTTTAGTTACTATAAAGTTGCTGATTCTGGACATTCATATAAATGGCATCATATAACATGTGGCCTTTTGTGTCTGAATTTTTTCACTTAATGTTGTCAAGGTCCATTCATGCACCACCTTTTTATGGGCTAATGTTTCATTTCATGAATATGCCACATTTTTTTATACATTTATCAGTTTATGGACATTTGGATTACTTCCAACTTATGGCCATTATGAGTAATGCTGATGTGAATATTCGCTTACAAGATTTTGCATGCATGTTTGGTTTCAGCTCTCCTTGATGTATACTTAGGAGTGGAATTACTGGGTCATAAGCTTACCCAGTGCTTAACATTCTAAGGAACAGCAAACTATTTTCCAAAGTGACTGCACCATTTTTTAGTTATACCCACAGTGTATATGAGGCTTCCAACCTCTCTTTTATCTTTGCCAATTTGCTATATGGCTTTTTTATTATACACTTCCTAGTGGCTAGGAAGTAATATCCCTGTTTTTGATTTCCACATCTATGAAGGACAATGATGTTGTACATCTTTTTTTTTTTTTAAGATTTATTTATTGATGCATACAGAACTGGGGTACAGGCCAGAGATGCAGAGGGTGAGAGGATTCACCAGAGACAGAGTGGGGAGCAGAAAAAGCAGATCACCAAAGTTCACTGCTGAGGGGAGCAGCGGGCAGGTCAGGAGGGGTCTGTTGCGCCATGTGGGTCACCTCCCAGGCAGGCGGGGATTGAACTCATGGGAAGCGGCTTTAGCTTCTTAGTGCTGCGCTTTAACCAGCTGTGCCACCAGGGAGAGCCCGATGTTGTACATCTTTTAATAAGCTTGTTGACTATGTATCTATTTAAATTGTCCTTGGAATCTTAGTGTACTAAGAGCAAATTAATATTCCATCACATTTGCACCTATTGCTCCATGTAGAGAACAGTTTTACACAAAGTAGTTTATTTAAAATTTTTTAACATTTTCTTTGAGTTATTTCAGTCACTTAGATACTCACCAAACACAAACATTAGAAATATAATCTCTATGCCTTTTTATGAGGTTCAAGTTTCTTGCCTTCTTTTTTCTTTTTAAAATCTTAAATGTTTTTAGCTAATTTTTTAATTAATGAAATACAATTTTTTTACATCCTTGTTAATGTTTTGACAGTCGAAGAATTTTCCCCTTAGGCATGTGCTCATCATAGCTCTCCTACCACCAAAGTAGCCATAGTTCTCTGCCATAATGTCATGCTATCCCCTGCCCCACCTCCCCTCTTCTCATCCCTTCCTCCTTTTCCCCCTTCTTCTTTCCCTTCTTTTTTTTTTAAAGATTTATTTATTTATGCATCCAGAACTGGGATATGGGGCAGAGATGCAGGTGCAGTGAGAGAATTCACCAGAGACAGAGTGGGGAGCAGAACAGGCAGATAAATGAAGCACACTGCTGATGGGAGGAGCTGGCAGGCCAGGAGAGGTCTGCTCGCCATGTGGGATCACCTCCAGGGCGGGGAATTGAACTCCTGCGGAAGTGGCTTTAGCTTCATAGTGCTGTTCTTTAACCCACTGCACCACCAGGGAAGGACCTCCTCTCCCCTCTTGAATGCCTCAGAGCTATGGTCAGTTTTCAAGGGTTAGTTTTGTCTCTGATCCTTTGTTTAGTTTCTCTGTGTTCCACATAAAAGAGACACCATCTAGTATTTATCTTTCTCCTTCTGCTATAAAGGGCATGAGTTTATCTTTTTTGATTACTGAGTGGTATTCCATTGTATATATACTACATCTTTTTGTCCACTCACTTGTTTTGGGGCATTTTGGAGGTTTCCATATCTTGCTGCAATAAACATAGAAGTGCAGTTTCCCTTCAAATTAGTATTTTTGTGTTCCTTGGGTAGATACTTAGGAGTGGGTCATATGGCAGTTCCATTTTTAGACCACAGTGCTTTCCATAGGGGCTGAACCAGTCTCCCACTAACAGTGTAAGAGGGCTCCTTTTTTCCCACACCTTTGCCAGCATTTTTTTAAAATATGAGCCTTTTTTACAGATGTGATGTGGTATCTCCTTATCCTTTTGATTTGCTTTTTATTTGTATATCTTCTTCAGAGAAATCTCTTTTCAGTCCTTTGTCCACTGAAGGGGAAAAAAATGTCTGCACACCTTAGAATTGATAAGGGGCTAATATCAATGATCTACAAAGAGCTTATACAACTCAATAAAAACAAACAACCCAGTCAAAAAAAATGGGCAGAAAAAAGCTAAAAAGACACTTTTTGAAAGAAGAAACAAATGGTCTTCAGGTATATGAAAAAATGTTCAACATCACTTATAATCAGGAAAATGCACATCAAAACCACAATGAGATACCATCTCACACACCAGTGAGAATGACCTATATTTAAAAAACTGACAGCAACAAATACTGGCAAGGACATGTAGAACAGGAACACATTGACACTGCTGGACAGAGAGCAAGCTGATCCAACCACTGGACAAAGCTGCTCAAAATACTAAAAATGTAGCTATCATGTGATCCAACAATTCCTCTCCTATAGTTCTACCAAAAGAACACAAAAACACTCAAAAGGAAACTTGCACACTTATGTTTATTGCAGCACTATTTGTAGTAGCTAAGATATGGAAACAACTTAAATGCCCCAAAACAGACAAGTGGACCAAGAAGATGTGGCATGTATCCACAGTGAAATACAACTCAGTAGTCAGAAAAGATAAACTCATGTCATTTGCAGCAGAACAGATGAAGCTAGCAGGGATTGTGCTAAGTGAAGTAAGTAAGAAGGAAAAAGAAAACTATCATTGGTTTTACTTGTAAGTGGGATACAGGGAATTTATAAAGGAGGGTCAGGAGAAAAGACAAAACTCACAGGCAAAACATAGATCCAACAGGAGACAGAGTAAGAGAGTTCAAAATCGAGGGACGTGCACAAAGGTGCACGTGATGGCAATGGTGATGATTCGTGGGTGATGTGGTGGTCGAAGAATTATGGGGACTACACCTGAAGGGAGTAATCAAATATATGGAAATAAACATAAATCTACAAAGTTTTAAAAAATAAACAAAAGGAGCATGAAAGAGTGAGGTTCTTTGATGAAGTAATTTTGACGGATGGATTAAAAAATCAAAATTGCACCAATGTATACATTTTTACTTAAACAATGTATAAACAGTTCTAGTTGTGCTTGTATTTTTTCCCCTAGGAATTGCCATTTTGAATAATAAAAACTTTAAATAAGTATTGTAACATTTCATGGAAGAGAGAAAACTGTTTAGGTTAAAAAAAAAAGCAGACTGTATTGTATTTCATGTGGCATTTGTAGCCCATGTTTTAAGAGGATGCTTGTATTTAAGATACTCTGCAGGGGTGGGGGAAGGAAGGGATCAAAATGAGGTAGAAAAAGCACAAAAGATGGGGCATGGGTGAATTGCCAGTGGAAATTTTATGGGCTCCTTGTATCAACTCTAAAGCTGTGTCTTCTCTTGCAGTAGTGTTGATAAAAAGTCAGTCCCCTTAAAACTAGAGGAAGATTCAAGGTTGTCTGGACTTCCTGGTTATGAAGAACCTGGGAACATGAAACCATGTGACAGGAGCCTGGGATATTTGTTACCTGCTTGCTGCATCTCTCTTCTTGCTCTTAATTTCTCTGAATTATCTAAGATAGTTTCTTGTCATCTCTTCTCCTTCTCTACATCTTGCCCTGAAGACCTATCAGGAAAGCAGTTGGGCTGTAGGCCTTCATTTCCTGGTGCAAATTTTGCCCATTTTGTTTCTAGTCCCTGGCACTTAGTTGTATATATTTTTATTATGAACTGATCCTGTCCATCCACCCTTATCTTCCAATGCAACTTACTCCTCCAGGTCCTAGGAACCTATGCAACCATCTTGAACATGGATCTATGGACTGTAAGTAATAACAATCCCAGTAATGATCTACTCTGTCATTGTCTGGCGTAAACAGTAATTGCACAAAGCTGATTAATGAGCACACTCTGAGGGTAAAGAGAACTTAACCACATTATCTTGCTTTGTACACAAATGCAAAATTGGTTCAAAGCTCCAGTGGTTTCCAAGGGGCTCAGGGAACATCCTCTTTCTCTCCAAAGCTTGCTTTAGCTGCACAGTAACGGGTGGCATAATAGACGGAGTTTTGTGGCCTTGAACAAGAGGCTGATTTATTTAAATAGATTCAGATGTGCCAGGCTGCTCTTTTGATGCTTACTCTGAAGGGCCATTACAAATCTGCTGTTTTCTGCTGCCTTTTATTTTAAGTCCAATTAAGTAGATAGCCACAAATAGCTCTGACCTTGAAAGTCTAAGTGAAGGTGAGATGTGAGAATAGGTTTAGGAAACATATGTTTGGCATGTTAATGCTCTGCAAGTCATGGACACTTAAGGAAAATAAATAGAACAGGATAAAATCATGTTGTGCTTTAGGAGGAAGAATTTAATGCCCTGGGAAATAGCACCACATGCTTCACTGGTGGATGATCATAAACTGTGCTAAAAATTAATCCTACTCTGTCTCACTTCACTGTGACTCTGAGACAAGCTCCAAATGAGTGGTATTGCCTGTGACGTTCAGTGCATAATCACCATGGATGGGCATCTTTTTTGGGTGCCGCTACTGAGCAATGCTTCCTTCCTCTTGGCAGCCCCACTAGGTGCTTTTTGTTATTTATTTTTGGTACAGCCATGCTTAGAGTACTATACCAACATTTCAGTTCAGTTTCTTGCAAATATGGAGCATTAGCTAAAGAATTGAATAGCTTGTTCCAGTAAATGAATAGCTTATTTTAAAAGTATTTTTGCATATGGAGCCTCTTAGTACAATTCTTAAAGTCTTAACATGAGGTTAAAGAGGTTTAAAGCATTTTTTTCCAAGCATCTTTTAAAGATACTGAATATTTTGTTATGTGCTGAACTGCTCTCCTTTCTTTTTAACCGTAACTTAACCAGATTGGGGGTTTGGCAGCGGGATGCTTGTCTCAAAGTCTTACTGATTCACTGAATTCCCATTGTTAAGTTTTCATTTCTGTATCTATTTAAAAATATTTTTATGTTCCCAGTACTTCATTAAATGCTCCAACACTTCCTAAGATATGTACGTTTTTATCTGTCCCCAGTGTTCTACATCAAGAAGCAGATGGCTTTTACTTTGTCTTGTGGGAGAGTGTGATAATTAATGAGGTGATGGGAATGGATCACTATCTGAGCCCACATTTCAATGAAATTGCAGACATGAAGACAGTGACAAGTGCAAAATGAGAATATTAGAAAACACAGTTTCAGTGTACAGTTCAAATAACTGTTTGAAATAAACAGAAAGAAAATAATCGTTTCTTAAGAGAAACGACTGCTCTAATATGAACAGCCTAAAAAATGTTCATGCAATCTAGAGTGATTGATAAAGCACTTTCTGGCAATCTATATTTGTGTATGATTGCAATCTCATAAACTTTCATTTGTCTGGATGTCCATAACCAGATGTCCAGAGCAGAACCAAGATCCAAAGCCAAGAGGTCTTATGGGCAGCCAAGTAAATGACAGAAGATCAAGGCTCTAAATTTCAGGCACTTAATTATGCAATGACTTCTTGAAACTCTTTGTAAGAATCTATTTACTTTTATGACATACAATATTCAAATATAAAAAAACAGCTTTTATATTTTATACTAGAAACAGTTTTCTAGTCTGTAAAGAAACCACAGGCAGCCAATCTGGTCTATACTGGGCAGGGACGAGGTAGAGTTCTGAGTCGGGTAGAAGCCACAGACAGCCAATCTGGTCTATTCTGGGCAGGGATGAGGTAGAGTTCTGAGTTGGGGTAGACCGCTGTGTGTACACAGGTAGCCAGGCTGTACTGGCCTATCCAGTGTCCTTAAGCAGATTTTTAAAAGGCTGTATGCTCTGAGCAGACCAGTTAAAAAAAAAAATCATGCACATCCCAAAAGGTAAAGGATGTGATTAAACAGAGGGCATCCCTAGACAAAGAGAAATGTCCTCTAATGGGCAGCTGCGGTATCCACCAGCAACCCCGTGCATGCATACAGCACCAGCTCAGCTCACTGCTCAGCCCTGCACCTCTGGCCAATGCACACATACAAGGCATGGTCTGCAGTCCTACAGGTCATATCAGGAGGCTAGCCAGTGGCAGCAAGAACCAAAAGTACTATAAGACTACACAAAAATGTACCTCTCTGGGCTTAGTGTAAGTTCAAAACAGAGTGCTTCCCCTTCTCATAGCACATGTGGGCACGAAATGGTAATTAATGGTAATACCCACAGAAACGTTGAGGGAGTCTGAATCATATTCAGTGCGCCTTGTGCTATGGAACTGGTGAGGCAGGCTGTGGGTGGGAGTGGAGTGACTTACATGCTGGCACAACTGATGCCAGGATCCAAGTGGGTGATGGCGGGGGCCTGACCAAGGTGGTAACCACAGTAATCAATTTCTGGACCTATCTTGAAGATAGTGCTAGAAGTATTTGCTGAAAGATTAGACACAAGATGTGATAGAAAGTGAGCTATCAAAGGTGATATCAAGATTTATGACTTGAGTAACTGAAAGAGTAGAATTGCCATTAATTGAGATGGGGAAGACTTGAGATGGAGCAGGAAGGCTTGAGGGGAAATGGGAGCTCGTTTTTGGATTGAGATCTAAAAGGTTAAGCTAAACACCTAACTGGGCATGTTGAGTTGACAGTTAGAGATGATACTGGAATTCAGACTAGTAACACAAGGTCAGAAATCACAAGATTCTGCATAATCATGGAACTGCATAAAATCTCCTGGGAGTGAGAGGGCAAAGAGAAGAGTTGGAAGGCTTGAGTTCAGAGGCTTACCATGTTGAGATCTGAGGAGAATGAGCAGGAACCTGAGAAGTGGCAGCCCTTGAGGAAAGACAGAAACCTATGAAATAAGGACATTTGGTAAAGGAATCAAAGAAAAGAGGAATCATGTCAGGTGTGACCACCTGAGCACAGAGAATTGGGCATCAGGTTTAGCGATGAAGAAGCTGTTGGTGCTTGACAAGGACAGTTGCGGTGGGTGGGTGGAGTGAGGCAGAGTATAGGATGTGCAAGAAATGAGAGATGGGTAGTCAAGATATTCATAAAAGGGGACCAACAAGTGGGAGTGTAAGCTGGGAGGAAATGTTGGGTCATAGAGTTTTATTTGAAGTGTAAAAAAATATTAGCACATTTGTATGAGAATACAAATGACACAGCAAAGTGGGAAGATTTGGCAGTGAAGACAGTTGGCTATTCAGCTGCTGGTAGTGGGTGAATAGTTGGGGGACTTGTGGAAGTTCTCTTTTTCTTTCTATTTTCTCAGTAAAATAGGAGACAATAGATTTCCAAAATTTGATTGAAAAATGCTGTGGTGAGTAATAAAACTCCTCTGTCAACCACATCACGTTTAGCAAAGTCACATTGTGTGGCTAAGAGCAAATCACAAAAATCTATGCTGTTTGGGATACCAGTAAACATTAACTAGAAAACTAGATTTTTTTTTAAATAACAGGATATAAAGGGATGTATATCAGCAGTTCAGTGGGACTAAAAAGGGTCACTTCCTCCTGTGATGGCTTGTGGTAGAAACCAGAGAAGTCTGTGAAATATAAATATAAGTTCCATTAGGGCAGAAGTTTATTTCATTTACTGATGAATCCCTGGTAACTAGTAGATGCTCAGTAAACAATTACTGAATGAATGTTTGATGCCAAACTAGGATAGTCAGTATATTTTTTCACTTAAAGGGATTGTTATCAATTATTTTAAGTGAGCTGTTTCTATATTGTTAATTTTTCATAACTCAAGTGAGCCTGCCATATGGTTACATTGCTGCCTTTTCCTCCAAACACTTTTTTTTTGGAGAACTAACTGAAGAATATTGCATGTGGCTGTTTTTGTGGGATAATTTCAGAGACTTAATCCACAAATTCACTTTATATTTGAAAATCCAGCAGACTCTCTGTACAGAATAATAATCTGCTCCTTGGTCTAGTCTGGTGTAATCTCATTATTCAATGGTTATGGAGATTATAGAATATGGCATTTTACCCACCATTTTTTGGTGAGTTGGACACCTACACTGAAAAACCAGATATGATTGTGGAATTTCAAAACAAGGCCCTCTGATATTTATGTTATGCCACCTTGCTACCATATGGCAGACATATTAAGAATCAGAAGCTAAAGAGAAGCATTATGTTTTATGTCCTGGGTCTAGATGCCCAGTTATAGTTGTCTTTTTGTTTTATCTTCTTTGTGAACAGTAGGATCACAAAGTAAGCTAGTTCTTTATTTCCCTTTGCTTGGTATAAAATGAGTGCCTTCACATAAATCAATAGACAACATGCTGATTGCTCTGCAATCTTGACACAAAATAGCTATCCAAGCACTTTCTGCATTCTATCCCAGAAACCTCAGAGGAAAGATGCATTGGGATAAGTTACTGAGTTAAGAACAGAAGATTTTACCTTAGTAGAGCAAGAAGATGTGTTTTAGCTCCAGCTTGTCTGATTAGCAGGAATTGTTGACAGCCACTAGTGATAGGTAGGTAGTAAAGTAACTGGGTTTTTTTTTTTTTTGGTTTTGTTTGTTTTTGTTTTTAAGTATTAGGTTGGAGTGTACTTTAAGGGGAATTGCCTTATTAAAAAGTAAGCCAAACCTGATAAGAGTCTCTGCTCCCCTGCAAAATCCAGCCACTGAATGACCTTTAAGATCTACACTACCCAATGGGATTTTCTGGTTTCCAGGGTCAAGAGAAGGAAACCATGATCTCTTGTTTCTTTTTAACAAGGAGAATTTTTTTTTTCCAAATAATGCTATATTCTAACTCTTTGGTTTGTTTGTGTTTTAGTAAAGGCATACTACAAATGATCAGAAGAAGTTTGGGATTACTCTTAAAGGGCTCCCACTTACAAAGCAGAGAGCAGAGCACAGCTTTCTGCCCTGCCTACAGAGTAGTTGTGCTTATTTATTCCCTCTCTCAACACAGAGGATGTTGTGTGCTGGACCTGATGTGCCTTTTTTTTTTTTCACCAACTTTGTTCAGACAGAAGGCATGGCTTCATATCTATTGGCAGGTCATAGGTTTCTTTCATTTTCTATAAACTAGTTCTTCCTATTTGGCATTTAAATCACCCTGCCATAGATTCAGTGGTCTCTGAAATTTCTCTGTTGGTTGTCTAGATTATTGTCAAGATCTTTATTGGCAATGAGTGATTTTTAAAAGACTAGAAAATCTCATTGACTCACTTTGTTGTTACTTTACTTCGGTTCTGAGCTTCATCTATTCCTCAAGCTATCTTTTTATTTACATGGAGTAGATCTGTTTCTGTTTTGCATCTATTTATAACAAAAAAAGCAACTAAATAAAATGTTGGATAAGCATTACTTACACAAGAAGAAGGAAGAAGGAAAATAAAAGAATAACTTTAGAATATTTTCCTTCTTTGCAACTTAATTTATGAATCAGTGGAGGTTTCTACTTATTGCTAATTTTTAACACTTTATATATTTTACTTCCATGTTTAATTTCATCTACAATGCACATTTTCTTTTGCAAGCATACAGTGTACTAAATGCAGAACAGAATTCTTTCTTGGTTCTTGGGGTAAAGATAAATGAGACCCTTGCGTTTAAGAAAATATAATCTGTCATCATTTGACCAGTTGTTTGTTTCATTTGTGAACTGGCAAATTGAATAAATTGACTCAGATTTTTGAGGTAAGCATTTTCATTAATATAAGAGGCTGCAGAAGGAGTCTGGGACATAGAGTCTGATCTCTCATTTTTATACACTGCTGGTGTCTTTGCCATTCTCCTGAAAATCCTCCCTAAACTTGGGTGTTTGCTAGAATAACAGCTTCTCACGCTTTTTCCGAGTAACATGAAGAAACTTAAGTCAAGACTTCTGTCAAAAAGCCTAGGTGATAATAGAATCAGATAAAATCAGTTTTTCTAGTTCCTGAATAATCTCAGTCTAGTATAATCATGAACACCTCCCAAAGGTGAATTATAATAATGTGATTGCTCAAGCAAAGAACCCAGCTGAGCCATCCTCTGCCTAGACTTCTGATCTAATGAATCTCTGAGATAATAAAAGGATGTTGTTTTAAACCTCAAGTTTGTAGTAATTTGTTAGAAAGCACTTGAAAACAATACACCCATGATAACACTGAGCAAAAATTTTTGGAATATCACTTACTGAGCTTTGAATACTTTGAACAAATCACCATAGAATACTTTAGCCCATGATTCTCTTCTTTTTGGAATGCCTACAGAATTGTTTTCTCTCTTTGTTTCTATAGTTTAAAAAACTTCTCTGCAGAAGGACACATCCATTTGTTTCTGGATTCAGGCATCAATTATTTATTAGATATCAACTGTGTATGTGCCTGACCCTCAGTTGGGCATTTAAAGGTAAAATGTGACTATGGTACAATCACTGCACACCAGAGCTCACAGACATGAAAGCTATCATCGCATGCAGTTTAGATGCTCAAGGTTGAAGGGTATAACTGGTCGCACAGGGCATGGGAAGAAGACAGCGTTTTCATTGGTGAATTTGCCATGGGCAGGAACCTGGCTCTCAGCCCAGTAAACTCATAAAGCTGATTGTGATGGTCCATTGCAAAGAGATTGTCGCTCAGGGTGGACTTGTATTACCCAAGCTCATTAGGACTGTCATCTATTAATGCAAATCCAATTGGGGCCCATTAAAATACAATGAGAGCTACATTTCTAAAATTGAATGGAAAGCTCAAATCAGCAAATCAGTGTCTTATTATTTCCCAGTAGGCAAGGACATGGAAAACAAAATTATAATAATCAGGGTGACAATCTATTAATTTACAATGAAGAATTAAACTGTCAAGTTGACTGATCTGGCTGGCACACTGGGCCTGTGTAGATAACAAAATGGGAAGCCAGACGATGGCATCATGATGAACTTTGCTAAAATGCTTGGCAGAGACTCACTGCAGGAGGGATGACCTTACTGAGGAAAGACAAGCCAAGACTTCCTCCACCCTTGTGGTGCCTTGGACAGACCTGACCAGCTCCATCTTATTATGATACTTGCCACTCTTTACACCCACATCTGACCATTTTCCATGCCATATCTCTGTAACAGAGTGCACTGTCACAATTATGTTTCCATAATCAATTACAATCAAGTTCCAGTTCATCCCTTTTTAAAATTACTGTGACTGAAACTTGAGAGATTTCTTTATTCTTTACTCCCCCACTCAGACAGTCCTCTGGGTTTGTATTCATAGAGTGTTAGTTAATACAGTGTGATAGGTGCTATAATGTAAGAATTCAGAGGGTGTATGGCAACTTACAGTAAAAGAAATAGACATTTGTTGAATTTCTACTAGGAATCAAGTATTGTGGCAAGCAAGCATTTTACATGTATAACTCGTGTAATCCATAATAGCCCCATCATGTAGAAACTTCAGATTAAGGAACTTTTCTGGAGTTACAAATCCAGGAAGAGGCAAGACCAGGGTTTAAGCTACGCCACCTGAGCCCAGAGCTTATATTCTTAGCTGTAGTGCTCTCGTCTCCCTTTAGTCTTTTTGTTCAGACAGCTTCTCTGAAGGATAAAGAAGTATATCATTTGGTACTCATTTGCAGAAAATAGAAGCCACTATTTTAAAGAAAGAAGATGTGACTGTAGCAACTGGATGCTTACAAAAATCCCTGGAAGGTCTAGGAGAACAGACTGGGTACTCACGAATGATTCCCAGAACCACACAGTAAGGCTTCTGCTTCAACTAGGAAGGTGGGGAATCAGAGAGCCAGCACAGGAAGGGCTGCATTCTAGAACAAGTGACAACTGAATGGTCCTAGTTACTAAACAGCACATATTAATAACAATAAAAAAAAATCCTCCCATGGTTTCCCAGAGGAATAATGGCAGAAGTATAGCCTCCAGCCTCCACCCTCACTTTCACCTTCCAAGTCTAGTTTGCTTGGTGAACCATAAATAACACCGTGTACTTTATCTGTGGGGGTGGTGGAAAAATAACAATGTTAGATTTCCTGACTGTTCTGACTACTCAGGGAGGTGCACTAGCAGGAAGGAGGAAAGATGTTGAATCCCAATCTCTGTGGAGATTGGAACCCCAACTGCATAAGTTGACTTGTCCAAGGTCCCTCCCACATGAGAGGTAAGCTGGCCAGGCTCTCATTGAATTTGTCACACCCCAAGTTCTGTGTTTATAACCCTCTCTATTATCTAGCTCCTCCTGACTGAGAAAGGAGTGTTTATAGGAATGACTTGATGGAGAACATGGGTCTTGAATGTGTGAATGGGATAGGGCCTGTGGGCGCAACGGCTCCTCTTTCTTATGACAGTATGTCCTCTTTTTTAAAATCTCTAAGTGATCAAGGACATTGGCTTATCTTGATGAATGTTGAGAGTAAGCTTTCTTCCCTCCAGAATGCATTTAAAGTATTCATATTATGGAAAGGAGTGGGAGTGCTGTTTTTCCTTTATTTAGTTTTTTTTAAATTTATTTATTTCTACATACAGAACTGGGGTACAGGCCAGAGGTGCAGGGGTGGTGAGAGGATTCACCAGAGACAGAGCGGGGAGCAGAACAGGCTGACCAACGAAGTACACTGGTGAGGGGAGCAGCGGGCGGGGAGGGGTCTGCCACACCATGTGGGTCACCTCCAGGCCAGGCAGGGATCAAACTCATGCGGAAGTGGCTTTAGCTTCATAGTGCTATGCTTTCACCCGCTACGCCACCAGGGAGGGCCATATTTAGTTTTTTAAGATGTGTCTTTTGGGCCCTCCTTGGTGGCAGAGCGGGTGAAAGCATAGCAGTAAGAAGCTAACGTCATTTTAGCATGAGTTCGATCCCTACCCCAGAGGTGAGCTACATGGCATGGCAGACCTCTCCTGACCCACCAGCTGCTCGCCTCAGCAATGTATTTCAGTACATCTACCTGTTCTGCTCCCCACTGTGTCCCTGCTGAGTCCTCTCACCCCCCACACCTCTAGGCAGTACCCAGTTCTGTATGCATAAGTAAATAAATCTTAAAAAAAAATGTGTCTTTTTGTATGCATGTTCAAACATATGATTTAATTAATCATTTACATACTTTTGCTGCTAGAAGACTGAGTTTCAAGGAAACTCAGTAGTTGATGCATCTGGGAGATCTTGGGAGATGCTGAGTCTTCCGTTGGAATCAAAAGAGGCTTGTGTGAACCATTTCTGCCCTTGTGGCAATAGAGAACTACCAGGGGAAACTGATATTTTTCTTCATCAAGTCACACTCAAATGCCACGGGATGCCTGTCTAGACCTCAGCATGGTTCTCCACACTAATACACACCTTTGCTGGGACCATAGTTTTGAAGGACTATCTTATTCTGAACAGGTAGCTGAGTAGGCAAATGTTCTTGGTGGAGAAATTGCTAAAGCAAAGAAATACAAAAGGGTACTTGAAAACTTGGAGGTTCAGTTAATTCATTCCTTTAAAATGAAGGTGAATACAACTTATAGGACAATAGTAATTTAAAAATAAAGACTGATTTTGAGCCACTCTGTCTGATAAGTACACAATTGTAAAGGAAATGGGCAACCAGTTTGGGAATGTTAATAGTTTAGGGTCATTGTTTTTATTTTTTTACAATCTTTTTTTTATTTTGGGGGGGGCATCCCTCCTGTGACTTTCTCCCTCAGTCTTTTGTAAGCATGAGCTTCTGCTGGCTGCTATTTAAGTAATTTTTTTTTTTGGCTATACTAATATTTTATTTTATTTATTTATTTTTTTTATTTATTACAAAGTATTTTTTTACAATCTTAGCTCTGCTCACCAGCACTTAAAAGTCTCCAAAAAAGAGCCCTCTCTATTTTAAAAGCTTTATTGATTGTCAACCTAGATAAAATTCAGGGTTTCAAAAATGCTGGGACTTGGGAATCTGAGAAATCAAACGAACTGCCCTTGAGGGGGTTACCAGTTGAGTTGAGGGACGTGGTTAGATGAGACCTGACTCAGCCGGGCGTTCCTGTCCTCTCTGCCTGCTGAGTCAGGCTGCTGCTGGACTGAGGCCATCAAAAGGTGCCTTTTATGTCTTCATATAAGGCTCTTCCCCATCAAGCCACTGTGCAGAGGAAACGAGAGGTGTGATGAAAAAGTAAATCTAGGATAAATCCCCACTTTTGGCACCTGAGGAATCAGGGGACTCCTCCTTTGGAAACTCTAATTTTGGGAACCTGGCATTTCCTTTTGTCCTCATTTTGTGTGCTGATACATACAGAGAAGTTTGAACCAAGCATAGCAGTTTGAAGTCTAGACTGCTGCCAGACTGCCTTGGTTCAAAACTGGCCATGGCCATTTATTTTCAGTGTGACTTCGGGGGAAGCCACTTAATTTGTCTCTTTCTCAGTTTTCTTATCTGTAAAAGGGTCTTGATTACTGGTATGTATTTCCTTGGATTGTTGTGAAAGTTAAAACAGTAGTTTGTGTGTGTACATATGTGTACATACACACACACACCCTAGTAGTGTTAGCTATTACTGTTGATGTGGATTCTTCATTTATTCCACAACTCCGGAGGCACGTCTTTATTACTACTATTAGACAAGAGGAAACTGAGATTCATTGAGTTTGAAATGTTTGTCCAAAGTGACCGAATTTAAAAGGTGCTGAGTCTAGTCCAACTGCCCAGGACTTCCTGGCTGCACAGCCTGTGCTAAATGGCTTCTCCAGGAGCCATGGTGACATGTGACAGATTCAATGCTTGAAGAGACAAGCATGTTTATTCAGCCATAGGGAATCCTGGCCTTTTCTCAGGGGAGTCAGCTATAACCCTCCATTTCTGGGTCAGAATTGATCTCTCCATCACTTTGTACAGCCCATTGTTGTCCTAATTTGATGCCTTTAAAAAAATTATTTAGGTAACACAGGTTTATTACATTGGATAATATTTAGAAGTCTAAGATCACCCTTCTAGGATCACCCACACCCATCATCCACACCCTCTACCATAATCCGCTGCCTACACTTGATTCTGCTAATATTCCTCCAATAACCAGTTTTCCTAAGTCTTTAAAATCTGCCAAGAAAAAAGAAATCCCCCACTTCTCCCATGCCTACCCTGTATCAAGTCTGCAGTCATTCTGCAAGTTTCCCTGGTTTCTGTTCCCTCTTCTGTCTTTCCTGGCAAGTGGCTAACACTGATGTCACTTAACCAAATACCTGTCAGAAACTCATCACATGCATACTTTTGAGGTCAAATTCTGCCTTTTAACAACTTTTTGACTAAGTTGCAAGCAGTCACTGCAGTGCACATTCTAATTTTGGCAAAGGAGTGATTTCTTTGGAGTGAAGCAGCTGGTGCTCAGAGAGGAGCGGGACCAGCTCAGTCTTTGGGAAGATTAGGAGGAATCATAGTGCATGTGCTCAGAATTGCTTAAGTCAGCCTGTGCTTTCCTCTATTGCCCACAGGTCCACTTCCAGGTTGAAAAAGAACCTCTCCACCTCCCTCCCCTGAACTAGTCTCCTGCATGCTGTGCTCTGAAAGAGCTTGATCCTACTAGGGCAGGAAGCAGAGCAACTTGTCAGGTGCACCTGGCACCCACCTCTCTGCATGAGTCAAATGTTTGATGGCAACCTAGGAGCATGGTTGTGGAGTTATGGAACTGTCGGCTGAGTCCCTTTTTTTTTCTTTAAAGATTTATTTATGCATACAGAACTGGGGTACAGGCCTGAGGTGCAGGCGTGGTGAGAGGATTCATCAGAGACAGAGTGGGGAGCAGAACAGACAGATCGAGGAAGTACACCGCTGAGGCGGGTCAGGAGAGGTCTGCTGTGTCATATGCATCACCTCTTGGCTGGGGGCTCCAACTCATGCTGCAGTGGCTGCAATAGCTTCATAGTGCTGTGCTTTAACCCATTGCACTACCAGGGAGGGCCTGGCTCCTATTCCCCTTTTCCCAACCCCCCCACTCCCATTATTTGAGATGTCTGAGGATGAAGCAAGAAGATCAGTTGTTCTCAAAACTTACTGAATAGTAGTCATCAGGGAAGTTTTAATAAGATCTTCCTGTTTTTTGGAGTTTTGTGGTGTTTTGTTTTGTTTCTCTTCCTCACTCCATTCTCCCATCCCCCATCTCCCTTAATGCCCACTGCTACTTTTGACCTCCCTTTTGAGAAATGAACTATGTTTAGAACTGGTGAAAGCAGTGTAGTGTCCCCATTCCGAGGCAGACAAGGCCCAGGATAGAGATCTGGCTCCAGCGTTTAGATGCTAACTTCCTACGTGGGCAGGGCATGGCAGAAGTAAATATCATCCACTCTGTCCCTGCGCTTGGCACACAGAATCATTCCCTGTGTGTTTAAATGATTGAGGCGGCTATGCATCATTTGAGGAAGAAGCATGAATGTCTGAGCATTTGTGAGGTATATGTTCAAATGTCATTTGCTAATGTACCACTGCCGTTTGCTTTTGGTAATGTGCTATTACCCGTCTCCTCACCAAATCCCAACCATGCCCCTGAGTATGGGAAAGCAGAACATAACAAAAAGACCACTGCAGAATTCCAGAGGTGCCCTAGGCCAGAGAGACCAGGGTGTAAAACTAGTCTTGAAGTCTCCCAAAGCAAAGAGAAGATCAACAGGTACTAGCATGAGGATTCTGGGCATGTAACAGAGAACTAACTGGAAGATGGAATTCCAGGGAATATCTTCTCATTGGTAAATGGAGATTTCTTAGTGGATACAGTATAAGATCTAAGAACCCTTTGCCTGTTTCCTACCATAATGTGGGTCAGATATATGTATCTTTATCACATCAGACAAGAGCTATTGCATCATATAGTCAGAGTCCCAAGGAAAAATAATTCATATTCCAACTTTTTAAAGTTACCAAGACTGCGTGATCTTGAATCCTACACAGCCTCACCTACTTGGGTTACTGGACAAAATATAGGCTGTCTGGTTAAGTGTAAATTTTGGATATAGAGTGGATTTTTTTTTTTAGTATAAGTATGTCCCAAATATTGCATGGATCAAACTTATACCAAAAAGAATTTCTTGTTGATCTACACTGTAAATTTAAATGGATATCCTGGACTTTTATTTGCTAAATCCGACTAGTCTAAACCTTGTCGATCTCAAACATTTCTTTCAATGCCTATAATCTCTTCCAATAAGAGATGTATGGCTTTTTCTTTTGCGATTAGCACAGGAAGGCCAGCAGAATTTGATGCTTGGGTGACACGACCCTGGCTCTTCTCCCTAATCCCACTGGCAGAAAACTCAGTTTTGTTGTTTTTTGCTTCTTCTATCTTTTTTTTATCCTTTGTACATATGCACACTCACACAGGTCTTTTTTAAAACATAGATACCCTATCAAAGATGAAAATATAGCTAAAAATATCCTGATTGGCTTAATGGAATTCAGGAAGGAAGACCAACCAAAAGAAACCAAATTTGTGTGGCCTTTCTGTCTCTTTTAGTCAGAATTAATGAATTCCTGTTTTTTGCTGAGGATTCTGGTACCCAAATTGCGAGCCACTTTATCATTTATTTTGACCTCTGTCATCTAAGTAACCTAAGCTAAGGACCAGGGAGCGAGGTGACTTGTCTCAGTATCTGAAATGCACACATCGGTCTTGCTGATTCATGAGAAGCTTAGGGGCATATTGATGGCATCTGGAAATAACTCTGGAAGCTGGTTGTGCCCATCAGACATCTCATCCTGCACCTCAAGGTCTCCGGAGAGAGGGAAATTGCACAAGCTGGTGCAGCAACCTGTTCAAGATTGGAGGAGGTTGTTCTTGTTACTAATTTAACACAAACTTACTTCCTCTTGTGCTTTCTGCATTGAAATGGAGAAGGTTTGCTCACTCACTCCTGTGGTTGAGCTGTATGTGTCTTCTGTTCCATCCTTCTGCTCCTTGGGATGCTTTATCCCTACTGATTAGGCCAGTGCTATGAAGAAGCTGGGAAGAGGTTTGAGCTGTGTTGCTAACAAATCAAACAAAAAGGAACAACAAAAAACAATTGCACCTGGCTTCTAAGCTAAAAGGGGATGGCTGATATTATTGAAAAAAATTATCAGGTTAAATTATAAAGATTCTAAGTTTGACACTAACTAGCCACATCTGGCATCGGTCTAGCAAAATCCTTACTGCTCAGCTATAAACACACAGAAGTTTAAATATGCTTACCAAGGTGCCTTAACATTTTTTTTCCTATCACTTATCCCACACTGTAAATGGAAAACTCATCTTAAAAAATTCCTGTGCCACTCCTTGGTGTCATTGCAGAGGAAAGAGAATAACTTGTGCTTTTGAACTTAAAGAAGTCAGTGTCACATGTGACATGTGGTCTGATTGCTTGCTTGTGAGCACCAGTGGAAGCTAGGGAACAAAGCCTCAGATCTGCTCTCTCCTGAAGACATATTTATATCTTCTTCAGCTGAGCTGAGTGTCAGCTGTGTCAAATGTCAATGGCTGTGGGTATTTGTTTTTTTTTTCAATGGCTGTGGGTATTTGTTTTTAGTAAATAATTCACTAAACAACGAGGAAAGCACATATGATGTTCTCTCTTGTATCTCTTTTGTGAACTTCAAAATAAGGGCAGAGAAAGCTGTGTAGACTGAGAGATCAAGGAGGACACAGGTGTCAACCCTGACCACAGACTTAGAGGTGAGACTGCATACTTCTTGCATTTTGTGTCCTTCTATGGTGACACTGACAAGCTTTGTGATTTCTGCAATTGAGCAACCTCTTCGTGCTTCAGTTTCCTCAGCTACTAGATGCATAGATTGGCATGGGTGAAATGGGTTTTTACAGAATATCTCCAGTTGATCCTGGTGTAGAGTTAAACTGCATGCATGTGTTGTTTGCATGTGTGTGTTCCATCATAAGTGTGTTCAGGCTGTCTGTGATGTTGTGCTCTTTTGATTTGTCCCTGTGTCACAAGGAGCAGGTAGAAATAAATACATGAAGTCCTGAAAAACATTATGTTGAAAGTTAATTTCCAGATAAGGTAAGAAGATTTTGCATTGGATAATGTCTTGAAAGGCAGCTTGATATGTCAGATAATACTAAACTTTTTGCAGTTAACTTCTATCAGAAATCTATTATATGCTAAACATTGTGCTTAGCACTTTACCCTAGATTTTTATCCCTCCGTTGGGTGGGGCTGTTATCCTTGTTTGTGAGATGAAGAAAGTAAATATTAAGTACATGTGCATGATTTAACATAGTGCAAGAAAAGCAAATTGCATATGAATATTAGGGAACCAATTACAGATTATTTTGCCATTGGTACATATCTGTAGTGGGAATGGGTTAGTAAGAGTACAAACCTGCAAGGATACAAATAGCAAAGCAGGGCAGTATGGAAAAGAAGAAGAAAATGAGGTTGAAGGGAGTACAGAGAGTTCCAACTTTTCTGGAATATTTTATTTTTTTTCAAATAGCTTTCCATATGGCAAAGTGTTAAGATCTAAATAAATGAGGTGGTGGATTCACAGGTGATTATTTTCTATACCTTTTAAAATCTTAACATATTTCCTAATTTAGAAAAAAGTCATCATAGTCAACTGAAGCGAGTTAAGCAGAGCCTGGTACATGTGGACAGTTCAGCAAGGGACTGCTCTTGTCTGGATTTCTGCCCCCTGTAAACAATGCGGTAGAGTAAGACTGATGATTTCACTGTTAGAATTACAGTCAGAGGTGAAGATCAGCTGGTAAGAAAATCTCACAAGAAGCCCCAGAAGGAACTCTGAATACCTTTAAAATGTTCTTGCTTATGGTCATGTAAATCACAAATACAAACAAGTGTGACTTAAACATGTACAAGTGCACTGCATAAATTTTCTTTGTCAGTCATGGCTGGGTCTCCCTATGGATCTTCTTTGGGCTTTGGGGCCTTTATTTTGTACGTATGTGAGTTAAGGAAATAAGGAAGGGACTTCTGGGTTTTAGAGAAGTACCAGAAACAGAAAAATAATTATCTAGGTCAATAACAAAATTAAAAGTTTCCATTGCTTGCCCTTGGGTATATTTTATCATTTTTCATTTTTTGCAGAAGCAGTATCAATTTTATTGACACTATTATGGTAATGGAGTAATTTTATTTAATTATTGAATTCTATTACAATCAGTCACAGTGAGCCTGCAAACATTATTTGCAGTTGGAGTTGCCTCAGGCACCACTAAAAACAGAGATATTGAATATTTTCATGTCAGAATTAACAATTTCCCCCATCTGTCATGGCTACTAGAAAAAAAGTCATGCTGATTTTGTGTCATTTAGGTGTTGCATCTACTTTCAGGTTACTTATAATTTTTCACTTGCAAGTTGCCAGAGGCCCTGAAAACAAGGAACTGCTGATCTTCTAAAAGGTTATTCAGTGGAAAAGGGGGTGGCTCCTGAACACCTGCACATGTGCTTCACAAAGAAAAAAAGACTGAAAGATAATGCAGAATAATGGACTGTGAGATCCTGGATGAGTTTTATCTTCTATGCTTTTCTGTAACTAATACAGTTGACTCGTATAAGTAGAGGGAAATGATATTTCTAAAACACAGAAAGAAAAGACTGTGATTTATGTCAGGGAAACATTACCATTCTAACTCTTCCACTTTACTAACTACAATTTCAAGAAAGTCATTTAATCTTTTATTACTACTTTCCAGATTTATGAGATGGTCCAATGGTCATAATAAGTGTGTTTGGCTTGCTTTTCCCAGCATGTAGAATTAGATGCAAAAATTATATGGTAAAATCTGAAAATCCTTTTATAAAAACTGCTACATTGATGCAAATACTGATGGCAAGTGACAAAGAGACGAAGATGTAGAAAAAGGTACAGAGAAGTAGATAAATCCCCTTGGACAGAACTCCTCCCCATCCACGGACTTGTAAGTAGCTATATTTTAGAGTATTGGTTCTCAAACCTGGAGGAATCAGAATCACTCAGAGGACTCATCAACACATAGATTGCTGGATCCATACCCAGAGTTTCTAACATAATAGGTTTGGGAGAGTCATGAAGTTCTGATTTCTAGAAAGTTCCCTGGTGATTCTGACTCCTTCTGTATTCACTTTGAGTACCATTGTTTTAGGATGAACAAAAGTACATTTATGCATAGTGGTATTCATTCAAGAGTGACTAGAAGCTTCCTGGTGATCTTCAGGTGTACACTTTCAGTTGGGTGGAAAACATATTAAGGTTGGCTGAGGAAAGAGTTCCAATTGTAGAAAAGAAGTCAGTAGTTATTGACTTGATGTTAGGGAATTTTGAGAGTGAAATAACATTTCAAAAAAAAAAACCCTTTTTTTTTTAAACAAAAAGTGAAACTTACTTGAGAATCTCCATGAAATATTTGGTTGACCTCCTAAGAATGTCGTTCAGTCTTAAATTAGTGATCAGTATGTTAGTTATTAGATTTCATATGGAATCCAGATTCCTGTCTGCTTTTGAAAAATCAGATGTGTAGAGTTGGGGTCTGCATGCCCAGAGGACAAGAGCTGCCTGAGGCAATTGATAGCTGCTCTCTTACCTAAGGCATATGTTTCTGGGTAAATTCACCTCCACCTGTCCCTTCCCTCCTCAAGATGACCTACCAGGTCTCTATGAGCAGATAAACCTGCCATCACAAAATCCAGCAAGATAAACACACACACTTCCATTCTGAAGTGAAAACTGGAGGTGCTGAAAAATCACGATCATCACATGAACAAGGTCACATAAGAGGAGGAGGGAAACGAATCAAGAATGAAAGTGAGAGAGTTGGTTTGGGGAAGGAATAGAAACATTTAGCCCCTGATATTGATGAGGAAAGCAGACAAGACAAACATCAAGAAGTGATAGAAACAGTAATTCAATTTGAAGATGATGTTCTTGATCTTCCCAGTAATGTACCTAAGACCATCTTATGCATCTGAGAGAAGAGAACTTTATCTGTAGGGGAAAGGTGGTTTAGCCAGAATACTGCATGATGACACGAGCTTTGAAGATATCACTGAGTGGCCCAGGGAGCCCATTTGAGACAAACTAAACTGTTTGTCCCACCCCTCAACAACACTGTGTCGCGTGGTAGTAGAGGAAATGATTGGACAAGGGAATCCAGAGAAGAAGGGAATAAGCCATTTTTCATGTCCCATCCCAAATAATCACCTAGACATAACTCTGAAGTTCAGGCATGACCTGAACAAGGTTAAAAAATATCCCATGTGCAGCTCTATTAAACAAGGTACTCGTCCATTTATGGTGTTGTTTCATAACACCTGAAGAGAATTTCTAGAGCACCAAGTACCATCTCTAAATTTCCATAAAATTTTGAATTTGGAGAAACAGTCTGTGAGTCAAATAAACAGAACCATGGGATCTGAGCTTTTATTTAATTTATATGTTTGCAGGGAGGGGAAGAAGGCGGCAGGAACTAAACAATTTTCCTAGTAAGTTGCTTGGAACAATTTTTGTGTTCTGTAAAGGACAGATTAGAGAATGCAAATTCTTTCTATTATTGCTGAACCCAACACAATTTCAAAGAAATTGGGTTTCACTGCAACTGTTTTTGGGCTAGTTAACTTCTGCCCAGCCCCCATTTTGTCATTTGCTGAAGGACAATGGCAAAGTTTGACAAATGCCATTGAAGGGAATACTTCATTCTTCCAAGTCAAACAAGTAAGTGAACTATCATTATTTAAAATATGTAAAAAATCTACTTAGCTGTATTCAGGTGTCAGCTGTATTTTAAATTGTTTCCCTAAAAAGCAGCTGATTAAAATTCTGTATAATTTATAAGATGAATTACAAATTAGTATATGATCAACTTCCCCTGAACAGAAGTGATAAATTGATTGACCCAATGACACAGCCTTAGCTGTGATTATGAAGCTCAGCTGTACCTGCTTTCTTAGTCCAATCCCAACTTTGACTTTCAAATTTTTACAAGCTGAACAAGAGAGTTGAAAAGCGCAGGGTTCCACTTTTTTCATAATAACAGGGTTTTTCCAGGCATGTGAAAAATTTGGAGAAATTTAGCCTTTCAAAAATCTTTCATTACAACACATACAGGTTATTTCACTTCATTGGAATTACCCATGTCCCATTACGCTTTCCATCTGCTGATAAATTAGCTCAGTTGTTTCCCTCCAAATGCAACAAGATGGCCCCACGAAGCTGTGATCCATTCTGAAGGTAGGTCTGCTTCTTGCCATGACAAGAAGTTGTGTCCATGATGGGAGTTGACCCGAAGTGTGTGTGTGTGTGTGTCTCTGTGTGTGCGTGTGTGTGTGTAGGAGGGAGAGGCTAATCCATTGATTCCTTCACAGATCACTTTTGCCTTGTTCCTGAAAGGAGACATGTTCAAATGCTCATTGAACTGCCTTTAGGAAAAGACGACAAAAAAGAGTCCCAAAACCAGACGCTGGTCCCTCTTTGGCCACCTACTATACACTTGAAGTGTATAATAAGGAAGTGTATAATAGCCTGCATTTATATAGTAACAATTTTTAAAACTTTCCTATAATTAAAAGGCAATTTAGAAAATGGGTATGGGGGAGGGAGCGCAGAAAGGATTAGGATAACTCCAGCTGTATTCCACAAGACAGACGTGAGCGCTCAGTCAGGTCTTACTAGTACAAGGTTCGCAGGAAGGGATTACATATTGCTAGCACACTAGAGATGGCTGTGTTTCAGGTAGGTCTTAGAAACTAACTCATATAGGATTGTTTTACCATAAAGACTTTGAATACAACTACCTTGTGGTTTAATAAAAATTAAAAAAAAAAATAGAAGATCTCTTTTCACCTGCCCACCCATAAGTCCCTAATTTAGTAAAATAGTCTGTTGATTTAAGAAGACTCTAAGATAATTTCTGTACTGTTGAGGGCCCTATTTCCTATTTTCATACCTGCTGAAAAGATGGGGAAATAAGAGCAAATTTCTAATATGAAATGGATAAACTTTATTTATTGTCTTTAATTATTTGCTAGTCCAGTACAGATGAATTCATTAACATCTAAAGGATAATAGTTGTGCATATTTTTAAAGCATAGTAAGTTGCTCTGTTTTTGACAATGTTCACTCATACATTATGCAACTTTCCTTTTATATGTACTTTCCCACCTTATAGCTTCCATGTATTTTTGATAGTAATACTTCTATGGTGGTTGCTTCTGAAATGAAATTAAATAATATTTAATCTGAGTTTATTATTAAAGCTCAGATTAACTTTATCCAAAATTATCCCCTTGGACATGGAGATAATCCCTGTATTCATTAAGGCAAGTCTCAAATATTTAATTTTCAATAGTCATGTTTTAAAAAATCAAAATCAAGATAGCTAAATATACAAAATATTGCTGTTCTTCACTGGGGTGAAAACAGGAAGGAGAAAGGGCCACTGATTTTGATCAATAAGAGAAAATCCGTTACTTTTATTCCAGGCACAGAATAAGAGTCTAACTCTTGATGGTTGTATCAAACAGGATCTAATCAGGAAGAGAAATCTCACCTGTTATTTGAACAGAACAAGCTTAACATAAACATGGTTAAGTAGGTAGAAAATTGTTAATTCTCTAATGTGTAAGTGAACTTTAATGGACCAGAGCAGTTGCCACTCCTTGGACTGGTGGAACAGGGAAGATGCTATATTACTAAAATCAAAAACCAGCAGAAGGGTCTTTGAGCTTGGTTTTGTAAGACTTTTGTGCTGGATTCAGCTGCTGCAAAGGGAAAGGCTTGCCATTCCTGGAGTGAGGCTTAAAATATCTGGAAAAGGTCAGAAAGTGCCATGATTCAGGCAAGGGAACAGGAAGGAGCAATTTCCTTCTTTCTTCTTTGTGCTATGGGTTCCTATCTCCCTTAAGTGACCCCTTTTGGCAAGCCAGAGGGAATTCAGTTATGGCCAGGGAGGGGACCCACATGGCACACCCACTGCTCCCCTCAGCAGTATACTTCTTCGATCTGCCTGTTCTACTCCACATTCTGTCTCTGACAAATCCTCTCACTGTCCCTGCACCTCTGGCCTGTACCCCAGTTCTGTATGCATAAATAAATGAATCTTAAAAAATAAAAGTGAAAAAAAAATAAAAAGTGAACTGATGGCAGCAAACGGAAATCAAACCCTCTGCTAAAGGGTGAAGCGGCACTTGAAGGGCCAGGAAAACAGAAAATGTAGCAGCATCTCAATTATTGTCCTCAAATGACATTTAGCCTTAACAGTTTTTCCTTCAAATAAACCAGCAAAACAGTGATTCAATCAGAGAGAATAGGAAACCATCAGAAGATTGATGTAAGTCTCTGTGAATAGTTCTGGGTGTTTTGTTTTTGTTTTGGCATTTTTATAATGGAAAATTTCAAATGAACATAAAAATATAGGAGGAGTACTACAACCCCCCATGTACCCATCACCCAACTGGAACAATCCTAAGTGTCTAAGCTAATTGTGTTTTATTTCTCCCTCTACAGCCCCTTTGTATGTCCCATCTCCCCCATTGAACATCATTTCATTCCTAATGGTCCAGTGTATTTAATTACAGCTCAGTGAATTCCATGTATCAAATATACTTGTGTAAATCTCAACTAAATCAGGAAAATGAAGAATAAAGAAGTGACCACTATCACTAGTTTTGACCTTTGTTTATATAGACAGTATGAGCTTTTCTGTTTGATTTTTTTTCCTTCTGTGTTGTTAGTGAAATCACCTAAGGAGTAGATGATTTTAATAAACAACAAGGCATTGCTCATGAGATTTATTCGTGTTGTCACATGCAGACAAACTTCATTTGTCCTCATTGTTCTATAGTAATTCGTCATCTGAGTATACCACGATTTGTTTATTCATTCTGTCATTGATATGCAGTTGTGTTGTTTTTTAGCTTTTGGCTATTACAAATGAACATTTTTGTACATGTCTTTTGGTATTTGCTTGCATGCATTTCTGTTGGGTCTATAGGAAGAAAGGAATTGTTGGGTCTTAAAATATGCACATGTTCAACTTTAATAAATACTAGCTTAGCGGTTTATTCAAGTAGTTACACCAGTTTACCTCCCTCTAATTCCAGTGTTCTTGTCAGCACTTGGTGTTGAAATTCTTTTCAGTTTTTTTTATTTTAATCGTTCCAATAGCTGTATCTCTTTATCATTTTAAGTTGCATTTCCTTGGTGAGCATAATTTCTGATCCTTCCTTGACTATTTGAATTATGTATTTTTTCTTTTTTGATTTGTTGGAATTCTTCACATGTTCTAGGTAGGAATTCTTTGTTGCACATAAATATTGCCAACATTTTCTTTCACTTTTGCTGGACTTTTTGATATAGTAGAGGTGTTTCTGGTATTAAAGTTCTTAATGTAGCCTTTTGTGTCAGTTTTTTATAGTTATTGCTTATTTTGTCTCACTTAAGAGACTTTTTTTTAAGATTTGTTTGTGCATACAGAACTGGGGTACAGGCCAGAGATGCAGAGGGTGAGAGGATTCACCAGAGACAGA
>NW_004567107.1:53912625-53914082 GCF_000260355.1 Condylura cristata | reverse complement strand
CCATGTGGATCTCCTCCGGGGCAGGCGGGGATCGAACTCATGTGGAAGTGGCTTAAACTTCTTAGTGCTGTGTTTTAACCCGCTGCGCCACCAGGGAGGGCCCGCTTAAGAGACTTTTACCTAACCTAATGTCATTAAGATTTTCTATGTTATCTTCATGGATTTCTTTTTCACTTTTCACATGAAGGTGTACAGTCTACCTGCCATTGAACTCTGTTTAGAATTTGAGATATGGACAAAGATTCCTCTTTCTCCACATATTGCAATAAACTGTTGTAACAGCATTTGTTGAAAAGTCTGATATTTTTCTCACTGCACTACAATCTCATCATTGTAACAAATCAAGGGATAGTGTGTGTTTAGGCCTCTCTGTATATCCTTGGGCAAATACCTTGTTATTTTGATTGTAATAAGGATTGAAACATCTGATGGTGTATATTCTTAAACTTTGTTCTTCAGAACTTTCTTGCCGATTCTTGATCTTTTCCCCGACATAACTAATATTTTTTAGTTTACCAATTTCCAAACTACCTAATGGAATTTTGATTAGGATTGCATGCAACCTGTAATTTAATTTGAGTAGAAATGACTTCCTTGCATCACAGAATCTTTCTATCCATAAATAATTTGTGTCCATTTAGACTTTTAAAATTTCTCCAAACTATGTATTTTTTTTCCTTTCATAGAAGCTTTCCCTAGCATTATTACATTTATACCTAGTCTTTTGATTTTTAGAAACCGAGTTTTTTCTCACATGTGGAAATATAACTGATTTGTTAAATTAAATTCTAATTCAAATAGTTTATGTGAATATAATTTTTGATTGTCTTCCTATATATGCAGCTTCATTATCCACAAATAATTACAGCCTTTTCCCCCCTTTCTAATGTTTATGCATTTCATTTAATTTTCTTCATTGCACTGGTTAAGAGCAAAAGCCCTTAAGACCAGCATATTACAAATATGCACACTGAACACAACCAATTTATTTTGAACTGCATGGCTTCCTTTCTCACTTGGAATCTGTTATCCTAATGTTTACTGTAACCTTACCTCCCAACCCTAGAAAAGCAATTCTCTACATGTCTTGCTCTATGTGTCTGAAACCAAAAATGCTATCATCCAGATTCCATGGTGACTTGATTCTGTGTTCATGGTGATGATGGGGACAAGTGCTGCTTTGCAGAGGAGGGAGAGTAGGGTAGCAGAGCACATAGATAAGAGACTGACTTGATAAATCTGCCCTCCTAGAAAGGATGAATACATAGATTTCTGACATAATGAAGTATTGTTTCCCAGTAGTTTTGACCTGTTTCCTGTATTGTGCTTTTTAAAGTCTCAGCCCAGTCAAGCTACCACCAGTCACCGAAGCATGAATTTGATCCCTGGCCAGGGAGGTGACCCACATGGCCAGAGGAGACATCTCCTGTCCCTCCTGTCCGCTGCTCCCCTCAGCA
>NW_004567107.1:53882494-53912260 GCF_000260355.1 Condylura cristata | reverse complement strand
CTAAGAAGCTTAAGCCACTTCCGCATGAGTTCAATCCCCGCCCCAGAGCTGACCCACATGGCACGGCAGACCTCTTCTGACCCGCCCACTGCTCCCCTCAGCAGTGTACTTCATCATTCGGCCTATTCTGCTCCCCACTCTGTCTCTAGTGAATCCTCTCACTGCCCCTGCACCTCTGGCCTGTTCTGTATGCATAAATAAATAAATCTTTAAAAAATAAAATAAAATTTTGAAATTCAGTAATTTGTATCCTGCCTTTAGTTTTAATATATAACTTAAAATATTTTTAGAGAAAAAGTAGTATTCTTAAACAAGTTCTTTTATTATTTGACATGTTCTTAATGTTGTATACTTTCAAGATTTGTCATTATAATAGTGTGTTTATCATTATAGATAAACAGAATATATTTTGGCAATCTTGTTACTTGATTTTTACATTTACATATTTAGATATATTTGGAAAATGGGCCTTTATTTTTTTACCCTGCCCCTACAGATGAGCCTGGGTGAATGTGCACAGAGCTGTCTAGAGGAAAAGGCAGCAAGAGTTCTTGTCCATCCAATCATCACTGTTCAGTTAGTTCAATACGTTTTTATTGCTCTGTTTATTTTTTGGTTTTCTGTTTACTAATTATAGGGAGAAGTGTTTTATAATGTGTCTGTCTTGGACTTTGTTTTTAGTTCTGTCAATTTTTTAAAAAATTGATTTATTTACATACAGAAGAGGTTCTGTATTTCTGTACTTATGTATACAGAACAGGTCAGAGGTTTTGATGGTGAGAGAATTCACCAGAGGCAGAGTGGGGAGCAGAACAGACAGACTGACAAAGTATACAGCTGAGGGGAGCAGCAGGCAAAACAGGAGAGGTCTGCTGCGCCATGTGGGTCAGGGATCAAACTTGTGCTACAGTGGCTGTGGAGAGCTTTAACCCATTGTGATACCAGGGAGGGCCCTAATTCTGCCAATTTTTGTTCCGTATATTTTGAAACTTTTACTGAGCACATATTATAAATTAGTTGTAATGATGACAACTAATCCTTTCATTCTCCTGAAATGGCCATCTTGATTGCCTGTAATTCTTCTGACTTTTAAGCCTCTTTGCTCTAATTTTAATATAGTTACACCAGTCTTCTTTGCTTAACTTTTGTCTGGAATTTTCTACCCTTTACTTTCAATATTTTCTTTACTTTATCCAAAAATTGCATTTCTTGGAAGCTGTGTGTGACTGGGTTTTGTTTATAATCTTCTGTTTACAATCTCCATGTGAGAGTATTTCATTAATTCATATTTGATTTAATTATGGATATATTTGAGTTTAAATCCATCATCTTATTTGCTTTCTGTGTGTCTTATTCAACATGCTATTTCTCTCTTTTTTTTTTTTTTGCTGTTTATTTAAAGTATTATTACATTTTATTTCCATCCTATATTTTATTAATCGGTTAAAAAAAAGATTATATCAATCATACCTTACTGAAATCCAGTATAAGTGAATACTTTATTTTACTTTATTTATTTTTTTAAAAGATTTTTATTTATTTATTCATACAGAACTCGGGTACATGCCAGAGATGCAGGAGGGTGAGAGGATTCACCAGGGACAGAGTGGGGAGCAGAACAGGCATATCGACGAAGTACACTGCTGAGGGGAGCAGCGGGCGGGTCAGGAGAGGTCTGCCACGCCATGTGGACCTCCTCTGGGGCAGGCTGGGATGGAACTCATGCGGAAGTGGCTTAAGCCTCTCAGTGCTGTGCTTTAACCCACTGCGCCACCAGGGAGGGCTGAGTACTTTATTTTTTAAGATTTTTTTTAATGCATACAGAACTGGGGTACAGGCCGGAAGTGTAGAGTGGGGGGATAGTGGGTGTGAGAGGATTTACCAGAGACAGAGTGGGGAGCAGAACAGGTAGATAGACTGAAATACACTGCTGAAAGGAGCAGCAGGTGGGTCCGGAGAGGTCTGCCACGCCAGGTGGGTCTCCTCCCTGGCTGGGGATTGAACTCTGGCTGAAACAGCAGCAGCTAGCTTCACAATGCTGTGCTTTAACCCTTTCCAGCCTCCAGGGAGGGCCAAGTGAGTACTTTTGAAGCATGGTGGCCTAAGTAGCTTGGTGATCTTGGTAACAAACTTTTGCTCAGTTCCCGGTATGCAACTTAGCCCCTGCTATGAAACTTGTTTCATGTTAGACCTTGTACCACCATGAAGCAGAATGGCCCTGGGGGTCCCATGACTTCTGACCCTGTATTTACTCCTTTGAATGCAACTATAAGACTCCCTTTTTGGTATGTAGCCACATCATATCTGACCAGGTACAGCTGCCAATGCAAAGTCACCAGGAGTTTTGTAAAAACTAAAAGTGTACATAAACCTATGTTTGCTGAGTCAGTACCAATGCTTCCTGTTAGCCCTGGTGTCCAAGTTTTCTTTGTGCCCTATAACATTTCTACCATTTTCCAAACATATACTGAAGACCTTAGAATATTTTAATTGCATTTAACCCTTGTTCATTTTTTTGTATTACTATTGTCATTTAATTCTAAAGAAATCTCTGATGACTCAGCCTGTTCTGACATTTCCTCAGAGAGCCTTATTTGATTCATCCTAATTTTACAAAGTTCACTCCACCCATTTCTTCAAGATCTCCTTATTTTTCTTTTGTTTTCCATCACAGACTATTCACCTAAAAAGATTTTTTTTTCTGTCTCCTGAATTTATATGTAAACTTCATAAAAATGGGGGCTGTCTACCTTCTTCAGCAAGACTTGACCCATAGTGGGCACTCCATCAAAATGTTTTGAGTCATAAATATAGGTCAGAGGTGCCAATGGAGAGACCCCAGCCTCCATCTTTCATGAAAAAGGAAGGCAGAGCCCTCATAGCATTGGGGAGCCACTGCAATCCACAACTCAGAGAATTTTTGTATCAAGAAAACTCGAGAGGGATACTAGGATCACCTCAGACATAACTAAGTGGGTACATTTCCTCTACCCATGCTTTCATTCATTTAACATTTCCTGAACACCTGTTCCAGGCTGTTTCTGAGGTAGGTGCTAGACACTGTGCTGTGTGGGGTAAGCAGCATTCTCTATAAAAATTCTTTCATAGATCAACATTGCAAGTATGAGCTGTCTCATGGTGTCAGGGAGGGATGGGCTGGATGACTGAAGAGAATGTTCTGACAGGAAGGAGTGGAGCTGGTGCTCTCTGCTCAGGCGTTCCTGGGCTGAAGGAAGTCAGGACCCTTGATCCTGATAACCTGCAGTCAGCAATGTTGAATTGGTATCACTGTGGCACATGATGAAAACATTGACACAAAAAGGGATCTAAGAATTGATTCACGAAAAGTCTAAAGCAAGAGCCTCAGAACTTACAGTCTGGTCAGAGACTCAGGACCTACAGACCCTGAAACATAGACACTTGGACCGCAGAGCAGCTCAGATCTCAGATGCCCTGCGCTTGCCTGGAGCCAAATTTGTCTTTTTTATTTTTAATTTTTAAAGACTAGTCACATCTTCAGGCTTCTAAAATGTTCCATCCTTATGTGACTTTACAGTCACTATTCTCCCCTGCCCCCCAACACACACACACACACACTCTACCCCAGAACTTTGGCCTAAGGTGATTTAAGGGATATTTCTGTATGACTTATGATCATTTCTGAAAATACACACACACACACACACACACACACACACACATATAAGGTCACAGGTTAGTTTGTAGGTTTTATTCACAAAATGACAACTGAAAAAAAATCACACTGTGTCTGTATTTGTGCAGTTGGTGTTGTATTATTTTTTCCAGCCTGACAGGCAGATAGGCAGGCAGCTGGACCTGAAATAAAAAGTGACCCTAGCAGCCAGTTCCTCTGTTTCATGATCAGTGCTGAAACAGCACAGACCTGGGTCCTGCCTGTGAAAGGTAACTGCATTTGCAGGGAAAATAACAGCGTAGACAGAACCAGCAGGGCTGTGGGGAAGAGGTAGATTTCTGGCTGTGACTACATTTCAATACATGTCCAACATTGCCCAAGCCTCCTCACCAGCCACCAGCCTAAAGAAATGACATGCAGATGTGCTCATGCCTTTCAACAGCCAGAATTTTCAGAATTTCTGCAAGTACTGGTGTTAAGGCACCCTACAGGCTAAGCAACTAATCTCAGTTATTTCTGAAGGCTAGTTGGACTGTGATGATGAATCCCACAACTTCTGCCTTTTCAGATCAGTCAGGGGAGCTAAACAACTTGCAGTCTTTGTTTGCTCAGCAGACATTACTGGATGCCCATGGAGGTGAAGCACGGGGCTGAGTGTAACCAGACATATTTCTACACCTATCCATTTGTGGAAATATCAAAATATTCAGTGGGAAGAGATCTTTCTCTTTTCAAATTAACTCATTTGCTTACATCATTACTGAGTTGTAGGGTGACTGGTTTCTCCCCTCTTAGGAGATGCAGTTCCTGTAGTTCTTCTACCACCATATCACCTGTGATCTATCACCATGGTTCCCTGCAGAATGCCTCAGATCTATGGTCACTTTACAAGCTTTATCTTTTTTTTTTTTAAACCAGAGAAGTACTCTTTAAGGTTTTATGTTGACATTCATAAAGAAACATAATAGTTATTATTTTTCAGCATCTGTAATGTGCCAGCACTATCTCAGTGCTTTTCCTCCAAGTTCTCAAATTCTCATGACCCTGCAAGGTATCGTTATACCCTCTTCATAGACCAGAAAGATAATGCTAAAGTAGTTAAAGAAATTGACTTACAATAGGTAAGTTGAAAGGTAGGATTCATGTCCAACTCAATTTGATGAGGCTACATCAACTGCTACGTCAGAAACTGTTGGTTACATTTATTTCCCTGTTTAGTTTTGCAAGCTTGAACTGCTCCTTATTTTTTTTTTTCTGTAAGTAAGTATACAAGAAGGACTTATCTCTAGGTCAGCTTAAGGTTGCAACCTGTGCAAAGAATCATGCCCTCGTCAGAACTGTATTGTATTTGTAAATTATTACTCAATGTTAAGATGATTCTTCTCTGTAATGCTCCCCTTCTCTTCAAGGAAACAAATGTAAAATGCTAAGATAATCATGTCAGCTGTGAGGTGAATTTTTCATCCTTTCATCCCATACTTTGGGGGATGAAAAGCACAATGGCCAAGGACTTGAGTATCCACTATATCAAAGCCAAAAGTAATTTCATTTGAATGAACTAATATAATAGTATTCATCTTTCTTTGATGATTTATTGTCATCATTATCTTTAAAGTAATTTTATTTATTACATTAACAAAATAATTATTTTGTGAATATTTTTAAATACACATGTAGTTAAAATAAATGCTTATGATAAATAAGTTAATTAATAAGAGTATAAGAGTTCTTCACTTTTCATATTTCTGGGGTAGCTGCCCCTGAGAGTTAGGGCACAGTTCCAACATACTGAAGGTTCTGCAAACAGATTGCTATTCAAAGTAAAACTGCATGTAGTCATCATTTACTCAGTGTCTGCAGTGTACTTGATACTGCATTGGATGTTTAATCAGAGTTTTGTGTATAAGTTGACTCTGGCTGCTGTAACAAAATGCCATGGAATGAATGTCTTAAACATCAGAATTCATTTTCTTGCAGTTTTGGAAACTACAAGTTCAAGGCCAAAATTTCAATTTCTGGTGAGAGATGTTCTTTACTTGCAGACTTCATCCTTTTACTGTGTCTTCACATAGTAGAAAAAAAGAGATAGAGTGAGCTCTCTTCAGGTCTCTTCTTATAAGAATGTGAATTGTAATGGATCAGGGTTGTTCCCACATGCCTTCACTTAACCTAAATTATTTCCTTATAGACCCTATCGCCAAATACAGTCATATGTTAGATTGTCAACATATGATATTCAGTTCAGAACATTATATATATAATCTTCACAAGAAACACATTTTACATGTGGAAAAACCAAGACTCAAAGTGAGGCATACTGGCAGCTCATGACCAAATCAGGATTCAAATTGATACCTGATTCTAAAATCCATACCTCCTCCACTGACTAGATCACTCTCTAAATTTTATTCAGTAGCTCAATATCAAGATAGTATATAAATTAGAAGAATAACTAAACCTGGTTTATCAGTTCCTATATACTATGCTACTGTGATTTGTGTTGGCTTGTTTGTTAAATAGATTATAAAGCAAAATGCTTAAGAGTACCATTTTTAACATTGTTAGAAATGTTCATTTCCAAAGGTGAAAGAACCTGTGAATGATGGAATTTAAGTGTAGAAAGGAGAGCAGTGATGGCTTAAAATATTATGAAATGTGAATTTAAATGCAATCATCTATGCTTATAAAAGATATGCATCATATATTTTTAAATACTCTAAAGGTTTTAATGCAAAAGTAATACATCTCTATTTTAAGCAATTCAAGTAATAGAAAATATTAAAAACATAAACAAAAATGACTCAACCTAGACATTACATTATACAACTTGTTCTTTTTGTTTAATCTGTAAGTTGGATATATTTTCATATTACAACCTGTAGATTTACCTCCTTCTATGAAACAATGGCCTGGCATTCCATAGTAAGACTATAATATCATTCATGAAACTGTTCATTTACTGATGGACACTTAGTTGTTTTCTGCATCATAAAGACACAGCACTGAACAATTTGGATGTCTATGTAAACATGGACAGATAATTACATAGTTTGTCTATAGAATAAATACAATTACAGTATCAAAAACCCAAATGTTCAAGATATTGACAGACACTGCCAAGTTACTGCCAAGATAAATTTTCACAGCCTATATTTTTCAAAAACTCATTCTACACTGGGTCATATTTCTTACTGTATTATTGATATATCCCTCACTTTGGTAATATTTGATCAGAGGCAAGGAAGTGAGGAAGACAGCCAGGATGTGCTTGAAAACCAAGAGTCTAATAAATCTATCTGTGAACTCGAGTGAAGTGGTAGTTTCATTTTCCTCCTCATTCTTCCAGTTCATTCTGCAAACATTTATTGAGTGCCTACAATGTGGAAGGAAGAAAAGGTGATAGGCACTAAGAAGAGAGGAGTAAGATAAATCTGACCCACCCCAGACCTGTATGTTTCACTTTCTTTTTTATGATAGGAAATTATTTTAATTAATTTTTAAAATTTGCATCCAGTAAAATTCACCTCCTGTTGTATACTGCTTTTTTTTAAAAGTCCAAGTCTCAGCTTGCAAAAAATTACTGTTATTTTATATGCCCTTTGCTGTACTTGAAATATTCATGTCTCCCCAGAATTCATACATACATACACATGGTGCCTTCTCAAGATACTTAAGTTACAAGGGCAGAACCAGAGCCCTCGTGAATGAAGTTGGTGCTCTTATAAGAGACCCCACTGTGCTTCTTGCCCCCATGCAAAGATTCCAGGAGAATCTACAGCCCAGAAAAAGTTGCTCCCTTGACCATGCTGAATCCTGGACTTAGACTGCAGCCTCCAGATTTTGAGAAATTTATTTATTGTTTATAAACTACCCAGTCTGGCATTTTGTTATGGCAGCCAGGATACATTGAGACACCTTTTATGCTGTCCCTGAATAAAATCAGCTGGCTTAGAATTCTTCAGGTCTCTATGTGTACAAGGCCCTCTCTAAGTGAAACTTCCAATATCCAGTATCCTAAATCAGCTGGCTCAGTCTGTAAAACTAAATTTATTTTAAAATGGAAAATGCTGATTATAACTATCTTGGGTGTGGTTTTTGTTTGTTTCATTGCTTGTTTTGTCTTACTTTCTTAGTTATATTTTTTTCATCAGTGTGTATTCCCCATAAAATTCCTACCATTAGTTCACCCGTGAGCCATCACCATAGTCCCTGTGGTCTTCTCTACCCCGTTTTGATTCCTTGTCCTCCCTCTCCTTCACAGAATGTCTCTTATTTCTGGTTGCCTGCTAGTTTTTTTGTCTTATTATTATTGTTATTTTTTTTCCCAATCTCTTGTTTGGTCTCCTATATTCCTCCTATAAGTTTTGTCTTATTTTCAAGGTAAGTAATATGAGATCTTTGAAAATTGTGCCAGCCCTTTTCTGAGCCTCTCCCTAAAGAAATAGAACCTTCTACAATCATTATATGTCACAATTTAAGACTTTTTCATTTTAACAAAGCAGATGAAATAAAACTTTTCTAATGAAATATGTAGACTTCTGAGCAGAAACTACATTACTAACCTGCAGCCCTAGAAAATGTTAATATTTAGTGTATGAAAAGACATGTAGCCTAGCCTTCTTCTTATGAGGTATCATTCATTTCAGTTTGGCATTTTAAAAATTATCCATGTAAGAGTGAGTCTAAAGTTTTTTCTGCTTTAAAGAAAAACATTAAAAATGTCGGTCATGTAAAGTAACTCAAGAAGACCTGCCTTTCAAAAAACCTTAATAACTGTAGAGCGAAAGGTACTGTGCTCTTAGGCCTAAGCTGAGACTCGTGCCCTTAGAAAGAATACTGCCTCTGGGTACCCCCTGGTAGTGCAGTGGGTTAAAGTGCAGCACTGCAAGCCAGCCACAGCCACTTCAGTGAGAGTTCAGTCCCCAGCCTGGGAGGTGATCCACATGGTGCAGCAGACCTCTCCTGTCTCACCTACTGCTCCCCTCAGCAGTGTATTTTAGTACCTCTGCCTGTTCTGCTCCCCACTCTGTCTCTGGTGAATCCTCTCACCATTCCTGCACCTCTGGCCTGTACCCCAGTTCTGTATGCATAAATAAATAAATCTTTTTAGAAAAGAAAGAACACTGCCTCTGAGCCCAGTCTACCCAGCCTCAGTCCAACTGGTGAACATCTAAGTCTTTCTGAGCCTCCCCTTATTTCACTTGAAAAGAGCTAATGACCTTGACCTCTCAAAGCAGGATATTACCTTTGAGTAAACTTATTTTTCTTTCTCTTTTATGAACTTTTAGAATTGTCCCATAAATATTGGAAGAGGCCCCTTATTCTATTGACCAAGAATTGGAATGACCTTGGTTTACAATTTCTGACTTCTGGTAGTAAATGACTTTGCTTCCAAATAACTTTAAAACTAACCTGATCTTTGCTTAGAGGACTGTAAAGTCAATAGTCAATCAGATTGCAGAGCCTTCTTTTAAGTACTTAGGATGACCAAATTTTTAAAAATTATTCCTTCCAGAAAAGGCTTTTACTGTAAAACTTTTGAATACCTAATAGTTGAATACCTAAATAATAGTTGGGGAAAGAGTGAAAGCTATAGGATTCATTCATCCAACAAATGTGTTTAAGTGTCAACTACATAGCAGCCATTGTTGTCAAAGCCTGGTGGACACAGAGAACATAACTGACCCAGAGCCCTGCCCTCTTGGAGCTTCTTTTTATAGGGAACACAGACTAACAAATAAGTAAATGATGTACTAGAGAGAGTGCAGAATGCTATCAAGCAAAGTAAATTGGGGAAGAAGGTATGGGAATTATAAAGTCAAATTCTCAAGCAAAAAAGGAAATGCTGATTATAAGCAAGCATGTGGTGCAAATTATTTACAGTGGCTTTTCAAAATCTGGATGGTATCTAAAGCATTCAATTTTTTTGTTTCCTGAGGGGATGGTAAAAGTGTCACTTTAAAAAGCTACACATCTTTTGTGGTACATATATACAATGGAATATTACTCAGCAACCAAAAAAGAGAAACACATGTCTTTTGCAGCAACTTGGATGGAGCTGGAAAAGATCATCATGCTTAGTGAGATAAGCCAGAAAGAGAAAGAAAAATACCGGATGGTTTCACTCATAGCAGGAGTATAATGGACCAGGCGAGAAAATAACAAAAATAATGAACAACCATATACCAGAGACATTCTGTGGGGGTGGAATGGGGAATGGGATCAAAAACGGGGGGGGGGAAGGGAGGGAAATGCACGGGACTATGGTGGTGGCACAGTGGTGATTTGGTGATGGGAAACCCACGGGGATTACAATTGAGATGGAAAAAAAATGTGCAAAATGATGTAAAAATAAACTTTTTTTTAAAAAAAAAAAAAAAAGGTACACATCTTCTTGACTCACTCCACATAAAGATGTCTCGTATTTATGCCAATTTAAACTAGTACTGTTGCATTAGAACTTAGCAGATTTACTGGTGAATCTGACCAACATGGAATTGCTGCTCTTACTTTCCTTAAACAAGGTGGCAACATAAGAAGTCTTTACTTCTTTAATAGTGAAAAAGTTTTACTGCAGATTATTTAGAAGTCTGAATAAAATGGGAACAGGTAGTAAATCTGGGATTGACTTTACAGAAGCATCGGACATACCTGAACAATAGATAAAATACAATCTTTCTGCTTTCTACTAAGGCAAAACCCAAAATTTATTTAGAGTATTCATTCTAACTTTAAACCTGATCAAAGACTTTACTTGTTTAAAAGAAAAGCAAAGCTTCATAGATCAGATTGAATTTGCAATGGGGTAAACAGTCAGTTCTACGGGAAGCAGAAATATTCTATAGAACAGTTGGCAAACTGCAGATGAATTTAATGAAGTTAACCATATGCAAAGTAACACTATCCTATAATGATTCCATGTGAATCATCTGCATGACAACTAGAGGAGAGTTAATGTCAAATGGGTGACTTAGCCAACAGGAATTTGGTGATTATAAAGAGAGTAAAATCCCATTTCAAACCGTTCAGTTTGGAACTTGTTGGGGTGTTCTAGCCCCAATCACCACCTTCTCTTCTACCTTTTACCCATATTAAGGGGAGTGCTGTGCCTTCTGTTTGGAAGCTATTTGGAAGCAATAATGACACTGAAATTATGTTTGTTTTATATTACAACAAAGCAAAAATGACTAACAAAAACAATATACGGGAAAATAACCCAGACTCACACTAATACCAAAAGGAAGATTGCACTGTTTTTATGAACACATTTTGCCTTTGCCTTTTCCCTTTCGGGTTGGATATAAGATAGTTTTGAAGTTATAGTCTCTTCTAGGCAATTAGAATATTGTTATTGCAGCAAGGAGACTGCCTCTTGAGAGGAAGTGTAATTCGATGCTGTGTTGAATGTGAAATTCTCACCCACAATAATGAAAGGTTTTGCCAGAAGGTGACTCCAGGGAGATTGGTTTTTGAGGTGCTATGAAATTCAAGGAGGATTTTGACCAGGTCATATAAAACCATTGTTTCCTCAAAGATGATATGGCCTCCCTAGAGTTGAGTTTGGTTCAAGAATCAAGAAGTCACAAAGCTTTTCTGGCAGAAGTCCAGTACCATGGAAGTCTGAACATGAAAGTACCAGGGCATAGCAAGAATTGTCCTTTTCTTTACACATTACTCCAGAGAGGTAAGTGGGCATCCATTGTATATCCTAGGAAGACAGGAGAAGTCTAAGATATGTTACAGCTAATGCTCATCTTGAACCCACATCCATTTAGTTCTGTGTCTAAAACACAGATAGGAGGACAAGCTATGTGCATGCTATGGTACTGTAAGCTATTGTCCCCAAAACTCTCACTGCTAAAATACCACATTAGTAGTTGCTTCCACATGTATTTCTAATGTTATAGTCTTGATTCACACTTTTATGTATTTTTCTTTGAATAGCAAAAATAAAAGTACATATAAAATAAAATGCTGTCATAAAATGAAATGCTATGATAGGTATAAATAATGTCGTGGGAAGACAGCTTATTTTGTAGTTTACCTTCAAATCTGAGAGCTTTTATCAAAACATTCAACAGTTTATACATTTGCATCCTAAGCCAAAAGAGTAAAAATGAAACATTGAGCCAAATTCCCTTACCTAGATTATTTGCTTATTCTATAGTTGGCATTAACTCCTTTAGCTACTGAAGAAACAGCTATTTAAGTTATATGTAATTATAGCTCACAATATGACATTAACCCCTTATCAATGTGCAATGTAAAATGTGTACAAGAAATTCCAGGTTTTCTTGACCTGGGCGCTGTTGATATTTTGGGTTGGTTACTTCTGTGTTGTGGGAGTACTAGATGTCAGTAGTTCTCCAAACCCAGAGTTAGGACAACCAAATATGTCTTTAGACATAGAAGAATGCCCCCCTGGTGGTGGGGGCAAAAATCATCCCACTGAGATACACTGTAAAGCATACATTTAGTTACAGTGCAAGGCAGAGATTTTGTAAAGTGCAGACAAGGTCTGTCATAGTTTGGAGGCTGAGGGTAGAAAGGGCAGATTTTCAAATAAGGAAGCTACAAGGAAGAGGTGAGATGTGACTGAGTTTAAAAGTTTGTATGGGATTTTGGCTTAAACTGTGACTTGCTCCTAGTTTACTTTTAATGATCTTTTCCAAATGTTTATATTTACTATATGTTCTATTAGGCTTCAAAGAGGTTCCAAGTTTTAAATATACCAAAATTATAATTTGTGCATGAACTAAAAAATTAGGAGACTAGAAATAATTTTTACTTCCTCTTTTAAACTTAGACTGTATTTTTTCTGAACATAGTAATGTGACTTTTTTGAAATTAGAGCATCTGGAAGTAATTGAATTGGATATAAACTCACTGCTCTTCATTTATAAATGCCACCATAAAAAGCTAGTTGGTATTGTCTTACCAAAAGGGAAGTGATGTAATAGAATTTATATAAGTAATTTTACCTTTCAGCAGGAATGCCTCCCAACTTCCCTTCCTGCCAAAAAGCAAAATGCATATCAAGTTATCTTCCCAATTCATCTTTTCAAATTTTTCAAAATTGTGCACAGTTAGTTGTCTTTCAAATATTTGTTTATCTCCAATGCAGTTTTTTTTAAGATTTATTTATTTATGCATACAGAACTGGGTTACAGGCCAGAGGTGGGAGGGTGAGAGGATTCACCAGACACAGCGTAGGCAGCAGAACAGGCAGATCTACTGAAATACACTGCTGAGGGCAGCAGGGTTAGGAGAGCTCTGCAACGCCATGTGGGTCACTTTCCTGGCAGGAGATCAAACTCGCACTGCAGTGGCTATCATAGTGCTGTGCTTTAACCGGTTGTGCCACCAGCGAGGGCCCCCGGTTGTGCCACCAGCGAGGGCCCCCAATGCAGTTTTTTTGTTTTTTTTTTAAAGAACTATTTATTTGTGCATACAGAACTGGGGTACAGGCCAGAGGCTCAGGGGCAGTGAGAGGCTTCACCAGAGACAGAGTGGGGAACAGAACAGGCAGATCACAGAAGTACACTGCTGAGGGGAGCAGTGGGCGGGTCAGGAGAGGTCTGCCACGCCATGTGGTCACCTCCGGTGCAGGCGGGAATCGAACTCATGAAGAAGCGGCTTTAGATTCTCAGTGCTGTGCTTTAACCCGCTGTGCCACCAGGGAGGGCCCCCTCCCAATGCAGTTTTAACTAAAGATATCTCCTCTTGAAGAGGAAGTGCCTTGCTCAGTTTGTGTCATATTTAAAACAGATATTATCCCATGCTGCTGTGTTGGAAAGCCATTCTTTTTCTGGTAGCATCCCTCATTAAGTCTGAGTGAACACAGTCAGCTATGCACATAACCAGTGTCTCAGATTAGTCATAACTGTGCTCACTAAACTTTGTGGCTCTGGGTTATCCAAAACAGATATCTAAGACTTGCTCCCAAATTCTTCTCCAAATGAATTACCATTCTCTCACAGGTATAATTGTATACATATCAATATCACTACATAGCAAATTAAATTATGACATTGTGACAGAATTAGTGCTTAGATATTTACCTCACTGTAGATATGCCACAAATCATTTGATACCATGAATTAGGTTCTTTCATAAATTAAAGACATCTAAATAGTTCAAGGCATTCAAACACTGTGAATTTATGAATTGGAAGTGGTTAATATGGCAAAATACATCACAAAAAAATCAAAGATACACAGTGTATAATAGTGTCTAATAAACACTTAAATGTTTATTAAATTAATCTCTTTATATTAATTCTACCCTAGATTATAATGTACAGAAAACTTTTTTGAATTTTGAAGTTTACTTTAGTGATTTGTTCTCACAGACTTTGGTGCCGGACTTTTATTATTAACAGCAATTCTCTTGAAATTAGTTTCCAAGGAGAATTCCATGAGTAGGACAGTAAAAGAGCTGTCTGTGTCTGATTTAGCTATACTGGTAGGCAAGGGAAGAGCCTTAACTTTATTAGTGTTTTTTTTTTTGTACTATAATTGTTCTAAAATCATACAATAAGAATTGTTTATTTCAGAGAGTTTGTCTTAAAGTCCCTACAATGAGACGAAAGATTCAGTTTATGGTTTTGGATAGAGTTTAAGGAGGGGGAAAATTAAATGACAGGTGATAGAATGTTTGAGATGGGAACACCTGTATTAAACATTATTTTTTTAAATGGTGAGGAATGCCAGATGTTCTGTGGGCACATTCTTTTTGCGTTTATCTTATTTTTCTTTGTGCTTAGCAAAAAACATGAAATAAATTAAAACTCCTTCACATCTATGCAACAAAAATAGAAAAAGAGAGCAAATGACATGACTGCTAGATAAAGCAGAACCTAAAATAATTGCCATAAGCTATTTGGGGTTTTATTGTGAATTAGATTGCAGAAATGTGCATGGTAAAAGTGGCATCTGTCACTTAAAAACAATACAATTTCTTTTAAAATGGAACCGTGTGTACTGCTTAGATTGACAGGTTTTTAAATTTTGATGATAATTTTTATCATTACCACCCCCAAGCCCCAGTATCTTGTGTGCCATTTGCTTTGGGATTTTCCTTGAATTAAAAATTGAACAGTCTTATTGCTGTGCAGAAAGGATTTCATTACTTTCAGAGGTGACCTTCCAGATTCTATTAGGACCAGAAAATAGCCTTTAACAATGTCACTCAAAACCTACCTTCCCATGCTGGCTTCAATGCATTCTAGCATCTTCAAATATTCTAGAAACTCCTTCATGATATGTCTTCTGTCTACTGTTCCTGTCCAGCATCAGTAATAGATACATGTTAAGATCATTTGGAAGTGTTTTATTTATTTGTCTATATTTGTTTCTGCCATTTCACTTTAGTTATCTCATCTCTTCAAATTGAAAGTTATTCCTTTGTAATATTCCAGAAAGCCTAATTCAGATTACTGTACCTAATGTGTAATATTATAAACTGGCACACTTTCTGCTGAAATTACCCTTGATTCCTTTAAAAATGATCTCAATTTAGTGTACATTTTGTAGCTATTGTATATGAATTACAAACCAAATATGAATCAACTATTTACAGCTTTTCTGTTGAAGATGTAACAGTGTCAAAGGCGGATGAACTTTTACTCATGTTTCAATATATAGGAAGTCATAGGATTTTTTGTTTTAAAATGATTACCAGAATATGTGTCAAAATTATCTTTCACAGCTCAACCCAATGAAGTCCCATAAGTGATGATGTTTTTTATTGCATCAATCAAATTCCTAATCTCATAAACATCCCCAGGATACATCCTTGAAGTGATATAATTTCATCTGTTCCAGGATTCCTCAATCCAGATTTTTTTCACCTACATAAATCTGTTTGCCCTCACCTCTTACTGTACAAGAAACTACTTAAATATTATTCTCTAAAATTGTCATTTAAATTTAAGTGAGACCATTAGGATAGGATGTACAAAAAATAAAGTAACACTTAGCTAGAACTCTTCTTCTTTTGAGAATGAAAGAGGTGAGCAAATTGGGAAAGTATCATGAAAATAATCTTATATTAGAAAATGTAACAGGAAAGGTGCAACAAGTAAAGTTGAAGAAATGAAGTCCTTTATGTGAAAAAGAGCAATATCCTCACTAATTCAGTGACTGTTTTTAGTTATATGAAAATAATGATTAATATTTTCTCCTCAGAATGGAGGCATTTTTAATGAAAATAAGTTTTTGATGGGAAAGCTTAAGCTAGAAAGGCTGAAAATATTCCCAAAAAGGAAATTTGCACAATGATTTATTTAAAAGGACTGTGGAACAGTTTCATTAGGAAGTCGTAAGAATGAGGAGGACACTTAAGTGTCTGAAATGATGGAAACTAAATGATATTTTAAAGACCCTCTTATTTAAATTGTTTCAAAGATTTCTTTGAATTTATTAATTTCCTTATTAACTTCCATGATTCAATCAGATATATCATTTCATAATGAAAGAATTTAATGCTTGGTTATTTTTGTTCCCTTTCCTCTGTTTTTCTTCTTTTATCATTGTCATTTCCATCAAACCAAATCACTACCCCCAAAATAAAAATAATTCCAGGGCCCTCCCTGGTGATGCAACAAGTTAAGCGCAAACACTGCAAAGCTAGCCATAGCGGTGAGTTTGACCCCTGGCCTGGGAGGTGACCAACATGGCACAGGAAGCAATCTCTCCTGTCTCAGCGGCTGCTCCCTCAGCAGTATACTTTGTTGATCTGCCTGTTCTGTATCCCATTCTGTCTCTTGTGAAGCTTCTTAGGCCCCTACACCTCTGGTCTGTACCCCAGTACTGTATGCATAAATAAATAAGCCTTTTTTAAAAAAATTTTAATTAAAAAAATAAAAATAATTTCATATTTTCAATTTAAAAAGAAGACTCTAGCCAGTAGTAACATAGGTCAACAATTTGCGGGATATTTATAATGGAAAAGGGTGACTGCAGCTGAAATCCAGCTGAGATCATTTTGCTCTTGGTCTCTATAAACATACATAATTGATGTTTTGATTTCAGAATAAACTATATGAGTTGTATTTTAAATGTAGGACTTTAAGAGTGGTAAATTCTCTGATTTGTATATTTTTCAACATCTTTTTTATAAAAGTGTGTTTTGAAGCATTTTAAACTCCTATCACTTTGGGACAACAGTGATTTTTCCCCTCAAGTTTACTGGCTGAGTTCAATCCCCAGATCAGAAACTAAATAATTACTTGTATCAAGCACTGTACTGGGAAACTCTCTCTCTCTCCCTCTCTCCCTCTCTCCCTCTCTCCCTCTCTCCTTTCTCCTCTCTCCCTCTCTCCTCTCTCATGTTCACACACATTGTTTCAGAAACAAAATTGAGGACATGAGTTTCTATTTCAGGACTCACCATTGAAATAGGAACACATCAGATCCTCTTGAGCCACACTGAGGCTGTTTGTTTTTGTTTTTTGACACGCAATATGTCTCTTGTAAAATATTTCCATGCCCCAGACTCTGAGAAGAAACTCCACCTTTATGGAGAATTCTTAAGCACCACGGACAGCTGCTACTCTCTTCAGGCAGTTCTGTAGTTTGACACAGCAGGGGAGGAAGAGGAAGAGGGCTTAAAACAGGAGCAGGGAGGACACAAAAGACTATGGTGATAGTTCATGGATGACTTGGTGCTGAGATCTACAGGAACTACACCTGAGTGGAGAAGTCAAACATTATACAAAAATGAACACTGATGTAATGTGATATATATATACATATGTGTGTAATCTAATATGTAATATGCACACACACATAATTATAAAATCACACACAAATAAAACCAAAATTCACATCCATCTATGCTGTCACAAATATTCAGTCCCAACCATGTACTCACATTGCCTCAAAAAAAACTGGATGAAATCTTGCTATTTGTAGCAATATGGATGGAACTGAATTTGTTCTTAACTGGTTCCTGAGTTTTTACAGAACTACAGGAGAAAGTTGCAACTGTCCGTAGTGTTTTAAGTATTTTCCATAAAGCTGAAATCTTTCTCAAAGAGCAGAAGAGGATAATGTGGGACAAAAATAAGTCAAGAGAAAGCAAATGTCATATAATGTCACTTATTATAGAATATAAAGAAATAAAACAAAGGACCAAACAAAACTAAACCAAAATAAGCCCTACAGATCTGACTGTGGAATTGAGGCTATGGGGTGGGGGTTAGTGGGCAGAGCAAAGGAGAAGCATAGCCCAGTAGACTATGGAAGAAGAGAAAGACGATAGCTTTTTTAGAGATTTATTTTATTTATTTATGCATATAAGAGCTGGGGTGTAGGCCAGAGATGGGGGATGATGGTGAGAGGATTCACGAGACACACACTGGGGAGCAGAACAGGCGGATTGACTGAAATTGAAATACACTGCTGAGGGGAGCAGTGAACATGAGACAGGAGAAGTCTGCTGTGCCATGTGGGTCACCTCCCTGGCTGGGGAATGAACTCATGTTGCAGTGGCTGCAGATAGCTTCATCGTGCTGAGACTTAATCCCTTGCCCCACTGGGGAGGACCATAACTATGTTTATTTTTATTGGTGGGGGTGGTCTGGTAACATAGAACTGAAGAGGTGTGGCCTATACTACTAATTCATGTACAGTGTTGTAAGTCATGTTACCTCAGTACCAAATAGTACAATAACTTTAAAAAAATAAAAACAGACTCAAGGTTTATATTAGATGTGTTTACTATAAAACTCCACACTTACATTTTTAGACAAGGCTATCTCAAGTAAGCACTTTCATCTTCACAAAGGCCTTTCCCACTCCATCATGGAGCAATTTTTCCTTTTATAGTGTCTAGTAAATTATTGTAAATTCTCAGAACAAGTAAAATTGGTATCCCAAAAGCCTAAAATCAGCTCCATTAAGTTATAAAGTATAGTATAGCAAGACAAAGGTTTTCTTATATTGGTTGGTCATGATACTAGAGTTATAGTATCTGCAGATGTATCTTCAGCTTGCTTCATCCACTTATGTTACCTTCCTAAGCTCCATTAGAGTTAATTACATGAATATTGTCATATGGTTCTAATAGCTGGAGAGACTTTAGGATTTTCTCAAATAAAGGTGAAAATCTAGGATGATGATGTCACTTATAATATAAGTCATATAATATTGTCCATAATTTATGTATGTGTTGCTAAGCACTGTTTCAAGGTTTGATCATCTCTATTGTATTCACTAATAGAAACTCAGAGAGATCCTAGTCAAGAAAGTTGAGTAATAACATGAAATAAAGCATGGCAAGTCATTAAAATGGGTATATGAAGTTCACTTAGGTGTAAAATCCATTTTATTTATTAATAGGTGTATTTGCTCATTCTTTTGTAAGTACCCAAGAATTTGCCTTAATCTAGAAATAAAACTTTTCATAAATTCTAAAATTCAACTTTTCTGCTAGTAATTGGGGTTTAAAATGCAAATATTCAAGCAGTCATATTCTCTCATTTCTCATTCTCATTGTTATCCTATACAATAAAGTTCTAGAAATTAAGAGAGGTAAAGGGACCTTGAAAGTATTGAATATTGCACATCATCTGAGAGGATTGTAAGGAATTCAGATATAAAAATGCTGTGAAATAGGTCAGATATGAAGCAAAATAATACTGCTAAAGAAATTAGTACCAGGTAAACGGTCATCTACAAGGTTTTAAGATGTTAGCCACATTCATCTCCCACTAATTTTGTGGCAAGTATGTCACAATATAATCTTAAGGAATAGTTTGTTTCTTCAGGCCCAGAGTTTTATGCTGCTAACCAAGGAAAAGATGTCTTGTGACTTTGAGCACCAGAATAGCATACTATGCTTCAGAAAACTTCTTGAAACAATAAAGTCTTAATAGTACATGCCCAGCAGGAAGATTCATCAAGAACCTTGGTATCTGGGATATTATGTGAAGGGGAGAGATGGAAGGGAGCTGGTGAGACTCACTTTGCAGAGGACTTGATTGCTTTCTGCCAATATTCCATTTGACAGCTTGTTGTAGATGATTTCTTCTTTCTCATATAGCTTGAAATGTGTCAAGGGAAATGTGCCCCAATTTCCTCAGACCAGTTCTAAAATTTCAAAAGACAAGACACAGTATAAATTCAGAGAGAGTCATGAGGGAAATAAGTTGACACCACACTTTAAAGTTCCTGAAGTTTAAGAAGAATGAAAATAGGTCATCTTTTAATGAGCTAATAGAAAGGCATTCCCAAGGTGGGAACTGTTCTTCTGCATGCTTGAAACTTGCATGTGATTTATCCCTAGTTCTAGACCATCAATGTCTCTGACACAGTGACCAGGAGCCTGACTGGCAGTGGGGCCATAGGTGCTACTCCAAGTAACACAGTGATGCTCTGACAATGTTAAATCATCCTGATTGCCACTACTTTCATATACCCCAGTCTGATTAGATAGTAACGTGCACAGGCATTGCTTTTTGGGGGTTTTTTTTAGGACATAAGAACAATAATTTTATTTATTTATTAAAGATTTATTTATTCATACAAAACTGGGGTACAACCCAGAGGTGCTGGGGCGGCGAGAGGACTCACCAGAGACAGAGTGGGGAGCAGAACAGGCAGATCCATGAAGTACACTGCTGAGGGGAGCAGTGGGAGGGTCAGGAGAGGTCTGCCATGCCATGTGGATCACCTCCAGGGCTGGAGATCGAACTCACACTGAAGCAGCTGCGGCTTGCTTGCAGTGCTGTGTCCTTACCTGTTGCGCCACCAGGGAAGGCCAGCATTATCTTTTTATAAGTCAAGTTTTGAGTGGAAGTTTCATATAATGGAGTGATTGGAAAACTAATTCTTGATCACTATTTTTTCAAATAATTTCAGGCATAGAAAAAGAGGAGACTGTATAGAGCAACTAAAAAATAATTTAAACACTAGACATCTAACTAGCAAACTGACAATAGCAGAGGGCAAAGGAAGGGGGAAAGGGCTCAGGGGACTATGAGAGTGGACTCTGTGTACCCTGGTGATGGGTGTGGTGTGGCAGGACACCCCTGAGAGGTGAGACCTTGTATTTCTGAATCATGTATAGTGTTTTAAAAAGGTTACCCTGGTATAAAATAAGTAAATTTGATAATGATAAAAATATTCAATAAAATAAAAGCCAGGTAGAAAATTCAAGTGATATGTGGGGTCTAGGTCAAGTGAACTAGATGTTATACAACATTTTTCTTAATCAATTTAGCTTTCAAATTTAGATGATTTGTGTAGCCTTCCTTTTTTCTAAAATCCTTTTTAAAACAACATTCAACATAGTTGTCACTATGTTCTTAATGATTTCTGAGACAAATATTTTGGCAACATTTTTATATTAATGAGGGTGCAGTTCATCCTCATACTTTAAAATTTTGAAATTCATATATAATGCTTATGGCAATTTAGGGTTAACACAAGAATTAAGTTGACCTAACATTTCATTTTTACTACTATTTTGAATAACCTAGAGTAGACTGGGCTATTTTGAGTTACCTTTCTCCCTTGGAACCTTCATGTAGATCTTTCTGTTCTTTCCTTTTCTCATTTCATTTTCTAAATATCTGAGGACCAGTGTGTCAGCACTTTATATTCAAGCTACCTGAGAAAGATATTGTAAAGTTTGAGCCCTTTGGCCTGTCTTCCAGGGTGCTGGTCATTAGTCCTTACCTTCTGATTCTGCTTCACCATTTTGTTAAATGATGTGTCCAGAAAAGCTTTCACTGTCTGTGAAAGTGAACTGTACTAGTTCATCCATTATCCAGAACACAGATGACAGATTACAACAACTTAAAGCATCTGCGATAGCACCACACCAGGTTGGATGGGAGGGAGGGAAACAGGTAAATATCTGTTGTAAAGGAGTCTTTGCCCAGTTTTGGAGCAGACAAAAATAAAATAGTTACTGAGAAGACTAGAAAGCTAGAGGTTGTGTGGGCCTATTGGCTGTCAGACCAGACTGAAAGCGTGAACGTGGAAGCATGAAGACATGACTAAGACAAAAGAACGAAAATGGTTAGAAGCAGAGATTACATGACAATGGAGGGGTAGGAAAAGAAAAGAAATTTTGTAGTTGACATGAGTGACATACTATGAAATTTAAACATAAAGCCTAGGAGAAAGAAATTATCAAAATCAAGAAACAAAGGTTTCTATCAAAAAAATTATCATAGATCTCAGCAATCCCTTGAGATGTGATTGGTCTAAAGATATATATCAGATATCAATTCCAGAAGAACACTGCTGTGCTAGGAAGGGTCATATTAATATAAGAGTAAGTAAGGTCATCCCAGGGCTCATTCAGGGAGTCACTGCATGCAAAGTTTACTGAAGGCCTTCTGACTTGTATTTCAGTAGTGACTAGTGACCATGGTAACAAGGACCTAGTATAGCACTGACATTGTGGGACATATAGGAGGTCCACGGTATGAATGCTGAATAAGCCATCATCATTGTCTTCAGGTACGGTCTTTGGTTGTAGAATAATGTAAATATGTACAGTTGGATTGGGTTTAAGCATTTTGTAGACAATATCCTGCAATATGAACTAGGAAAGTCAAAGCAGAGAAGTAAAAGAAGGAAGTAGAATCCAAGGGTGATTTGAAATGAGAAAGCCTGAGACACCTAGCCTGATAAGTATGCTATTCATTTTTCTCTGTTATACAACTTGATTAAGAAAGGCTGTTCTCCACAAGCTTAATGTTATAGTGTTCTGTACATTCTGTTGATGTAATATACAAGATGTTATGCTTGACTAAATGAAAGTACCTCTCCCTTCTGTTTTTTTGTTCTTAATATATTTTGAAATCAAATTTCATTGGTCTGCCATTTATTTACAAAACTGCATAATTTAGGGAGCATATGATCATATCTCCATATGTGTATATGCTTCATTCACCCACCATGAAAATCCTAGTGCCGTTGCATTACTACATGAACCCCTCTACTCTCTCCTCCCACCCCTCCTATTTTCTTTCCCTCTGTACCTACTGTATTTTTCACAGATTAAGAGTTGTTTTTGCTGCATATTGCCAGTTTATTTTCTTTCACTGTTTCTCAGTTAAAAAAAAAAAAGACTTCCTCTTTCCCCTGCCCATGACCTGAAACTCAAAGCAATATGAAGAGGCATAATTTAAGAGCAAATTAGAAAGAGAAGTTAGTTGACTAAGATGTGAATATTTTCTGCTAGGTACTATAGCTTTCATTTTTATAAGTAGCCAGCATATAATGTAGCTCTATAAATATTGTCAGCTGTTTTTCCCTTTCAGAGACTCATTTGTAAGTAACCTCCCACCCTCTGAGTCGTACATAAGAGTGTATGCCTCGGTCACATTTGCCAGCTGCCCTGTGTTCTATGCCTGGTTTCAAACACAAGTGAGGACAGGCTGACTGTGCCTGCAGGGGCTAGTCTTGTAGACTCCTAGAAAATAAATATTTTAGGAAAACTCAGCACAGAACTTTCAGGAGAGGCACAGTGTTGATTTGAAGACAAGCTAGTGCACAGATGGAAGAATACTTCCCAAGAGGTTCCATCACCTTTTAGTATTTTCAGATAAAAATTATTTCAAATCTGAGTCAAATGTGTCTTTTCAGACTACTTTCACTTTCAGGTCATGGGTAGGATTTGAGGATACTTCACCTACTCTCCTGCTGGGCAATGATGGCTCTAACCTTGAACAGCCAGAATTTATATCTTTGATCATCTTTCTGCATCCCAGTGTATCAACTTTGTTATTATTCAGAAAGTTAAATGTTATTATGAAAGAAAATATGAAATGAACTTGGTGTGTCCTTAAAATGCTATATAAAAAACATTCAAACTTTTATCCTTTAAAATGCATTTTCTAGGTATCTTGAATTCTGTTTAAGATAAACACTGGGGAATGCTTCGAGTAAAATACAGTCTAGGGTTAAGTCCCTGAAATGCTTATTTTTTGATGGTGATGTTGGAGTTAGGACTGGGGATTCCCAGGGGCTCTCAGTTCCTTTCTCAATAGAATTCAGTATTGAGACCAAAGTTGAAAAGAATTCAATATTGAGACCAAAGTTAGGCAGAAAAGTAAGAGGTTTATTGATAGATAGGAAGAAGGATAGGAAAGCTCTCTGAGCAGAGATGGGTCCTAAACAGGTTACTGCTGGGGGACAAGAAGCAGTTGTTTATATGGATATAGAGGGCAAGGAGTGGGGTTTCAGCCATTGAGTGAACCATCACTGTGGATTCTTGTGTTCTTCCTTCCCATTTTGACCCTTTTCTTTCCCCTCCTCTGATGAATGTCTTCTGTAAAAGTAGACTGGTGACATTGCCATTGTACAGAACCTGTGAAAGGAAGTAAGTTTAAGTTCTAGGGTCCTTCTTGGGTTCCTCATCCTGAGACCAGCACCTACCCACATGTACAGCTTCACCTAAGTACAGGTCATTAAAACAAAGACACACACATGCAATGTTACAGATACTCTGTTATGAAAGAGAAGGGGATGTGTTTTTCAGAGAAATTTTCATCCATGAAAATTTTTAAATATATTCAGAAGTTGTCATTTCCTGGAGACTCTTGAGAGCTGAGGTGTCTTGAAGCTTCACTTAACAGCTGACGAGTTTGGATGTTAGAAGAGTACTCTGACCAGTCACACGATCTGCCTTAGTCACGAGGGGTTTTTTCTTCCCTTTCCAACATGTACAGTTTACCTGGCATTTGCAGTTTCACTTGAATATTTTTTAGTTCTTTCCAAAGAAAATGAGGAAGTTAATGTATCTTAAGGAATTCAGAAAGAATATATCTTCAGGAAATGAACACTCAATCTTACAATTAAGTAAGGACTTCAGTACATGAATAAATTTCCTAGGACCATGTCAGGTTAATATCCACTGAATTCATCGGCCTATAGAGTAATGCTAATTAAAACCTTTTAGAAACACATTTTCAATTTATAAGCATGGAGAACAAATGCTGGTTTGTAATTAGATACTTTTCTAATTATCAGCATGCTTTTTTACTCAATGCCAGCCAGATATCAATGTTTACAACAGCTGAAAACAGTTACTTGATATGAAATGACTGTAATTTTAGCTCTCAAAAATTCATAAACGTGGCCGGTAAATGCACTTAAAATGTTTTACTTTTGTATGCAGAGCATCCTTTCAAAGGCAAGTTAAAGTGTACCCATTATTAGAAGACCTTTCTGTTATTGTATTTAACAGCCAAAACATATTTTTTAGCTGAATAGAATGGAAGCATTTCTGCTGATGGCATGCTTCCATTCCCCCAGCGTGAGCACTGCCTGTCTCTCTTTCAGCTTTCCAGAGGGTACCTTCTTCCCTCCTTTATTCAACAAATATTTGTAAGCATCTACCAGTTGTTTAGGTACTTGGTGCTAGAGTTACAGCAATGAACAAATCCAATAAACAAGAATGATCTATCGGATACTATGTTAGCTGGTGATACATGCTGCACAGAAACATAAACTGGAAAGAGGACAGAGCGAGACAGAGCTCTGTTTTAGCTTGAGTTTTGAAAAGGTTCTTTAGAGGTGACATTTGAGTACAGACCTAAGTTAAATGAGGGAGTGAATCATGTAGCTATTTTGCCTCTTAAGGGACATGTAGCAGCTAGAGACATCTTGGGTTTTCATCAATGTGTCTGGAGAAAGTAAGGAAGGTCCACCTCCTGGCTAAAGTCAGAAGTACTACTGAACACCCCACAATATACAGCACAGCCCCCTATACAGGAATTAACAGCCACTATTTATAAATCTCATCTGGAGAAGCAGCATTCCAGGCTAAGAAGGAAGTAAAAGCCCAACAGGTCCCCAGATAGGTTCTTGCTTGACACATTGAGGAAGGCCTCGAGGGCTGCTGTGGCTGGAGCACATTGAACAGGGAAACTCACCTGGAAAGGAATTTGAATGATAAATTAGATCCAGGTCCTAGGGAATCAGGACCTCTGCTTCTCCCACTCTGCCCTGTTTTTCTATGAACTCCTTTTCGACTACGGTCCTTGAAAAACTAGTCAGCTTTGCTAGCAGATGTCCCAGGAACCTCACGCTGAATGTGGGAGGAAAGAAAGAGCTTTAATTGTTTAGCTAATTTAATTATTTAATTGTTCAGCTAAAGAGTTCTCCACATGCATTTCATGTAAGAAATCCTAAAGTCCTCTCTCCAAAACTAAAGATCAGTTCACTGAAGGTCTCAAATGGAGTTGTCCACAATGGTAGTTACTATTGGTCTCATGTAGCTGTTTGACATTAAATCAATAGAAATGAAATAAAATTTTAAATTCAGATACACAGCCGCACACGGAATGTCCATGAAGGTTGATTGCAAGGATAGTTAACCAGGTAAAAAGTTGCTAACAACTAACTGCACAACAATAAAACAATCAATTAGTCAATCATGTTAATCATTAAAATAAAGATTTTTTATAGATTTTCATAATAGAAAAATCTTTACTGCATGATTAAATCGGCTATAATGTAAATCTTATTCTGATTTTTAAATTATTATTTTCTTCAGTGAGATGAATTGTTTATAACCCACAAGAAAAAAATTTTAATTTATTTCATGATAAAAAAAACTTGAAAACTATTCACCTTTGAGCATGGTCAGACTCAAATGCTATTAGACAAAAGACCAAAAATTTACAAAGGAATAAGGGTTTTTTTTTAATAGTTACACCTAAAATTTCCAAATATAAGAAATATTAACTAATCTACTTCAGAAACTTCAAGAACAGCTGTCAGTTTTATAAGCCAAGACTAGAAAATACCACCCTGTCTGAGATTTCATGTATTTCAGTCATGAGCACCTCTTACTCTTCTAGATTTACCTACTAGTAAATACTATTGTTTTACATTTCAATTTTTTATTTTCATTGTAGTTTATATTATTTCATGTTTTGAAAATTCAAACAGTACAAAAATGAGCACAGTAAAAAGTAAGTCTCCACATTCCAGAGCTGTAATCCATCAATATTCGTTTTTAAGAGGGCATTTTAATTTCACTCTGAATTATTCCTCCTTCAGTATTTCTATGATTGTTCAAACATTTTCATATGAATAGATTTGCTCCCACTTTTTTTAACAAATGAGACCACATGGTACACTCTGTTCTCCTCCTTGTTGTGGGTATTTTTTTTTTTAATTTGGGCAGTGATTTCATATTTGTACTTAAAGATCACTCTTTCTTCTTAAGAGTCAGATGGTCAAAAATAAACTATTATAAAATTAAAAAAAGAGTCAGATGCTCTTCATTCTTGAGCTATAATTGCTCAGTCTCCTGTACTGTTTTCTATGTTGCTCTTATCCCAACTTTCCCCAGCTTTCTCATGCTGAGATATCAGTGATTTTTTTAGATAACAGATACACCAGTATCACTGAGAGCATGATGAAGTTTCTTTTACTGGCTCCAAGCTTCTTTGAGTGGCAAGTAGAGGAATGCCTGCTTTGTGCTCTATTAGCCCATTTCCTTTAGGTTATTATTATTGTTATTGAGGTAACATTGGTTTACATGATCGTTTATGTTTCAGAGGTATAGTATGTTCAGAAGTTGGTATCGCACTGCCCCCCACCAACAAAGCCCCCACATTCCAGCCCCATAGTTTATTGTTTTTCCCTTCCCACATTGCTCATCTCTTCTCTCCCCTCCCCCCAGTTCTATAGTCCTCCATTCTGTAATCAGATATCTAGAGTGTGTCATTTAGTTTTTGAAAGGGACCCACAGGGGATCCTAAAGTCCATTTGGGGAAGGAAACGTGAGTTTGGAACTGCTAGTTCTGAGTCTAATTTGCATCATTTCTCTGCACTGTTATTTTCTACTTGCCCACACTGCAGCTTCTATTTTGCTTTTCTGCCCACACACCAGAGATCTTGTTCTAAGCTATCAGCATTATTCAATGACTCTGTTTTCTAACTTTCAAAACAAGTTGAGAACAAAGTATCTTCAGAATTACAGATATAGATTCCCTATTTCTATTTAGTACACTTTTGTTCCATGCTTTGATTTTCATAGTTAGATATTGTCCTTAAATCCTAGGCATTATTCTTATATTGCAAATGCAGTTCTGATTTGAAAGGACAACAAAACTCAGATAAGAATCGGGCTTTTCTGACAGTGTGATTTAATCTCATTCATAAATTTGCTAAACTTTGGCAATGTATGCCTTCACAGTGTTCTTTAATGTTATGGCAGGGGGTCTTCAAATTTTGTCATCTCTTGCTCCCTTTACAATCTCACAAATTATTGGCTTAGGTGGTTTATCTCTCAATATATTTACCAAATTTGAAATTAAAACTTAAAGCCTGAGAAAACCCTTTAAATTAAAATTTAAAGCCTGAGAAAATCCAAGCACATACATTAGTTGTCAGTGCAACTGCATCCTTACAAAAATTTAACCTCTAGAACATTCCACTGTATGCTTTGAGAGAATAAAAGCCACAAAGGAAAACTGAGACTTATGTTATGAAAATAGTTTTTTACTTCACAGGCCCCCTACATGGAAATGCAGTAATTCTTCAGAATTCTTCTACTTTACTTTGAGAACTGCTAACCTGTTGTATAAATTTGAAGCAATTACTTTTAAGGAAAGCCAGAAAATATTTTTCCACTCCCCAGAAATTATTTTTGTGCCCAGAAAATATTTTTCCACTACCTCTGAATTAATCTTCCCCTGTCCTGAAGTGGCATATGGATCTCCATGGAGAGGACAGGAAGGAAATAAGCATTTATATAGTGTGTTCTCACTGCCTATTCCATCATTCTATGTCCAGTTAATCACCAGTCTCACTCCATTTACAGTCTTTCATTTCCACTGACATTGGCCTACTTCAGCTGAGAATTATCTCCCACCTGCATTAATGCAGCTACCTCCTAAGTGATCTCCCATCCTCCTATCTTGCTGCCTGTTCTTTCTTCACTTTAGGCTAGCGCATTCTTCTTAAAATTCTGACACTTTTCATTGCCGATGCTGATACTTTTCATTGCTTTTTGGAGGAAGTAACTGGTGAGGTCCTTTGTGGCTGGGTTCTGAACATCCTTTTGATATGTTTTCCCTTCTTTCTACTGCCCTTGCTCCCCCCATTCATATCTTAACCATTTTTCTTTGCTGAATGCCTGAATATTCATGTTCTTTCTCACATTTGTGTTTTTAAATGTGTTGTTCCTAGTCTGGACAGGTCCTGCTTTTCCTGGGTAAGTTCGGGTCCATTAGTTGAGATGTTTCTTCCTCTAGGTAGATTTCTCATTACCACCCTCACAACTGGGTTAGGTACAACCTTATTTGTTACCATGGTAGCTGGTTTCTTCCTGTTGTGGCACTTGTTAGACTGTAGAATAATTGTGTTTCCTTGGTTATATCCCCTGAGCCTGAAAGCATTCTGAGGCAGGGGAACATTCTCTGTCCTTAGAGCAATTTCCAGCAGAGTGGACACAGATACACAGTTTGTAGTTGTTGAACGATAAATGAATGAATGAATGAATGAATGAGCCAGTCAACATTTTAAATGCTTAAAATGCTCTATAATAAGTGCTTGACATGCATTGTTTAATTTAATACTTTTAACTAAAAGAAATAACTTTCTCCCAATTTTGTGTTAAAGGAACATGGGTCTTTTATATCCTTGCCTAGACATCACAGCAGCTGGGAAGTACTAAAGCTGAGATATGAATTCTTTCCTACCATAGTAAGCTAAAATAAAGGAATTAATATCAAAATGGGGACAACTGACAAAATGTGTATAGTTTAAGGTAAATTTTCTAAGAGAGAAGTCAGACAGGATCATTCTAACAGAGCAACTGGTTTTTTTCAACATCTAAGCAACTTTGCTGGAATATTCCCAAACAGAACTCAGAATAAAGTCATTGAAAGTACTTGTTAAGGGAAATTGATCTGTTTCATCATAAAAGTACTTTCGCAGTTGGCAGTCTTGAAAATGTCTGTGTGCCTATAGTTTTCTAGCCTTTTTTAAAAAATGTCTTTTTGGTTTTTTGTTTTTATTTTTTTATTTTATAACAGTTTATTTTTACATCATTTTGTACATTTTTTTTCCATCGCAATTGTAATCCCCGTGGGTTTCCCATCACCATGTCACCCATGTGCCATCACCAAA
>NW_004567107.1:53851104-53878798 GCF_000260355.1 Condylura cristata | reverse complement strand
TTTATCTTGTGACCCAGTATGTGGTCAATCCTAGAGAATGATCCATGTGGATTTGAGAAAAATGTGCACTCAGATTTTCTGGGGTGCATTATTCTATAGATGTCCACTAGATCCATGTTGTTCAGGTCCTTGTTCAGAGCTTTAGTGTCTTTACTTATTTTTTGTCTTATTGATCTGTCCATTGTTGAGAGTGGCATGTTGAAGTCTCCTACTATGTATGTATTCTCTCTAATATACATTTTCATAGATGACAGTAGTTTCCTAATATATTTTGGTGCTCCTTCATTTGGTACATATTTGATGATTGTTATTTCTTCTTGTTGTATTGTCCCCTTAATCATAATGTAGTGGCCTTCAGTATCTCTTTTTTTTTTTAAAGATTTATTTATTTATTCATACAGAAGTGGGGTATAGGCCAGAGATGCAGAGGGTGAGAGGATTCACCAGAGACAGAGCAGGGAGCAGAACAGGCAGATCGACGAAGTACACTGCTGAGGGGAGCAGCGGGCGGGCCAGGAGAGGTCTACCACGGCATGTGGATCTCCTCCGGGGCAGGCGGGGATCGAACTCATGCAGAAGTGGCTTAACCTTCTCAGTGCTGTGCTTTAACCTGCTGCGCCACCAGGGAGGGCCATCTTTTAACCTTTTTTAGTTTGAAGTCTGTTTGATCTAAGTATAGCAGTTCCTGCCTTCTTTTTTGGCCCATTTGCTTGTAGGATTGTTTTCCATCCTTTTATTTTCAGTCTGTTTTTATCTTTTGTAGTTAGATGTGTATCCTGCAGACAGTAGAATGATGGCTTCTGTTTTTTAATCCATCCTGCAACTCTGTGTCTTTTAACTGATGAGTTTAAGCCATTTACATTTAGAGATAATATTGATATACTGGCACCTACATTTGCCATTTTGTTCCTTCTGTATTTTTATTCCTTATTTTGAACTGTTCTTGTTCATTCTTCTGTTGGATTTGGTTTGAGGGCTTCTTGTAGTAGTTTTTGGAGTAGGGGTTTAGTCATGACGAAATTGTGGAATTTCTGTTTGTCTGAGAATGTCCTTATTCTTTCTTCGTAGAGGAAGGAGAGCTTCGCAGGGTAGAGTATTCTTGGTTGGCATTTAATGCTTTGGAGTTTGTTGAGAATGTCCCTCCACTCTCTTCTTGCCCGTAGTAATTCTTCAGAGAAGTCTGATGTCATCCGGATCAGTTTCCTTTTGTAGGTTATTTGTTTCTTCCCTCTTGTCATTCTCATTATCTTTTCTTTATCTTGCAATCTTGGAATTTTTATTATGATATGTCTATCTGTTCTTCTCCCCTCATCATGGTAGTTTGGGGTTCGCCTTGCTTCTTGGATGTCTACTTTCATCTCCTTCTTCAAATTAGGGAAGTTCTATTATCTCAAAAATATGGAACGCTTCACAAATTTGCGTGTCATCCTTGCGCAGGGGCCATGCTAATCTTCTCTGTATCTTTCCAATTTTAGTATATGTGCAGCCGAAGCGAGCACTTTGTTTTTGGGTTGTTTTTTTTTTTTTTTTAATGTATCCAGAAGCTCCAGGGACTACAATGTGAAGATTAGACAGGCTTATTTCACACCTAGTGGAAAATTCTTATAAGTCTTTCTCTCTTTTGACAGTGTCTTGTTATACTGATTAAATCCCTGAGGGTTGTTTTCTTCCAGTTTATACTGTTGGTTCATGTTTATTTTTCCAGACAGAATTCAGTGAAATTCTGAAAACAGAATAGGAATTTAAAATACTGTCTCATTGCTGTTATTTAAAACAGATTTTTATTACATTATTTTTATTGAGGTGTTGTTAGCTTATAATACTGTATATGCCAGGAAAGGCTCACACCTCTTCAGATGCATGTTGCCACACCACACCCACCACAAAACACCCCTAATCTTCCACCACAGTCTGTTGGAACACCTCCCCCACCCTTTGATCTCTACCTTCCCTTCCAAGCCTCAATTCTACAGTGAGACTTCCAGTTTTTATTTTAGTTATGTTTTGCCTGTTTTGTTTTTTTTGTTTGTTGTGTCTCTATAGCCCATGAGTGATATTGTCTTTCTCCTTATGACTTATTTCACTTAGCAGTATCCTCTCTAGTTCCATCCATTTTATTGTAAATCCATGTAATTTGTTTTTTAAAGAAGTATGTATGCAGCAGAAAATAAAGATATGTAAACACAGAAGAAAATTTAAATCTCCTTTTTAATTCCATCAGTGTTGGGATGTGGGCATATGTTCTTCCCTCCTATCTTGTTATCTATGTCCTTCTCATTCTCTCATATATATGAATATCTACATATTTTTAAGTACCAGTATGGTATTATACAGAACTAGTTATTTTGAAATCAACCTTTTTAATTGTCATGTAGTTGCAAATAACTTTCCATGCCACTAATAATCTATTTTAGTGCTCCTCAGACTTTAATGTATGTGTGAATCACTGGGGAGCTTGTCAGAAATGCAAAACGTTAGACTCAGTTTCAAGCCTTCTGAATCAGAAACTTTAACAAGTTTAACAGAAATTCTAACAGGTCCAGGCGAGGACGAAGGGTTGTTTCAAGGACACACTTCAGTACCAAAGGTTGACTCCTTAACTGAAGACTGCTGTGTTCCGAGAACCATTGTGTCAAGGTTTATGTAACCAAGCTTATGTTGTCAAACATCAGTTATTTCCAATTTCCCAGAAAGGATGAGGCATATATTTATAAATGTCGGCCCACACAGACTTCAACATTCCCTTTGGATAAAAGACTCTATAAGTAGTTTGGTATATCATCCATGGCTTAAGGACAGAGTTTATTTTTAAAGAGTCCCAAATAAAAATTAACTCCATCTCATAGCACATAAGACTAAAAATGTAGCCATGGTATTTCCTATCTTGTCTGCATTTCCCCTACCTAGGGTGTATCCAGGAACAGAGCTTTTTTTGATATTTTTGGTAATTGTGATGACAGTGTTATTTGAAATGTCTTCCTGTTGTCAATTCATCTAATTTTATCAATCATTTAATAAATGGTTTTAATCTCACTTCCTCCAGAAATTCTTCCCTAATGGCCCAGTTACAGTGCTGTCACTTGCAAAACATTTTCCTCATTTTTCTGGAGCAACTATCTCAAGGTACATGTTATCTACTTGTTCTTAATATCATTTAAATATGCCATTTGCTAAGTCTCATGTCCTTGACTAGATTACAAATGCTTAACGGAATGATCTTGAATGCGCTTCATCCAACTCCTCCATAGCACCTCTCATAGGGATTTATTCCAGAAAAAGTTTTGGTGCCGAGAAAGAGTACATCACTCAGTATGAGAAATTTTGTGTTGGAAGCCCAGGCTGTTATTTCTCATCTGTGGGATTAAGAAGCAAGTCACATAACTGCTTTGATCCCAATTTTGCCATCTGTAAAGTGGGAATAATGCCTATGCTACCTATTTAACAAACAAGCGTCAAGATTATATAAATTGAAATTACCATTTAATATCTCATTTCCCAGAATCTAAAGAATTCACTAAAAAGCCTTATATTGAAGTTTGTCTCTGAGCTCTGTCAAATGTGTACCTCTGTCCTACTCTCTTCTCTCGCTAACAGAAAGCAACATCTCCTAGGCTCTGGGATCTTCACCTGACAGTAGTATCTGCCTGGAATCCAGCACCCTTGTTTTGCTTTCATTGCATTTATTTCCATTTATTAAGGCAAGCATATGAGTTTTCTAGTTAGAATAATAATATGAAGTTCTCTTTTTAAATTAATCTCTATTTTATATAGGTTGCATGTGTACAGACCTTTAAGTTAACTCTTGTGTCTACTGCCTCGTGTTCATCACCAGGATTCTACTTTCCACCCATCACACAGCTAATCTCTTTTACCCACTTTACTCTCTCCTCTTCCCCCTTCCCTTCTGGAAACTACTGTCCTGTTTCTATAATCTCAACATGTTTTTAATTTAGTTTATTTGTTTTGTTTCTTATGGATTGGATATGAATGCAATCAATGTTGGTCATTCTCCATCTAATTTACCTCACTAAGCAAGATATCCTCTTGTTGTTTATGTTGAACATTGTCCATGTTGTTCCAAATGGCAGAACTTCATCTTTACTTAAATAACTGAGTAGTAGTCTATTGTGTTTATATGCTCCATCTTCTTTATCCAATCATCTGTTAATGGACAGTTACTTAGGTTGTTTCCAACTTTGACTGTTATGAATAATGCTGCGGTGTGAAGTTTACTTTTTGAATAAACTTATTTAAGTTTTTTAGAGGCAGGTCAATTTAAAGTAAGCATTTGTGAAATAGTAGGACATAGTTATAAAAATATGGGAAAATATCATGCTGGTATTATAAAATTGACTGAAGTTTAAGAAACACGTAATAATAGGAAACCAGCTTCCAATTGTAAAGCAGTATATAGATACCATTTGTTATTTAAATTCTTATTGTGCAAACTAGTGGAAGACCAGGTCTGTTGGTGGTTCTTCAGCAGAACTCCAGATATACTAGATTAGCCATAAAAAAAACCCAAAAAAGTCAAGTGTTGTCGTTTTACAAATGACTACCTATTATTTTAGCTTGCAGAAAAATTCAGAAGGCATAGCAAGGAGAATTTTTGTGCTAAATAAGTTAGATATGAATGTAGTGAGGGTGTTGATCAAACTAAGTGCAGTGATTGAACATATATACCAGTTACAACTGGGAGAAACTAGCAATGAAACATTTTATTATCAAAAGCAATAAATATTTGAGGAGCAAATACAAAGGATACCTTCCTTGTACAAAGGATACCTTCCTGGGAGAAATATGGCTAAAATATGTATTAATAGAGTGAACAAAGGTTTACAATGCTCTGAATCAGCATGATTATTGCATTATGTTAGAACTCAAAACACATGCACATAGAATTTTAAGCTAACACTTTGTCATCTCTCAAAGATAGGGAAAGTCTCATTAATTTTATCGCTGTATAAGGAAAATCGTATTTGTCAGAGAGATTAAGTGATTAGATTAAGATCACATGGCTATTTACAACCAGAATGAAAAGTGAGGTTCTGTAATTTCCTCACTGATTTCCATTCATAGTTGGCTTCTTAGTGCTACATCTTCCTGCCAACCTGTGGGGATCAGATTATTTGACACAAAGTTTCTAGATTTGGATTTTTCAACATGGGATTAAGTTAAGTCATTAAATCAAATAATGGTATAAAATGATATTTAGATGAAGCCTGATGTGATTGGTTTGAAGAGAGTGGAACAGAATGAGCCTTTGATTTAAAGGATGCTGACTGAGCTTCTGAGGTAGTAGACCAAGTTGTGGGTAGCTTCATTTTCATAAGACCTAAAGGAGCCTCTTGAATTCCTGCCTTCATTATAATCAAAATCAAAACAGGAGAATGCAGTTATGAAAATCTCAGGCTCTCGAGTTGAATTAATATCGAGTTGGATATGTTCATTAAGAAGATGATAAAGGTGTTTTTTTGTTGTTGTTTGTTTCCTTTTTTTTTTTTTTTTCTTAGAAGAACTGGGATGGTGTAGGACAGGGGTGCAGGGGGTAGGAGGGATGAGAGGATTCACCAGAGACAGAGTGGGGAGCAGAAAAGGAGCTTTACTGAAATACACTACGGAGGGAAGCAGTAGGGAAGACAGAAGAAGTTTGCTCACCAGGTGGGTCAGCTCCCTGGCCAGGGATCAAACTTAGGCCTCAGAGGAGATAGCACTGAGACTTAACACCTAGGCCACCAGGGAGGTGTCTGAGAATGATAGATTTCTGAAGGAGAAAGTGAGTCTATCTTTTAGGCATTTTGGGCCCCTCTGACGTTTTCAAACTGCCTCTAGAATGGAAGTTGTTCTCCTTACTTCAAATGATGGCAGTGCTCTTTAGATCTTTTTTTGTTTTGTTAACATTTTTTTTTAAAGATTTATTTATTTATTCATATGGAACTGGGATACAAGCCAGAAATGTGGAGGATGAGAGGATTCACCAGAGACAGAGTGGGGAGCAGAACAGGCTGGTTGATGAAGTCCACTGCTGAAGGGAGCAGCGGACGGGTCAGGAGAGGTCTGTCGCGCCATGTGGTCTCCTCTGGGGCAAGCGGGGATCGAACTCATGCAGAAGTGGCTTTAGCTTCTCAGTGCTGCGCTTTAACCTGCTGCGCCACCAGGGAGGGCCCTTATTAACATATTTTTATTTAAAAGTTGCAAGTGCCCTCTCTATTATGTCTCAAAGCCTCATAGCAGACACCTGCTCCTTTAACTAACATTTCCACTTTGTTGTCCTCATGTCATGTTAACAAAATTAGAACTCTGGATCTCCCCTTCTGACACCCTGCCCCCCACCCCCCGTTATTGTTCTCCATGATAACAGTCCATTTTTCCTGACTTGTGCCTCTACTTACTATAGGCTTCTCCCTCATAATATTCAAATTTGAGTTTCCCTAGAACCCAACCCAATGGTAAGGCTTTGAATGCAAGTAGTTTACTTGGAAGATTCAGATAACACTGATAGGAGACCAGCAAGTAAGCAAGAAAAGGAAAGCGAGCAAAGGATGACTTGTTAAATTACCTACATTGGGGATAATTAGAACTTGTTCCTGGGGAGTCAGGGGAACTCTGAGAAGGGTTATAAAATCCCAAGTAATGTCCCTCCAAAGATGTCCATATACTAATTCCCAGGCCCTATCAATGTGTTACCTTAGATGGTAAAAGAGACTTTGAAAGTATGACTGAATTAAGGATCTTGAGATGGGAAGATTATCCTGATTATCCAAGTGACTCTAATATTATGTCAACATAACTTTGAACTTAGAATAAGGAACTGAACATAATACAGTAATATAGGCAACATCTAGAGACTGGAAAGGAGAGAAAATAGATCCTCTCTAGAGTTCTCAGAAATAACAGTTCCATCAACAATCTGATCTTAGCCTCGTAAGACCCATTTTAGAATGAGTTAACAAATTTGTGTTGCTTTAAACTGCTAAGGTTTTTTGGCAGTTTTTGACAGCAGCAATAGGCAACAAATCCAACATACCTCAAATTAATTCAACACAAAGGGTTAAGTGAGCCAGGGTGTTTAAGTCTGTTTCCCATTAGTTGCTGGCTGAGAGTGACTGGACACGGGGATGTTGATGTCTCTGCTCTCAGATAAAGGAGATAAACACTGGAGGTCAGATGTGAGCCTGAGCGCACTAACGTGCTCAGACTCCCAGGAAATGGCAGGACACCCACAGTCTGCCACAATGTGCCCTTTCTCTCTTTCTCCTGTCCCATCTACCTCCAAAGACATCTCCCCTTGTCAGCCTTCCCCATCAATCCTCCAACACCTCTCAGATCAATTCCCAGAACAGGGAGGACATTAAATGGGTTACTCTCTTAAGCATATTCAATGCTTCCATAGAAAAGATCCATACAAAAGCAAGACCAGAAGTCAAATAATAAATTTTAGGAGTGAATCTGATACTTTCATCTCAGTCCTTGAACTTTTAAATTTGGGTGTGCAGGCATGACAGCAGATGTACATGGGGATCTATTTGTGTACAGAGTTCCAGGTTTGGCACATGAACCTTTGGAGTCTTGGATGTGGATCCCTTAGGTCTGCATTCCTCAGAATAGCAGTAACACCATGAAGAAGTGTGAAATTGATTTGAAAATGGAGAAGGTTAATTAAAGGAAACATTTAATATGTGCAGCTGTCAATTGACACTAGAGAAAAACAAAGCCTAAGAAACTCAGTTTTATACCTTTACAGAATGTCCCCATATATTTAGGTAAACCCAGAAGGCAAAGAGACCTAACCTCTGAAATAACTCCAGCCCACAAAAACAAGAGCATTTGCCCTGAGTCTGCCTGCCCCAATGGGAAGTGCTTAAAGTTTCAGAGCTATTATATAGCAAACTTCAGGCTTAAGTAAGTCCTTAAAATTTGTCCCCACCACTCACATTAATTTTCCCACACTGTGCTGACCTGTGGTGCCAGTTCAAACCATTAAAAGATAAAGGAGAAAGAGCATTCTATACATTTTTAACATATCAAAAACAAATACATTTAAAATTAGAAAATGCTGAAGCCACAATTTGGGGGTTACAATTTGGAGGGCTTATGGGGTTAAATCCTAACTCAGCATAAACATAGAATAATGAAAGGCAGAGCCTAAGAAAAGATACTCTAACCTTAACTGAGCATCACAACAGTTGTGCTGTTCATAATTGTTCACATGGACCCTCTGAAAAAGATAATTCTCTCTACTTTGCAAATATGGAGCTAAGGATCATTTGAGTGACATCATGAAACTAAGTTGAAGATTGGGGTTTGACTCTAGAGTCTGTTCTCTCTTACGTATCTCTCATTTAAGATATAACTTGAAGTCATCTAGTACTTTTCAAAGCACTTTTCTTATTCTTTCTTTAAATTTCATCTGTAGGTCAAATGCCAATGGCCAGATTTTATAGATCTAATTACAGTGTCAGAATGTTTCTCCCAGAGAAATCCAGCCAGGAAACAGTGAAACAGATCTGGGTCATGGAACTCAGTTCTCCTCACCCTCCCAGTGCATCATTGTGCCCAGACCAGAAGAGGCTGAAGATGGCCTGAAGCCAGTTGGTACAACCAGTTCATTTCAAAAAATCAATCTGGTCAGAACTATATAAACTAAGACATATTGGTTTTATCCTTAATTATTAATTGAATGAGTCTGCTTACGGAAAATTATGACAATAAAAAAATGAAAGTAAAAAAAAAAATGAAGTAAAAATCACCTGTAATGTCATCTCCCCAAAATAATCACAGGTATTATTTTGATACATTTCCTTAAAGTACATATAATGCAGATTTGTATGAGTGTTGTATTTTTAGAAAAGTGTCATGATTCTATAGTATATAGTTTGGTATCCTGGTTTTCTAATTAACATGAAATAATTAGCATTTCCCTAGGTCACTCAATAATCTTAAGAACTTGCCTCATATATCATAATACAACTTGAACATAAACTTAATTTATTTTGACATTCACTTGGTGTTGAACATAGGCATCCTCCCTCATTATAAACTATTACATGATGCTGCAATTTTGACATCTAGACATAAAATTTCTATTTTCAATAGAAATGGATGAGAGAGCCAATTTCTCCACCTTTAGTTTTAGTAGGATGTGGTCTGCTAACATTTATCTGAAAAGGTAGGAGTCCCAGTACCCTCCCTAACTTATATACAGTGTGGGAAGTAATGTTACCTCAATTAAAAATAAAATGCACTAAAAAAAAAAAAAAAGTCTTGCAAGACTTTAAGGTGAAAAAGAATTCTTCTCGTGCATGTTAGAGATGACAACCAACCTTAGCTTGGTTTCCAGGTATACTCTCTCAGGTGTTCTGATCAACATACAGTACCAGGTTTGTTTCTATGCAGTCACAATCTTCAGAACCCCCCAGTCAGTACCAAAAAGATAATGTTAAAATAATCCTCAGAGCTCCCACACCAAACCAATGCCAGCACAATAGCATAAGTACCTCTCTGCAGGAACTGCCTATTACTCATCTTTCTTGTCCTCAATTCCTGGATCTAAGCCAGATACCTGGCAGGTTCTCAATACATTTGTCAGAAACATGACAGTGGAACATATGTTCTGATTTGGTCTCCTAACTTGCTCTGTGACTTTCAACAAATCAAGTCATCTCTCTGTGCCTCCATGTCATCCACTCATGAGATGGGAATACAAGACATGCTGTATGAACCAAGTGCTAGGGGAATGTCACTTCTTCTACAGGAAAGGTTTCTGTGTGTGCATGTTGCCTAAATAGGATTCCTTTCCTTCTCCAGCACAGTGTGGAGAGCTCCATGTTATAAGAAATGAGGGCTTGTAGTTCCTTACCAAAGCTCATGGGTTGATGTATTGATGGCATTTTGTTTCTCTTGCTGCCCTCAGGGTCTAATACTGTGCATGACACAGAGGAAGTAGCTACAAGGAAAGAAGAGAGGGAGTCAGTCATTAAAGATGAGGGGATGGGTGAATGAAATGTCAGAGCAGGAGGAGATCTTATAGATTTCATCTTTGAAGTCATCTTTTTGATTTTCTGTCTTTTAAAATATATATATAAACACAGCCAAGTTAGCATCCTCACCATATAGACACTTGCTAGAATAAATTTTAATAACTAGCTTTAGAAATTCAATTTCATAAAAGATTGTCCATATGAAAACATTTTGTTCCTTTGTGTTTTGCTTTGTTTGGTTACTGTTGATGGTCTTAATGTTGTATTTATAAATCGAGAAGTATAGGGTATACACACTTTGAAGAAGCATGCTCCTTGTGTGAAACAATGATGACATTACAGATTTATTATTTTTTCAGATAAGCTTTGCAATTATCTCCAAAAAATAGTGAAGTCATTGCAGTTTCTAAGTTGAAATTGAAATGAATAGTTATGAGTCCTAGGAAAGCTAGAAAGTATAAATTATGTCTTCTTTAAGGATTTTTTCCCCAAATAATGAACGTTTGCCTTGATTTACATATGTATATTTTTAAGTTTTTGCCTATTGGTAAGTAATATTCCTAAATATAGTATTTCTGAAGTGACCATTTAAGTGACAGTTTCAGCTAAGCTAGTATAAAGAAATTAAAACAAGTCCACTTCCAACTTCTCTTGTATTACTTACACATAAAATTAAAAATGACAGATATTGTATGCTTTCCTCAATTCCCAAATGATTTATCTAGTTAGAGCAAATAAGTGCCAAAGAAAAAGGCATTTGTTACATAATTGACAAGTTATTACTACAACTATAAAAGCCCTTGAGGAAACCACTTATCTGAGGGCCTTTCTGTAAGCAAAGAATTATATAAATTTTTGTAAATGCATATTCTCTTAAAGGAGACCTGGAACATGTGGAATGAGCCCTGACACAGTAAGCATTCAGATCATTTCAAGTCTAGGAGTAGACTAAAACTTTCAGTCAAATATTTATGAAAGTCAAAGATTTTCCAATAAAGATTTCAAAAATTAAGTATGATCACATTGAGAAATCTCAGATTTATTTTCATCAGGGAACAAACCTAAAAACTGTAAAGAACATGGCAAAGCCAGTAACTGGTGCTCCACATCAGACAACACATGCTCCAGAGAAATCCTTCCAATGGAAAAATGTGGCACTGCCTTTAATATGCCCTCCTGACTTAATCAGCATATGACAGTCCCTTCCAGAAAGAAGCCTTACATGTGTCAAGAATGTGGCAAAGCCTTTAACAAGGCGTCAACCCTCAAACAACATGAACAAAGAGTTCACATGGGAGAAACACCAGACAAATTAAAGAATATGGCAAAACCCTTAAATAATTCTCAAGACTTTCTTGCCATTAGAGAGTACTAGAGAGAAATCATACAAATATCAAAGATGTGTTAAGACATTTAACCACTGCTCAAAATGCACTCAACCACAGAAAGACCATAGTGGAGCAAAACCATACAAATATAAAGAATGTGGAAAAACCTTTGCCCTTATCCCTTTGAGGCTCCTCCCACCCCCAAACTTACAAAACCTACTGTCTTTGGTTTGAATGGGCCAATCTTAGCAGACTCTTACTAATGCCCCAGTTCCTTCCATTCATTCTACCTGCTCTCTCCTTGACCTTCCTGTGTAGCTCCTCAAGGCATGTGTGTACATTGTCCAGGACTTTTAAGAAGTAAAATTCTCCATTAAAAAAAAAAAAGCCAGTTGAACTACTATATGAGTGATGTGGACTCAGACCAGGTTAACTCTGGTCTTCTCTCTAAGACCAGTTTCCTTTATAGCTACAATGACATCTGGTACTGGACTATTCATTATGTTGGAGGGCTGTTATGCATCATAGGATGCTTAGTAATTTTCCTGGTCTCTGCTGGATAGAGTAGCATCACTTGACTGTAAAAGTTTCTCCAGGTATCCCCAGGGCACAGCCTCCTCCATCACCAAATTGAAAAACACTACTTTTGAAAGAATTAACTGGCTTTTCACTTTGCGCCAAATTCAAGTCTCTAGAGCCTTTTTCTCTGAGGTCATTCACTTTCTCCAAATGGACTACTGTCCTTGATGGAGGGAAGACCAGAGAAGGTAACTAGAGACTGGAACAGCGTTTGACTCATTCCCACTGTCTTCACCCTGTACTCCATGTTAACTCTTGGCTGTGTTTGGTACCTTTAAGTTCAAAGACTTCTAGGTTAAATTTCCTGGATTCTTAACCTCCTGTCTCCAAAAGACACCTCCTGAGTAGTGTGTAAAACAAGAATTAGCATTGTGTCTGTCACCAATATTGACATCATCTTTGTATAGTATATCTTTGTGCATATCTGAAATCTTTATGCTAAATTCCTAAACATAGTTTAAAATATATTTGCAATTTAAAGTACTTTTCTCAAAATATTTCAATCCTTGATACACGCACACATTCCTCTAATCACATATCATTTTTTTTTCCTTTGGTCAACACTTACCTTAGAAACTCTTTAGCCTCTTAGTTTCCCTGTAGCCTTCTCTTTTGGCAGAGAATAAAATAAAATGTTAATCCTACATAGAACAAGTATTAGAAAAAATATTTTGTGTTTCACATTCTGGATAACAAATCAGTTGTTAGGGAAGATATTAAAGTGAAGACAAATATCTCATTGGTGGGAAGACCAAATACTTATGTAAATCTATCCTGTAAAAATCTTGATACAACCTTAATACAGCCCTCATATAATACCTCATATTAAAGCATTTAAACTGAGTGGAAAGTGATTGAGTCAAGCACTATACTAATTTTACCTTTAACCTACTGGCTGAGATTCTATCATTTGTTATTTTATTGTGCCAGTAGTCCATGACCTCCCTAATAATATTAAAACATGTCTATTTGGAATGAAAATCGTAATGATTTGGGGATTTTTTTCAGAGCATCTTCGATAACTATATCATAATGTACAATTCTATTATGCTCAACCAGTGCATTTTGCCTGAGTGGTAACTTGATGAAAAGAGATTTAATGTACATTAATCTTCTTTCAAAAAAAAAAAAAAGCTATCGACCTCTCCCCAACCTACTTGTTCATTTTGTGTGGAGAAGACAACCAAAAACTTAGCATAATTTCAGTTAATCTACAAGACACCCGAAGGTAGGAAGGACAAAGGGGGAAGAAGAGAGAGAGAGAGAAAAGAAAGAAAAGAGGGGAGGAAATGGGCAGGTGAGAGGTGGGCTGGGGGGGGAAAAAAAGAGAGAAAAGTGGAACTCACCTTTCTAAAACTCAAATTTCTGCTATTCCTAATTCTGTTCTGTGTATGTGAGAAGCTTCTTAAAAATGAAACTGACCTTTGAAGAGCAACAAAAAAGCATTAGTAGCTATCAGTCTTCTCAATGTTCTGTTCTATTTTTGTTCTCCAGTGTACTTGATTAGGGAAAACACTAATGTTTACATCTCTTCACATTATAGATAAATAAAGGGTAATAGTTCAGGTATATAAAGACAATACTTTCATCTATTGATTTCTTGTTTTAATTTTGGACAGGACCACAAGCAAGTGGAAAGAAATAGATATTCTATAGAAAAGTGAATGACAACAAAATAAACTAATGGGGCATTTTATGGACCCAATCATGTACCAAAGGGTTTCATTCAAAGATACCAGGGGATTACAGAGGAATACTTTCACAGATATTCCCTCATTTTATTCTCACAAATGAATTGATGTTATCTACATTCTATATACAGAGACATAAACTGTGATAGGATGTGTGAGTTAGTGTCTTGTCAAAGTCAGATGGCTACCCAGCATACATTTTTCAGATCTGATAACTGATGGGCAGAACTTGACAATGAGAATTTTCTAATTGTAATTTTAGCCACAGGTCAACATTCATTCATCCAACAAATTTCTTTTTTTTTTCATCAAACAGATTTTTTAAAGGTTTATTTATTTACGCATACGGAACTAGGGTATAGGCCAGAGGTGCAGGCGTGGTGAGAGGATTCACCAGAGACAGAGTGGGGAGCAGAACAGGCAGATGTACTGAAATACACTGCTGAGGGGAGCAGCGGACTAGACAGGAGAGGTCTGCCTCACCATGTGGGTCAGCTCCCTGGCTGGGGATTGAACACTCACTGAATCCACTGTGGCTGGCTCCAAGTGCTGTGCTTTAAACTGTTGCACCACCAGGAAGGGCCAACAAATTTCTGTTGAGCATCTTCTATGTGTTGGGGGGTTTCGCTAGGTACTTTTAAAAAAAGAAACCCACTCCTTGCCCTCATAGAGCTTACTGTGTAGCAAGGAAAATGACAATGAGCACCGCAAATAAGATAGTGACACATAGTGGTAAGTGATAGGAAGAGAGAAAGTAGGTTGGTAAAGAATAATCATTAAAAGGACAAGAATTCATTAGATCATCTGAAGCCACAAAATCTACATGGCATCTTTTTCCTAACAATTCAGAAAAAAAGATAAACACGTTTTGCCACCAGCATGTTTCAGTCATAGAGACCCTAAAACACATAATTAAAAGAACAGAAAAGGAAAGCCCTAAAAAGATGGCTTCAGTTTCATCTTGTAGTCTTTGCAGTCCACCATCAAATAACATTTATGTTGCATTCCCATATTTTGAAGCATGACTCAAGGAAAATCTAATCAGGTCATTGTTAGTGTCTGTAAAGCCCAGATAGAAAAAAAACACTGATGAAATCTGTCCTTGAGAATCCATTTTCAAAGTTCAGCTCTTTTGTGACTTTGCAAGGTAGTTCTGTCTTGTAAAGATAAATGACTTGCTTCTGCTTAATATTATTTCTTATTAAAACTTGAAAGAATTTTAAATTAAATGTATTAATTACCATTCATTTATGACATAAGCAAGCCATTCAGTCTCCACTGATTTCTTCAGTGGGATAATCGTTGACCTTCTTGGTCATTCTTTGCTCCTTTATGTGGACAAGAAGCAATAATAATGTTCTTATTTCTTGCAAAAGTCCCACATATACTGACTGTTCGGCTCAACTTTGTATTTCCAGTATTTGCCTGTGAACTTACCTTCTTTTGAAATAGAAGCTAAGACTTTGGAGGGTCTGAGCAGAGGGAAGGTGCAAGGCACTTGGCAAAACAGCACTGAAACCTGAAACCCCTGAATGGAAGACTGGGCCTCTCAGGAAAAGACCTTTATTACACACACACACACACACACACACACACACACACACACACACACGGTGTTTCTGACTTAAAGTCCAGCTCCACATACTTTTGTCCCTCAGTGAGTGACATGAGCTCCACTATGGCGCTTGGAGAGATTTTTGGTGGTACAACAAAGAGTTTCACTGTACTTTACTAGTTTTATGTGCTTATTGAACATGTACTTATTTTAAGAAATAATAGAAAAGTACATAAATGGCATGTTAAACATGCTTCTTCTAAACATATGACTTAAAATTATCACCTATTCAAATGAAAGAAAAGTGAGTCCCCTCAAAGAAAAGGACCAGGCTATAAATAGTACAGGAGCGCACACCCACGACGTGGCTGTGAGTGAGCCCAGCCTCTATGTGTTGTGCCATCACCAGGGGACCTGCTTTCACAAAGACTGGATCCCAATGGTACTTTGCCTTGATTTCTGATAACCTTCCCTGCTCAATCTCTGTGTGCCCATAAAATGTTTTTTCTCTCCTCAGGGGGTAGATTTGCTATAACAAAATACCAGAGACAGGGTAACTCCTAACAACAAGCTTTTTTCCTCACAGTTGTGGAAGCTGGACGTTAAAGATCAATTTGTCTGCAGACTCTGTGTCTCCTGAGAGCCCACACCCAGTTTTACTGTCAGTACCTTCTCATTGTTTCCTCACATGGCACAAGGGGTGAGGGTACTTGGGGGCCTCTCTTAGGAGGGCACTAATTCCATTCATGAAGGCCCACTCTCAAAATTAAGCACTTTCCAAAGACCCCATTTCTAATACCTTTCCAATGGGCATTAGGATTTTACCTTGATTGGGGCATTCAGAACATAGCAACCCCCATATGAAAGACAACTCCTTTTCCAAAAGTTCCCGATAGTCCCAGCATTTGACTGTGTTGAGTCAAGTGCCCTACCTCCTGTCAGTCCTAAAGGCCAGGAGATGAGGTACACTGACCAACAAGCCTGAAGGTGGGGTTCATCTCCTCCCAAAGCAAATGGACTCCCAATGGAAGAGAGTGGTACTCCATAATAGTTAAGGTGCTGTTTCCAAAAAGAAAAGTGGTGGCTAGTGAAAGGAGAAAGAGCATGAGGTGTAGTCTAATGCCTTACACAGAAGAGGTGGCCAGAAGCAGAAGCCTTCAGTGAAGGTGACAATACACGTGCCACATTGCCAGGTCCTTCCCTGTCTTGGCCACTGGCTTGTGGCATTTATTCCTTGAGCTATAATAAGCACAATGTCAAATATGTTACCACACTCCATAGTAGAATGAAATCAGGTATTTTGAAAGATGTGTCCCCTCATTCTTTAACATGCAAATCTCTTTCCATAGCTCCCCTTGCTAATGAGAATATAAAATCATCAGGCCTGCATCAGTCTTATTGAGAATGAATTAAACAAACCTGACCTTTGGAAAAAGCACAAACCTGAGCAGGATCTGAGGCTGATTTAGCTGCTTTCCCCACTTTGGGGAGTCTTACTATAACCACTGCACTTTCTTCTCTAGAGAAGATTCCACTGGTTCAGGAACCAGAAAATGGTACCAACATGGATTAAAACATGCAGTTAGCTACATGAACTTCAGTTGCCTCATCTGTCAAATGGCAATAATGACATTTGTTTCCTTAGGTTATATCAAAATGTAATGAAGTAATAAGAAAACAACTCTGGTTTTTCTCCTCCCTCTCAACAAAGGGCTTTTTTCTTATGAGTCTGTTCTTTCACTAAATATACATTAATTTTTTTTTTAAGATTTATTTATTTGTGCATACAGAACTCGGGTACAGGCCAGAGGCTCAGGGTTAGTGAGAGGCTTCACCAGAGACAGAGTGGGGAACAGAACAGGCAGATCAATGAAGTACACTGCTGAGGGGAGCAGCGGGCGGGTCAGGAGAGCTCTGCCACACCATGTGGTCACCTCCGGGACAGGCGGGAATCGAACTCATGAGGAAGCGGCTTTAGATTCTCAGTGCTGTGCTTTAACCCGCTGCGCCACCAGGGAGGGCCAATATACATTAATTTGTCTCATAAAAATTCAAGTCTCAAATCTAAGATTTGAACCTACCTAGTACCTATTGTATACTCTGTGGTAGCACTAATTGATTTGCAGCATAATTCCAAGATCTTGTATTTATTCAAATTAACAGAATAGAAGAATTTAAATTTTGAGAGCTCTAAGCATAGCATTAGGGGACATGTAAAATGAGAGGCATAACTCTGGCTTAGAGAAAGACATGTAAATTGGGGAAAGATAATCAGTTAAAATGATTTCAGACTCTAGAAATGCACTTAGTGTATTTCCCTAGTGAAAGTTATCTACCTCGAACACATTCTGATTTGTATCTTTAAAGTGGAGAAAAAAACAAAACTCATTCTAAGGAAACTTGCTTTGTAGTCAACTTATCTGACCTGCAACTATTTTTATAAAACAGGAAAAATGTTCAGCAGTTTCCCAAAGACCTCGATCACTGTTTGCAGTCACTTTTAGGTTTAACTTTCAAATCCAGATTTAAAAGAAATCTAATCAGTCTTCCAAAGGTGGCCAGCCTCTTAGCAGCATTTCCATGTATTCTGACATAGGATATGATGAAGGAGGTGTTTTTCCTTCATTTTGCAGTGAAAGAAACTGAATTTCTGTAGACATGGTATGACTTGCCTAAAGCCACACAGGCTGTAAAGCAGGAACCCAGTAATCAAGCCCAGCCCTGCCCTACTCCAGATCCAGGGTTCTTCTCAAAATGTTAGTAGCGTCCCCTTAACAAAAAAAGCAGCTTTTGATTTTTCACATTTAATAACACCTTTCTTCATCAAGATTTCTACAAGCTGAACAAATTGATTTGCAAGTTATTTATAGAAATCATTTCACCCATCACTGAAAGTAGCTTTTGCAGAGCTTTGCAAAAGCATATAAAAAATATTTCCTGGCAATTTAATGTAATGGAAAAAGGAGAAAGTATTGGAGACTGCAAAGTGTTTACAAATAAACATTAGAAGAGACACACGGGGCCATAGGGATGACTCCACTGAGCCACCAGGGCTGATCAGCATTAAAATAATTTTTCTTATTACTAGGGGCCCCCCGAAATGTGGGCACTTGACTGAAGCATTTGTGACTTAAAATTATAGGGTGCAAAATGAATCACGTCTCTAAGTCATATGCACTGTTATAAGCCAATGGTACCTCAGTAAAAAAATAAATAAAATATGAAAAAAGAAAAACTTTGAAGCTGTGAAACATGTTGAGAAAATAGCCTGGATACATTGGAAGTGTGATTTCAAAATGAAGAATGTGAATGGAGTGAGGAAGTCAGAGCTCTTTTCTGGTGTACCCATTACTGATGTGAGGGACCACCCAAATCCTAAAGGAATTTACTTTTCTGTTTGTCCCTAACTGATTCCACTTTCAAATCTACAGTTTGAATTCTTACAGAACTTCATAATGTCTTGTAAAATCTAAACTACTTTAGGACTGTGCACATTGAGATAGCACCCCAGTTTACACATCCCATACCCCAAACATAGTCCACTTATTAAACCATCCAGCCTACTGTGATGTGGTTGGCATAATACTAGGTTAGTTGTGCGATGCTGTCATCTTGTCATCTTCTGGCATGGAGTTTTCCAGGTTCCCTGTTACCTACTCTACTAACGATTTGGCTTCCAGAATGAGAAAAACCATGTTCCAGACATTAACAAATCCAGAAGAAATTCATCACCCGAAGACCCAGAATCCTCAAAGGTCACCTTCTCCTGTAAAAGCTCAGTGGTTGACCTTGTTATGACCACTTCGTGCTGAGTTATATACTGTGCATCTGTAAAGTACTGCTCTTACTAGAAGCCACAGGCATTGACTACTGAGGGGAAGATTCACTATCTCCTTAACAGCACAGAAGCTGTTTTGACCATTTTGTTCAAAAGGCATCACCAGAGCTTCCTGAATGAAAGATTGCTGATTCAGGGGTTTCTCCTCTTGGGAGGGGTTCCCATTCTTTAGGTGGAGCATCCTGATTTCTGTAGAGGGAATGGAATCTGTGCTTCCTTTTAATGTGACCACATAGCTGAAGAAAGGCTGTCTCTCTTCTGGGCCTTGGACGTTTCAGCAAAATGATACAAAAATAGGGAGCATGGGAACCAGTTTGTCACTGACTGGCCCCTCAGGGAGACTTCCCATTAGCTACTGCTATCCTGAGCCCAGAGAACCAACCCTGTACCTCTCCTATCGTTTTCAGACTTAAGTCTCAATTTTCTCTCAATCTAGTGAATTCTCCCATTTCTCCTTTACTTGTTGAGCAGAAAAGGTTTTTTTATAATCATAATCCTAAGGGCTGTCTCCCAAAAGGGAAATAATGAGGAACAAGAGACACAATGAGGAATTTCCAGGTAGTGAGAGAAAGCAGAGGTTTGTGAGACCACATTCCCAAGACTGGCAACTTCCAGCCTAGTGGCCTGGTCATCATAACCAGCAGCTTTCTTTTTCCAAATATTGCCCCCCAAACATGTTCCTAAATGTCCATTTAACCACAGGAAAGCTGCCTTGTTGCTCTAAAATTTCAGTTCTTTTTGCTGTTAGCTAGATTTCCATTACCCAGTGTAGTGATGCTTGCTAATTCAGAAGCTCTAATTGAAAGCCTCTAATTAATATGTGGTGAAATAAACAATGTTTATTGATGTGGTTGGCCACTTCTTCCATGAAAAAACTAAGACAGTTCTTGGAGATAAAAGTTCAGGATGGCCCTTCCTAATGGTGCAATGGATTGGGTTGCAGCAAAGCTATCCACAGCTGCTTCAGTGTGAGTTCGATCCCTGGCCCTAGAGTTGCCACATGGCGTGACAGACCTCTCCTGATCCACCTGCTGCTCCCTTCATTAGTGTACTTGTTCATCTGCCTGTTCTGCTCCCCACTCTGTCTCTGGTGAATCCTCTCACCACCCCTGACCTCTGGCTTGTACCCCAGTTCTGTATGAATAAATAAATAAATCTTTTTTTAAAAAAATTACTTGTTTAAAAAAAAAAGCCAGGACACAATTTCCAGGCAGGACACCAGGCTACCTGTGACCAGAACCAGATGGCCATCACATTCTCCAGATTCTTCCACTTCTAGAAGTGAACTCTTCTGCTCCTTTCAAAATACAACTCAGCATCCATGTCATCTCCTCAAAACCTGCTCAGTTCCCTATGCTAAGGTTCACTGCCCATTTCTCTAGCCCCACTCTCTGAATGAATTTGTAATGTTTATTTCCCAGTGTTTCAGTTTGTATTGTTTTACTTCCATCCATCTCTCCCACAAAATTCTAAACTCCTGGCCTGTAGAAGCTATGCTTTTGGTGTTTTTCAGAGTTCTTGTCAGAATATATATTACAGTGTCTGATGTGCAAGCACTTAGTAGTTAATTTATTGCTCTTTAAAGGGTTGTTCTCCTTGCTTTCACAAATACTCTGCACTGGAATTTTATATCACCACTGTGCTAGTAGTGAGGTTTGTGAAGCTATAGATTCATGACTGCTATAACCTTAGTATATCTGCATATTTTAAAAATAAACTTTTTTTTAAAGATTTATTTATGCTTACAGAACTGGGGTACAGGCCAGAGATATGATGGGTGAGAGGATTCCCCAGGGACATAGTGGAGAGCAGAACAGGCAGATCTACTGAAATACACTGCTAAGGGGAGCAGCGGGTGTGTCAGAGAGGTCTGCCATGCCATGTGGGTCAGCTCCCTGGACGGTAGTAGAACTCATGCTTGCAGTGGCTTCGGAGAGCTTCGTAATGCAGTGTTTTAACCCCTTGATCCACCAGGGACAACGCACCATAAACATTTTTAATAACTACTTTCAGTTTTGGATTTTCCAGTGTTTTTGTTTAATTGAGGTAGCATTGGCTTGCAATGATCCATATGATTTAAAGGTATATGATATTCGTATACCCCCTCAGTTGTATGTCACCACATAACACCTACCACTAAGATACCCATAGTCCTCAATCATAGTATTCTACCATAGTCCATTGTGCCCACCCACTTTACACTCCCCCTAGTCTTTCCTGCTAGTAGCTTCATTCTGTAGTCAGATTTCTAGGGTTTGATATTGGTTTAGCCTTTTTTAAAAAGATTGATTTATTTATGCATACAGAACTGGGGTATAGGGAGAGGTGCAGGGGTGGTGAGAGGATTCACCAGAGACAGAGCAAGGAGCAAAACAGGCGAAGTGCACTGACAAAGTACACTGACGAAGTACACTGCTGAGGGGAGCAGCGGGTGGGTCAGGAGAGGTCTGCTGTGCCATGTGGATCACCTACAGGGTGGAATCGAACTCATGCTGAAGTGGCTTTGGCTTTTAACTGCTGTGCTTTAACCTGCTGTGCCACCAGGGAAGGCCGATATTGGTCTGGCTTTATCTGACCCTTTGTTTCTCTATGATCCATATATCAATGACACCTTCTGATATTTGCCTTTCTTCTTCTGATTTATTCTACTTAGCATAATCCCCTCCAATTCCATCTATATTGTTGCTTGCAGATGACAGGAATTTTATCTTTTATGGCTGAATAGTATTCCATTGTGTATGTATACTACATCTTCCTTAATCCTCTCATCAGTCTTTGGACATTTTGGGTTTTTTCATAATTTGGCTATTACATATTGTGCACAATGAACATAGGGATATATATATATACCTTCAAATTAGTGTCTTTGCATTCTTCAGGTAGATTCCCTAGGAGTAGAATTGCTGAATGATATGGTATATCCATTTTTAATATTATGATAAACCTCCATATTGTTTTTCACAGGAACTTGACCAGTCTGCAGTCTCACCAACAGTGTACAAATGTTCCTTTTTCTCCACATCTTCACCAACACTTATTGTTTCTGGCCTTTTCCATATGGGCCATTCTCACAGGTGTGAAGTGATATTTCAATATTTCCCTAATGATAATGGGTGATGAGCATTGTTTCATATATCTGTTGACCATCTATGAGCATTGTTTCATGTATCTGTTGACCATCTGTATGTCTTCTTTGGAGAAATGCTATTTACTCTTCTACCCATTTTCTGGTTGGTTATTATGTTTTCTTTGCGTTTCAATCCCATGTTATTCATATATCATACAGCCAATCAATATGTGAAGTAAAAAAAAAATGGGAAATGAATGTAGGCCATTACCTTTTCTGAGGTTTCCCTTTGGGTTTTACCCTCAAATACCTTCTACATCTTTCATCATTTGCTTGAAATAGCACAAATTCAACAAGCACATATTTTACTAATACTTATAAATGTGTCTATGTGATCCCAAATGAAAGAGGATATGCTACTTTGTACAGTGCAGTAGTGTCTTAACTTACACTGTGCCCTCATATGATGCTGTATCACAGCAGAAAATGTGTTGGTTACACTTTGACATGGAAGCGGGTCTTTTCTTTTGCACTTTCTGCATATCATGACCACAGAGATTGAGACTGTTCTACTTTGGCATTTTAGTTAAAATTCATAGGAAGGGAAAACTGATAAAAGAGAGGATTATCGTTGCAGGAAACACTTCTAGTGTTCATTAGCAATTTAATTTCAGGTGATGTTTCTCCTATTTGGGATTGCAAAGTAGCTTCAGGTCTTGCACTTAGCTGCCTCAGTTCTACCAGTCCTATTTAACACCAATGTCAAGAGAAGCACTTAAATGTAATTTTTTGTATGCTGCCTAGACACTAAGATACTTACTCCTGACCCAGCAAGCATACCTGCATGTTCCACAAGGCAAGTCAGCATTCTTAAAATCAAAGTCTCCCCTTCAGTTTATGTTCGCATGAAGCACATCCATGATGCAGTTTAATGGGATTCAGAAGCCCCTACGTAGGCCCCAATTCCAATTAACCCATAGCAGGAAAAACTGCATATGAAATGTCAACAGAATGGGATTCAGAAGCCCCTACGTAGGCCCCAATTCCAATTAACCCATAGCAGGAAAAACTGCATATGAAATGTCAACAGTAAAGTGAAGCTGGTGGACTTGGGCAGAAGAAATGATGGTAAATCACCCTGGTGGAGCCATCAAGGTCTGTTTGTCAAGTGCATGAACGTTTTTAGCAAACTGGTGTTTGCTGTGATGTTTTCAAATATTCTGCAAATATAACATACTGTTTCTCATGCAAAGGTTGACTAAATGAGTCTCCAGAGGGTAAAAGTAAATGATCTCCCCATTCATTATTCTATAGGTTCTCAATATGTGTTCATAGTGTTCATGATAACTGAAAACAAATACCAGCCCCCTGCTGTTCTGGTAGTAGGCTATTAATGCTCCACTTTCCTTTTTATGATCATGTTGTGTAGAGGCTTTTACCTCCCAGAGTTTTTAAGCTGAGTTAACCAGGGACCAGGGGAAATGGAGACACTGAGATCCCGAGTTTCTCCTCTGGATCACAGATGGCACTTCTTCTTCACAATACCCCAGACCTCTGTCAGGTCAAGCTGGGGGATACAGTCATGAATAAGAGACAGTAATTCCTGCCTTCTTACAAATTACATTCTAGATGATAATATCTAGATAACAAAATCTAAATATATCTAAATAAACAACAAAATAAGTATGGTAGGTAGGATTTAGGGAGTGGGAAAACTATAGAGACATACAAGGCAGAGTGGAGACACAGGGGGTGCTGGGGGGCAGGGAAGCTGCAATTTGAGATAAGGGGGTCAGATAGGGTCTCCTTGGGGAGAGTGCCATTTGGGCTGACTTGAAGGGTGGGGAGGAGAAGTTCTGAAACCTATTGTGTAGCTGAGGTGAAAAGCATTTGAAGAAAGATGGAAGTCAAGACCCTAGAGAACCATGAGCAAGGACAGGGAAGGTCAAAGAGGTAGAGTGGATGAGATCTGGTAGATCTGGAGGGTGTCTGTGAGCTCCTTCACTTTTGCTGTGAAATAGGAAGTCATGCGGGAGGCTTTCAGCAAGGTGAGACATGCTTTGACATTTCTTACGGGGTCACTCTGGGTGCTCTGCTGAGAAAAGGCTGAGATGGGGCAGATGGAAAGGTCGTGGAAACCAATTGAATGATCAGAGGCTATTTCACTTTTAAGAGCCAAAGGGACACACCAGGTGGTTCTAGCAGGGGCCATGAGAATTAGATTCTGAACACATTGAGAAACACACACACAAAGAGACATACACACCTGCTATATATTTGAGAGTATTTCAAGTCAGCAAAAATTTCTGAACATTTCTTACATCAGCACTTGATGGAAAGAAGTTTTTCACTAGTTGCATCTGTGAGCTTCTCAAAAAAATGTGAAATTGAGGCGTTTTCAGATGTTTTGAAGCCATAAATGTTTGCCTTCAAATAAGGAAATTTGGGTCATGTGAAAGATTGTAGGGGCTAGAGACTCCCCCAAAGTGAAACTCATGCTCTCATTATTCTAGCTATTTGGTTATAGAGAACACTGCATTTTCCAGACTTTTAAGAAAGCAAAATTAAAATGTTATTGCTTATTTAATTATTCTAATAACCAAAACTAGACTTTTCAGCACAATCTCATCAACTATGGAGAGGTAGCTACCCTAGGATCCCCTTTCCTCTCCTCTTCTCCCCGACCCTTTCTGCATCCATGTCTTACATAACTGTGACTTCCATCTGGAGGGCCTAGTTCTCCACAACTACTGCAGCCTTCAAAATCAACTCATGACACCTCTTCTGGTGGAGTTAGATGTATCTCTTATTGCTCCCACTACACTCAACTCCCCACCCCCACTGGATTAATAGATTTCTGTGTCTCTCTTTCCAGCTAGACTGTGAACTCCCTGAGAACAGTGACTGTATTCCATTCTTTCTAGCTTACAAGCTAGAATAATGTTGCTTGACACAGGACTTAGTGTGTGTTGAAGTAATGTTTGGTTGCAAGAGCTCATCATAGCTAACTCATTTTATGGCAGTTGTGTTTGACACAACTAAGTAATGTTCTTTTCTCTAGTAATAGGAATGACAGCTCTTTACTGTAAGAATCCCAATACTGAACTAGGCACATTATGATCATTATGATCACTCCTGTCTGCAGCAACGCTAGAGGGAAGGAATTTTTGACCTATTTTATAGATTAGGCAACTAAGATGCATAAGAACAAGACAGTAATAGATACCTTCAAGAAATCCTTAGAAATGATCACAATGGAAAATTTAGAGAACTAAGTGATGTTGCAAAATCACAGTTCTTTCAAGTTACCAAATACAGAACTGCCCCACCATAACGTGATAAGTGGTAAGGAAATCAGTTGGTAAGATGTAGATGTAGCCTCAGAATCAAGAGGCTAATGAAAAATATGTTTTAGTCAGTTTGTGCTATTACAAAACCACAAAAGTAAAAATAGCAAGACTTGCACAATTGATTGTACACTGAGCTGAAGAAATTTGATATGACAGTCAGGCAGCCAAGACCTAACCTTGCCCTGGTGCACTTAAGACAAGGACTCAGCTGTCCACATTGCTGGCTATAAAGACAAAGAAGGTCTTGGAATGTAGGGGACCTACGGAAGCTAGGAAAGGCCAAGAAATGGAACCCCCTACAGCTACCAGACAGGTATCACCTCTAACGACACATTGACTTTAGTACAGTGGGGAGACACCTAGACCCGTGTAGACACCTCACTTACAAGAGTGGAATGTAACCATGTGGATGGTTTATTTATTACAGGAGCAATTTTTTAAAAGGCTAACTTAGTATTGAGGCATTTTAGACAGCACAGTTCTCTATTATAAGGGAATTCCCAGGGCACCCTACAGCCCTGGGTGTCTCAGTGGACTCTGACCACTAACGCCTACACTGTCACAGTCATTATATCATTCAACCCCCACTCCCACACTGCCACACACATATTTATAACCTATGCTATATGATCTCCAGAGCTGAGCGTATATTCATTCATATTCTTTCATTTCCCTTCAACCTCACTCCCTATCTGTGTATTGGTTTTGGAGGTAAGGGACTCAGATCTAAAGTTGCCGATGACATAAGCATTTCCTCTTCTTCTTTGCTACTCCTTCTCTCAAGTTGTGAAAAACAGCTATACTGTAGAAGATATAATCGTGCAAACTGAACCAAATAGATGGCAAGTATTTTTTTTCAGGTTACCAGTCCAAGCAGGAAAGGCAGGGGGATTGATATTTGGACACCCTTGTTCTCACAGAGATAAACTAGTGAAATATAGCACTCACTCATTCAGCCAGAATTTACTAAATATCTTTAATGAGCATAATATTGTGTTAGGAACTATGACCATAAAAAAGATGGAAAAGATCCAGTGCCCACACTAAAGTCACATGAGTTTAAAGAGGAAGAAACCCATGCAGAAATAGCCACCATAGAAAATAGGCTGAGGCCAGGGCCTCCCTGGCAGCACAGGGATTAAAGACACAATGATATCAAGCTACCACCAGCCACTGCAGCCTGAATTGGATCCCTGACAAGGGATGTGACCCACATGGCACATGTCTCACCTGCTGCTCCCTCAGCAGTGTACTTCAGTGCATCTGCCTTTTCTGCTCACCACTGTCTCTGGGGAATCCTCTCACCCCCCACACCTCTGGCCTGCACCTCCATTCTTGTATGCATGAATAAATCTTTTAAAAATAAATAGTCTGAATCCTTGACAAGGAAAGTATAGGTATAGGTGTAGGGTATGTGCATGTGTAGGTAGGAAACTGAATTTCTGTCAGTAACAATAAAGGTTCATCATCTCAGTAGCATTTCAACTAGATCTTACAGGGGAAGTTGGACTTCCACAGATAGAAGACAAGAGGGAAGGGCCTTTCAGGGAGAAGGCAAAGAAGGAACACACCTTGGGGGTATGGAATCTTTTGTGTTTAAGGAAATTGCTCCCAATGTAGGGCATGTACCTCAGGAAAGCAGCAGAAAGCAGCAGAGAGGGTCTCGGCTGTGTGGGGTCCGATCCTGACTGACTGTGTGATATTAGGGTTGACTTAAATGCTCTAGAACCAGTTTCCTAACCTGTAAAATGAAGATAAGAGTCTGGTAAGATTGGAAATTTAAACAGGGGATGGAATTATTAACCAAGAAAGAAAATGTGGGAGAAAGTGGATGGGGAATAGAACGGGTAAATCCCAGTGACTTCAGATGTTTTAATTTCAATACTCCTGAGGAATGTACAGCGGGAAATAACAGTGTTAGAGAGTGAATGGTATTGGCAAGATCTCTGTCATAATTTTAGCAATTTAGCCCTTTTATTATGATTCTTAAAAGTTTATTTTCTTTTTTGGCCTCATTTAGGTTATATTTTTTATATATATAATAGTTTATTTTTACATCATTTTGCACATTTTTTCATCTCAGTTGCAATCCCCTTGGGATTCCCATCACCAAATCATCCATGTGCCATCACCATAGTCCAATGCATTTCCCTCCCGCCGCCCCCACTGTTTTTTTTTTTTATATAACAGTTTATTGTTACATCATTTTGTACATTTTTTTCCATCTCAATTGTAATACCCACGGGTTTCCCATCACCAAGTCACCCGTGTGCCATCACCATAATCCCGTGCACTTCCCTCCCCAC
>NW_004567107.1:53789236-53850604 GCF_000260355.1 Condylura cristata | reverse complement strand
TCAACATTTGTTGTTGCTAGTTGTTTGAAGATGTGCCCCACTGTTTTTGATCCCATTCCCCACTCCACCCCCACAAAATGTCTCTGGTATATAGTTGTTCATTGTTATCATTATTTTCTCACCCGGTCCATTATATTCCTGCTATGAGAGAAACCATCGGCATTTTTCCTTTTCTTTCTGGCTTATTTCACTAAGCATGATCTTTTCCAGCTCCATCCATGTTGCTACAAAAGACATGTGCTTCTTTTTCTTGGTTGCTGAGTAATATTCCATTGTGTATATGTACCACATCTTTTTAATCCAGTCATCCACTTTTGGCATCTGGGTATTTTCCATGCCTTTCCAATTGTGAATAAAGCAGCAATAAACATGGGGGTGCAGGTAATCAGTGTTTTAGGTTACATTTTTAAGTAACAGAGAAATCAACTTCTGTCTTAATAGTGGAGGAATCTATTTATCAATAGCTCAGCTTAAAGAGTATCTCAGTTATACAAATAAAAACGTGCCTCATTCATATTCATTTATAAATTTAATATTTGAAATATTTTAAGAAAAGAGTGAAACATTGTTTATCTCAGAAAATGTGCACCCTCCATGGTGGACACACTGTGCTCTAAAGTAGAAAAGAAAAATCCTAGACAAAGAACAGAGCTCACTTCGGGAGCGGTTTACTGTCTGAAATCATGAAAGGCCCTAGGTAATATAGCCCAAGGGAAAGGGACAAGATGTCCTGCATTGAACAAAACTTAATGGCTTTAGTAGCCCTTTGGAGGAGAAAAAAATCAGTTAGGAGAGAGAAAGTGCTGTTTTATTGCTGATACATGCTGTTCCCAGGAATTGTTAGATATAGAGAAATATGTACTCTCCACTACTGGGCTCTAATTCTCTTCCATCCCCTTTCTAATCAAAAATTTTAAATCTGTACACTAAACATGATGGATGCTTTATAGTTTCATGGACAGACAGAGCTAGAAAACCATTGGAAAGAACTACACGGGCTCTTCACTACCCTGTACCACAGTCACCTCACATTTGTCTCACATTCAATTAAAGAAATAAAAGCAAGATCCCCTCTACCTCATTTGTAAATAACAAATTGATATAATGTATGGAAGACTTCAAAAGGAAAACAGCATTCTAATGACCACAAAATATTTTATAAAAGCTAACCATTCCTCATTCATCCTACCATTGTTATTTATGCATTTAAGTCATATCATCATCCTCACTTATTAAGAAAAATGTATTGAAGTCACATTGATTTACAGCATTATAATTTGATATCTGTATATGGTACATTGTCATCACCACCAACAGACTACTTTCCATCCACCACTGTACAATTAACCTCTATCCACTTTACCAATTCCTTTTCCCGTTTCCCCACTGACAAACACCTAAGCATTTGTTATTTTTTCATTTGTTTTGTCCTTTATCTTCTACATGAGTAAAGATTATTTTTCACCATCTGACTTATTTTACACAGCATAATTCCCTGTAGGTCCAGCCTCATTATAGGAAAATTTCATCTTTTGTTAGTAGCTGAGCAATATTCAATTGTGCGTCTATAGAACAGATCCTTTCTCTAGTCATCCATAATCAGCATTTAGTTGTCTTTGTATTTTGGCTGGTGTAAATGTGCTGTAATGAACATTGGAGTGTGTATATACACATACATACCCAGAAGATATATATACATTCAAGTTTTATATGTATATATATATATATACACTGTATTATATATGTATTTGAATGTGTATGATATAGTATGTATGTATTTGAATATATATTATATATGTTATGATGTATATTATATGTGTATTCAAATATATATTCTAATATATATATTAGCATCTTCATATTCTTCAGATAAAAGCCCAGAAGTGGAATAACTAAATCATCTGGAGTTTCTACTTTGAATGTTTTGAGGATTCTTCATCCTGCTTTCCTTTGTGACTGTACCATTTACTTTCCCATCAACAGTGTACAAGGATTATCCTTGCCAATACTTTTTCTTCACTTTTTTTTAAGGCTATTTTCTTCTCTTACACATGTGCACATGTTCTACTCCTGGTCTTTTTAAGATAGACCATTCCCCCAGGTATGGAGTGGCCTCTCCCTGTGGTTTTGATTTACATTTTCCTGAGGATAAGTGGTGATGAGCATTTTTCACGCTCCTGCTGGCCATCTGGAAGACTTCTCTAGAGAACTGCCCATTTAGCTCTTCTGCCCATTTTTTCATTGGGTTATTTGTTTTCTTTTTGTTGATTTGTATGAGCTCTTTATGTTAGAATATGAATCCCTTGATGGATGTGTGACTTATGAATATCTTCTCTCATTTGGTCACATATTCATTTTTATGATGATTTCTTTTGCTGTGCCGAAGTCATTATCTTCACTTTTTCACAGAGGAAGTAACTGAAACCCCATGAGGTTACATGATTCACCCAAAATCTCACAGCGAGTATGTTGCCATACCAATGTTCATACTTAATTTGCCCAATACCCTTTACAGTTAATTCATTTCCGTTTAAATCTATTAAATCTAGATCTATCACAGCAAACCATTCCCTTCGCCTCACTATGTCATTACCTCTTACCCTGTTACCCTGGCCAGAAACCTGAGCTTCACAGCCTACAGCCTCCTCCACACTTCAAATCCAATGATATTGGCAGTCCTACAATTCTTCCTTCCCAACACCTCTCAAAAACATCGACTTTCCCCCTACTTCCCGTAGGTGCCACTTACCAGCCGTCCCTGCTGCTACCACATGAGTCCAAGTTTTTCCTTGGACAACACAGGCCTTTTACAGTCTCCCTATATCTGCCACTGCCTTACTTCAAAACCCCTGTCTTTACCCAGGACTGTGTTGGAAACTCACCTCAAGTCCCCTGTGTCACCCCCCTGCCTGCTGACTGGTACGGACTTTCCTCAGGAGACTGTGAATCAGGTACCACATGAGTAAGGACTTGCACCATCTAGAACCACAGGCCACCCCACAGTTGTTCTGCGAGGAACACAGAACAGCTTTAGAGTCAGAGGACCTGGTGTTTGTTTCCCAGGGCTGCCATAACAAAGTGCCACAAATATAGGGTTGGGGAAGTAGAAGTAAATGGGAGAGGGGCTCCAAAAGCAGAGATGTATTCTCTCAGGGTTCTGGTGGCTGGAAGTCTGGAGTCAAGTTGTTAGGCCCGTACTTGCTCTGAAGGCGCAAGGGGAGAAGTCGTCCTTGCCTCTTCCTAGCTTCTGTTGTCTGTTGGCAATTCCTAACATTTCTTGGCTTAAAGCTGCATGGTGCCAAGCTCTTCCTTTATCTACATAGGGACTCTGCCCTGTGTGTGTGCCCAGTGAGGCCCAATCAAATTCTTAGGAGAACCCTAGTCCAGTCTAACTTCATCTTAGCCTGATGACACCTGCTAAAACCCTCTTCCAAAGAGTTGCATTTGACAGGTGTGGGAATTAGGACCTCAGCACGCATTTGGGATAAGGGATCAAATTCAACCCACCATGCCAGGTTTGTCACATGACTTTGTGTTGCCTTAAACTTTGCCCTGGATCTTAATCTAAAGACCCAGAAGCAATGTCTTTGAATTTTGGATTTCTCATTTATATACAGAAATAACAATACCTAACTTCCAGGGTTACAGTGAATCATCATTAAGATAATGCATATAAAGTGTTTTTCATAGTGCCTGTCTCAGAGAGACCACTCAGTAAATGGCAGATGTGATTTATTGCCAGATTTTTCCTTCACAAAATAATCTGTATGCTAACCCCTGCTCTAGTACACCAAACTTGCAGAAACCCTGCAGCATATCCCCTGTGAAACTAAATAAATAGTTGGTTTTTCTTTTGCTTTCTTTATGTTGAGCCTCCCTATGGTCGGCTATATGGGCTGCACTAACTAACCTAAATCTAAAAGGTAGGGTTACCCAAGTTGCTCATCTTGGTGTGATATGAATTTACGCTAGTCTGTAGAAGGCCCACATGAAGTGTATCTTGTACATCTTCTCTTCAGGGTCATGACCCTTTAAGGGGAAAAGTCATAGTGTTCAGCCTGTCTCTTTAGCTTCCTGTTGTCTGATTGCTTATTAGAAGAGGTAGAAGATGGGGTGGGAGGGGGATGGAATTAATCTCTAGTTGCAAATTCATTCCCTGCACTCTGCCTATCATCAGGTTTGTTGGCCCTCGGTTTGCCTGTGACAGCATTGGTGCACTTAGTTTAATCAGTGCCATTGAGTGATGGTTAGGCACACCCCAATGCAGAATAAGAAAATGCTTTATAAAATAGAAAACTAAAGCCTCCTGGGAGAAACAGGATGGACTGAACAAGCCTGGACTTGACCTGTGTCTTTCGACAGCCTGTCTGCCTATATGTGTACACCATGGATCATTTCAGCTGTTCTGATCCACCCCAGTATCCCCAGCAACCTATTCTGTTGCCAAATCAGGAAGCACCTTCTGTCACTGCAAGCTTTATGTTTAATCAGGTGCAGAGGGATCCAGATTATCCTGGTGAGGGAAAGAAGATAGAAGAAATGCCTGACTGTGCTTTGCCCCCACTGTCTATAAAGAAAGTACTCTTCAGCCAGGGTTTCTTTGAAGCAATCAGAAGGTTACTTCTCTGGAGATTGTTAACTGGGATCCTAGGAAAAAGATCTGCTTCAGAAACAGACCTGGGACTTTTGAACACTTGCAAACTGCAAGTCTCTTGACCTCTCTAAGCCTATACACTCATCTGTGAAATGAGGATACATTTGCATTGCAGGATTCTGAGAGTTAAATGAGATGGCACAGGTAATGAAAAGTGTTGAGTCAATGTTGGATTCCATCTTTTCCATCCTCTTTCAGGGACTGGACCAGTATCTTAAATAGGTTGCCATTTACCTGCTTTGCAGTTGATAAGTACAGAGTATTTCTTAAGTCAGAAATCTGTTTTCCTTCAAATTATGAAGATAAATTAATGTTTTACTTAGCACATACTATGTACAGTTCCTCCATTAATTATTTTAGTAATGGTGATTACTGCTAGTCACCTATAATATATACACAACTACTACTCACAGAGCAGAGAGATCATTGAACAAATTAATTGTACAAGTACAACATAAATCCTGCTCAAAGATTTTTAGAAAGTCAAGTTGAGAAGTGGCAGAGTACAGGGCACTTTTTGAGAGCAGTTCTTACTTTTTAAAGAAGTGGAAGGAACCTATGGAGCTTGTACCAAGAGGCAGAATTGTGATGTTTATTTTTAGCTTTCTATAATTTGTTCATATTTATGGAATGCCCTGTTCCAAAAAGAATAGGAGGAAGCAGGATGATCAGAATGCCATCTCACTGGGAACACTGAGGTTTCGTGTCCATGTAGACACAATGGTTTAGGAGACTGTTCAAAGGGTACATGAGCACTGCAGGAAGGGACGAGAGCCAGAAAAGCATCTTCCAGTCCTCACTGGCCAGCCCTACTTTAGGAGTAAACCTAATGACTGTTGGAAGGGCTGCAGAAGGAAAGCAGGAGAGGGTTGATTCTCAGTGATGTACACTGGCCACCATCACTCATTCTCTCTGAAGTCTCCCGCGAGTAAGTTGAGTGACACCAGGTAGCTCGGTATGTTTGTGGGAGAATCAGAGTGTAATGCTCATTCTACCAAGTTCTTGCAAGTGAGTTGGGGCACACGTGCACTCATATGGGTCATGGTGATGGCTGAGAACTGAGAAGAAATGACATATGCACCGCCCAAGGAGAGAGACCTTTAAGGAACAGGCATTTGATTCCTACTGTGGGCCAGGCGCATCCTTTATCCTCGAGAATTGTTCCATCTTCATTTTACCACTGAGCCCATGAAGCATGGGAATGGTTGAGATGTTCTGTATGAAATATATACTGGTTTTGAAAACTTGATACCCCAAAATGTAAATATCTCACTTGAATTTTTTTATTGATTTCATGTTGAGATTATATTAAGGTAAATATATTGAGTTAAGTAAAATATATAACTAATACTAATTTGCCTGTTTCTTATTACTTTGCTTTTCTAGTTATCTCAACTTTATTTATAAATTTTAATAAAATTATATATTTAAGGCACATACATGTTTCAATATACAAATACTTAGGCAATTAATACAGTTGTATTTGGAGGTGTTGTCATTCTGTCTGTTCTTGGTATTTTTTTAATGTAGAAAATGTGCAGTTACATGTTAGTTCACCTTACATTTCTGTTGGAAACGTATGCTGGCCCTGACATTGAAAGCTCTTGTCCTAGGATGGAGGGAAGGACATGGTGCTGAAGCACTGCTGGGGAAAATGAGTGGATATATATGTATACATTGACAAAAGCTCCAGTGATACAAAGAAAGAGAAGAGATTTGTCAGAAAGCAGAGAATGATGAAAGTGTAAGCACCAAGCTGAAATGGCCAGGGTGTGTTCACTCACAGGTAGATCACCTCGATGGAGCAGGTGTAAAACTCTCTGGGGTGTTTTGATAAAGTGGCATCTCTTGGACATTCACACAGCTCTGTTGATAGGCTTCCTTGCAGCAACAGCAGGGAACTACAAAAAGAAGCTCCCTAATATCTTAATTCGGGGAGTTGCATAGTCAGGTGTTGCCTAGAGAACATTAAAATGCTATTTGCTATTTAGAGTTTTGGGTTTTTTTTGTTTTTGTTTTTAATGAAAGAGTTGATGATTCTTGTCAAGAATCATCAACTTCCTCTATGACTTTATTTAAACTTCCTCTATGACTTCTTGGAGCTATAAATACAAATATATTTAAGAAAGAGAGGAATGAGGAACAGGTGACAAACCCCTTCATGAGGGTCTTCCCAGGAGAATGAAGAAATGCCCCCGCTCCTTCATGATGCCATCCTGTGAGAAAGCTACCAGCAGACATTCCCCACAGGGACCCTCTTCAATAAGAAATATTGGGCTGAATTTATCCAACAAGGTTTTTCAAAATTTTCAGAGGAAAGCTATCCCTGGACATGATAAGATTATAAAAATTGCCGACTTTTCCCTAATCATCCAAAGAAAACTAAGCAGACTCCTGACTTAATATTTTATTGGCTCTTTATCTAGTAGTTTATGTGGAGCTCTCTGTGGTATTTAGGGATTTGTACTCTAAAACAGGCAGTGTGTTGTGAAGGACATTGTCAGTTGAATAAGTACACAGAAGTACATTGATACAAATATGTAAGTCTTATTTGAATAATAATTACACAAAAATGCATGGATACAAATATATGTAAGGCATATATATGTGTATATATATATAAGAAATATATATAAGAAAAGTTATTTAGTCAAACACTCTTGTCATTGTAAAATGTTTACACCACTTTTCTTATCCAGCCAACCCACAGAATCTCATCAGTGGAGCTTCTCAACATAGAGGCAGGCAATCAGTCTCATATAGGAAGTTCTGCCAAAATGTTTAAAATGCAGGTTTTTAGCAGGATCGTAGCTGCTAGGCTTTTATGGACTAGCCACATGCAGTGGGGGCAGTATTATTGCATGTGTGAAGTCAAAGACAACTGAGTATTAAGCCCGACTTTGCCACTTAGTAGCACATTACCTTTAGGGAATTATAAAACCTCTCTAAATCTCGGGCCCTCCCTGGTGGCGCAGTGGGTTGGAGCACTGCACTAAGAAGCTTAAGCCACTTCCGCATGAGTTCGATCCCTGCCTGCCCCGGAGGTGATCCACATGGCGCGGCAGACCTCTCCTGACCCGCCCTCTGCTCCCCTCAGCAGTGTACTTCGTAGATCTGCCTGTTCTGCTCCCCACTCTGTCCTTCGTAAATCCTCTCACCCTCCGCATCTCTGGCCTGTACCCCAGTTCTGTATGAATAAATAAATAAATCTTTAACAAAAAAAAAAACCTCTCTAAATCTCAACTTCCTAACCTGTGAAATGGGATAGTAATCATACCTGTCTCTTAATGTGCCATGAGGACTACAGATGAAATAATCTGTAAAATGCCCAGAATCTGTAAGCCTGATATGGATGGTGGTGGCTGTACAGGAATGCTAATATAGTCTTGCCTCTTACATAAAGACTCAGGAAGTTGCCATTCTACAATGAGGTGTTTTTCCCCAGGACGTTTAAATCTTCTAGTCCTTATCCTTAACACAGCCCTTTCCCTGCTGCGCCATAGGAAAGCAGGAGACATTCTGAAGTGGAACCTCTCCTTTCTTGCTACTTCTTAGGTACTCCTTGGCCCACCCCCTTCTCAGGAAGACTTTGCAGCCATTTTGTCTTTTCTTTCCTTTACTCCTAGTTGTAGAGATTTTTTTTTAGAACATTTTCCTTTCTCAACGATGAGGATATAGCAAACTTTATGCTATTTTAAAAAAGAATAGATTCATCTATATTGGTGCCCTGAAGCAAAACTGACCTACGGTGATCATCAAGAAAATGAATAAAGTATGAGGATAAATATAAATATACTAAAATAGAAGGGTTAAGTCATCACTAAGAACCTCCCCCCACCTACTTATATGAATGAGTCACTTCTACTAAAAATAGTGACATCTTTAAGAAGAAATGGTAGAACAGTAATTACTCAGCTTCCTCTACCTGCTTCCCCAGGGCAAGAACTAGGAACATAAACACAGAGGCCCTGAGGTGGTCCAGAGGGAGGAACTACTGGCGGATCCTTTGTGACCAAGGGAAATTTTCAGATCTATACCCTTCATCTGCTTTTTATTTCTTTTTCCTGTGAAAGAACTGCAGATTGCCCAAGGAATCAACCTGTGTGCCTGGAAGAGGGGCGTGGTCCCCTTAATTTTTCTACCTGTTCAAGACACTGTTAAAGATCAAGACACTGTTGTTTGGCTTTAGGTCTTGGTGATAGTATGAGTTGGGGCCTGAGCTGCCTGCTTATTCCAATATTAGCCATGAGACATTGGGGAGCACATTTGAAAATCCTGACCTCCTCCTGTCACCTAGTCTTACACGTTGTCCCATTCTGAGTGTATTTATGCCTTATCAATCAGGAAGTCAGCTTTCTCAAGAGCTTACACTTCATCACAGCTTTACCACTTCATACACACCCAGCTGGCTGATAGCAAAAAATCAGACATGTCACTAACCCAGATAATCCTGTCTACAACACTGCTCAGGCCAGTGGGCATGAAGGGCATAATTGAAGCATGTAAGTTCTGCCCATAATTGTTACTGATAAAATAGCATTGATTATGTTAGTGTAAATACTTTAGTTTTGTCGTCATAGTCCTGAATTCTGTTCCTTGCCTTTTCACTTTAGGAAAGTTGAGGGCCCTGCAGAAAACAGGTTCAAATTAAGTAATTAAAAAGAATTTAATGAAATGACTGCTACCAAAGATCAGGTAACTGTGTTCACTCCCTGGAGCTACCATAACCAAGTATCACAAAATAAATGATTTAAACCAATAGAGATTTATGTCCCATTGTTCTGAAGGTTAAAAGTCTGAGATTCTCTCCCTTGCCTCTTCCTAGCTTTGGGTGGTGGTCCACAATCTGGTGATCTTTGCTGCATAACCCCAATCTCTACCTTCATTCTCCCTGTCTCTCTGTCTTCACCTGGCCATCTGTTTTTTTTTTTTTTTATTCATACAGAATTGGGGTACAGGCCAGAGATGCAGAGGGTGAGAGGATTCACCAGGGACAGAGTGGGGAGCAGAACAGGCAGATCGACGAAGTACATTGCTGAGGGGAGCAGCGGGCGGGCCAGGAGAGGTCTGCCGCGCCATGTGGATCTCCTCCAGGGCAGGCGGGGATCGAACTCATGCAGAAGTGGCTTAAGCTTCTTAGTGCAGTGCTTTAACCCACTGCGCCACCAGGGAGGGCCAGGCCATATTAAATTTGCTAAAGGTCAGAATTTCAATATATCATGGGGGAGGGGGGTTTGGGGTGGGACACGCAAGTCAACCCATAACAATGGACTATGGAAATCATCAGGTGTCTGTGAAGCACCTGGGTCATCCCTTGCCTAAAGATGCAAGGGAGAGAGGGTTCCTGGAATCCCTGATATCTTTGCTGTAGAAAGGACTCCCTGACTGAGCGGTGTCCTTGGAGAGAGAATTTCAGCCACTGGCAATCAACATGGAGACGCTAGGGAAATTATTTTCTGGCCTCTCTTCTCCCAACCTCTGGTTCCAAAGGCAAACAGAATAATGCGCACAGCCTATTAACTTCTTTCAAGCCTCAGTTTGCCTGTGTGTGAATCAGGGATAGTAATAATGGGTTATACCAATGCCTACTTCAGAGGGTTGTTAGCTTGATGCCCAGCACATGATAAGCTCAGATGTTAACAATTTTTTAAAAAGATTTATTTATTTATTGCATACAGAACTGGGGTGCAGGCCAGAGGTGCAGGGGCAGTGAGAGGAGTCACCAGAGACAGAATGGGAAGCAGAATAGGCAGATTGACAAAGTACACTGCTGAAGGGAGCATTGGACAAGACAAGAGAGGTCTGCTGCACCATGTGAATCACCTCCAGGGCAGGGATCAAACTCATGCTGAAGTGGCTTTAGCTTCTTAGTGTTATGTTTTAACCCGCTGCACCAACAGGGAGGGCCCTGTTAACAATTGTTTTAGTGTAAGTTCTGATCATTGTCAAATAACCCAGCCTCTATACTACTACCTTGTAAACCTGGTAAATGTGAGAGCCATGGGTATTTGCCAATGAACACAAGTATGATTTCAAACCTTTTTCCCAGCAATTTTCTTTGATTTTTTGAGTCAGACACCCAAGTGAATATCTTCATCACTTGGATCTTTCCTGGACAGGGAGCAACTTGGGCAAAGGCCAAAATAGTTTCCATAAGGGAGGTAGGTCCAATGCAGCAATGACCTACATTGTTTTGTGAGACGCTCTGCCTGGTGCCTCAGGAATGCTCATCTAGCAGAACACGGATAGCTCTTGCTGCAAGATGAACTCAATGAGGGTTTAAAACTGATCGCAACATTGATAGTTCTACAGTGGGTCATCTGAGAGGATTCTGTGGATAGGACTGTGCTTTGAAAAAAAATAGGATTTGGGCACATGGAGTTTTGGCATCAGAGGAAGCACGAACCTAAGAAAGTGGAACCCACATAGGTCACATAGAACATAGTAGCATAAATGAGAGTGTGGAAGGTAAGGCATAGGTAACAAATAGGATTATAGTGGAAATGATTGTAAAAATCATAATAATGGAGAAGGTTCTGGAGGGCATGGCCAAGTTTCTACCAAAAGCAAAGCACTTAATACATGACAGATGTTACAGTCCTCAAGGTCATAGCAATTTCTCTGTCATGTCCTACATGTGAACTGACTCTGCTAACCCTGCCTCACACTAACTCTATTTAAACATATGTAGTTATTTCAAGGTATTTCTGAGGTTGAGTTGAGGGAGGCAACTTTTAGAAGCCAGAAATGTCTTTAACTACTGCAGAGATAGGAAACTCAGAGCCACCAGCCTCAAAGTGTGGGCACACAGAAGGCAACTATCAGGAGCTTCAAGAGGGCCAGAGGAAAAGTGATCCCAGGAGAGGAGGAAAAATGAAGAGCCCCTACCCAGAGTAGTGTAGGTGAGATCCCCGCATAGGTGGGGAGGGATGGTGGTGGACACCAGGGAAGGAATTCTGCTGCATGTGTGGGTGAGGGATCCCAGTGGACTGGGCCCAAAGAAGTTTAGGAGGGGATGGAGGAAGAGAACAAGTGAAAAAAGATGAGTAAGAGGACAGAAAAAGGGAGAGGGGAGAAAATACTTAGAGACCCCAGATGCACATCAGCTTTGAAAAGAGGCAAGCAAAAAAAAAAAAAATTGAAGAGAAATTGCAGAGAAGTAAGAACAAGAAACATAGGCACAGCATACATCTAATAGGTGGGCTCTAATGGTGGGGATGGAAAAAGGGAATTTTCCAAATAGGAAAAGTGGGAATCTGGGAAGGAAGTGAGGCAAAATCAATATACGAAGAAGAGTAGCAGGAAAAGGATTTCAGAGAAGGTATTTGGAATCAAGTAATAATACCAGTTTAATGGGGAATGAGTGATAAGAAACTAGAATAAAGATTTGGGGGTCAGCCACAAGCATCCTAGAGTGCTGAAGGGCAAAAGAGTTACATAGGTTGTGGTGATTAAAACACACACACACACACACACACACACACACAGCAGCTCAGACTCCCTAGGAATACGTTTTCAGGGTTTCTGCATTCACTTTTTTTGTATTGAATGTAGTCGTAGCAACCACACAGACTTTGTATTCTGTTCATTGCGGTATCTTACACAGCAATTTGATTTAAATGGAAGCTCTCTGTATGGAAATGATCCATTCCCTGGTTTCAGAGAGAAACACAATCCAATTTACAGCAGCCATGCTGACAGTCTGAGGTCTTGCACAAACTATTGTGAGAGGGCCCTCTTATAATAATTCCAAACCAGACTTCAGAAACCCAGCCTGAAGAAAGTGATTCGGGACTACACCAGTGGTTGGAACTTGCGGCCTCCTGCAATTACTTTTTCACAATCCACTATGGCACCTTCAGGATGAAATGTTAAACTTGGCATTTTCAAATCACTGTCTCCTCCTCCCAGGCCCACAGAAGATACCACTAGTCAAACTCAGCAGCCCTTCCCAGTAAACCCAGCCAAGAAAGGAACCCGAATTATTCTGAGTACAGCCCTCCAATTCACCTCCACACACCAGTTATGATTGGCAGGGGAGTTGACATCCATTTTTGCCACCACACTTGGAGACTTTCTTGTGTTCTCTTAGAAGTTTATGTGGCTGGAATTTTTCTATCAAAGGGGATCTCTGTAAATCTGTAATGAGGAAAATCTTTCACTAATGAATGCAGTAATACCTTATTTATCCAGCTTCATCACTGATCAAAAAATATGAACAACTGTGTTTTCCAGATAACTGAAACCTGTTCGCTTGCGGTGACTTTTCTGATGAAAACCTCTCAAAGGAGTACTCATCATGCATTTGCTTGATTAAGAACTAGATTATATCATGACACAATTTAATCTTTTCTTAATCTAACCTCCCTTTTTTGTACATATTTTAAAACATTTTGTATGCTTCTAGAGAGGTCTCAGAAGACATTTTCCTCTCTTGGTAGCTTCTACATCTCTAGAATGCCACTGACTCAGCTTCAGGTGTGAAAGATTATCAGAGATCCTTGGTAGCATCTTTTATGTTTTTCCCAATTTTAGGCTGTGTTACAAATATGTGAGGTCCTGGATTTTGTTTAAAGATTTATTTATTTATGCATACAGAACTGGGGTATAGGCCCGAGGTGCAGAGGTGGTGAGAGGCTTCACCAGAGACACAGTGGGGAGCAGAACAGGCCAACTGATGAAGTACACTGTTGAGGGGAGCAGTGGACAGGTCAGGAGAGGTCTGCCATGCCATGTGGGTCACCTCCTAGGCAGGTGGGGATCAAACTCCTGCTGAAGTGGCTTTAGCTTTCTAGTGCTGTGCTTTAACCTGCTGCACCACTAAGGAGGGCCCAAGGCCCTGGATTTTTAAGTTCAGGATTCATGGAACATAGGCATGTTACCTGAGAACTATTTCCTTTTGTTTTGTCTAAACCAAACATAAAATCACAGATGATAAATAGGTTAGAGATCGCAAGCAATGACTATCCAGAAGGAAAGCAGCTTTTCTGAACTTGAGCCTGAGGGAATGAGGGATCGGTCATTTGTGCATGTTACAGACACAGTCCATAAACACTTTTGTCCTTGCAGTGCTTTGATGAACATGAGACTCTGCACCAGTCACTAGGTTGGCCCAAAGGAGCCAGTCTTGGCAGAGCATAACAGTTGAGCATCAGTGGGATCTTGAAACCGGCTGATAAGCTGTGCTGAGGATGGTGGGATCAGGTACAGTGATGTTCATAGGAAAATAAAAAAGAATCTTTGCCTTCAATTAGCTGTTGCAGAGTTCTCAGACCTACTAGACAAGTATTTTTAGAACAGAATTTTATACATGCTGTACTTTTTTTTAATGCCTCTTTTACTTGGAATGAAATTCATGGAGAGTATGTGTAAGGAAGAGAAAAGATGGCATTAACCTGTAAATTCCTCCTGATGCAATGAGTAGGCAAAAAAGGTGTCATTAACCAAATAAGGAAAAGGTCAGGTTCTCCAGGCGGTTGAATATTGTTCATGCAGAAAAGAAGGCCACAATTTAGGAACGCTAAGCTTCCTGGGAGTGCCCACGCTGGCAGGCACGCAGCCATGCTAAATGTCAGGAATCCACAAAGCCAAAGGCCCAGGCAAAAGAGGAGATAAACTCATACATATGGATGCATGCAGCAGACTGGGTGAATCTCAAAAACATGTGAAAGAGCCAGATCCAAGACATTAAACTCTGTATGGTTCCATGTATATGAACAACTAGAAAAGGCAAAATTACAACTGAAAACAAATCAGCGGTCCCTTTGGAATGGGATTTAGAGAACAGACTAACTAATGGCATGAGGAAACGTTTGAAGATAATGGAACTGTTTTGTATCAAGAGTATGGTGAAACTTAAGAGGTTAACTTTTTGCCAAAACTTGTCAAATTGTACACTTAACATGGAAGAATTATACTGTACTGTATGTAGGTTATGCCTTTGGGGTATAGTCAGGAAGAGAGGTGGAATCTCTCACATAACACCTTGGACCTGAAGGCCAGCAGGGGACACAGGGCACAGGACAGTAAGGTGATGCCGACAGAGATGTGACTTGGCTAGAGAATTGTTAGATGTGCATATTTATCCCACAGACACAGATAGCATACCTACTATGTACTGTGACTCTATCAAAGCATTTGGCTTTGAGGATTCCTGACATTTGCCATGGCTGCCTAGCCTGCCACCTACTGTGTGCTGTTGATAGAGAAATTGCAAGTTCAGACTTCAGACTTGCATGAAAACTCTAAACTCACCTCCAAATGCAACATTCTACTGATATTTAGACTACTTTATATTAAGCTCATCAGTATCTTACTTGGGTAAATTCAGGTTAACTTTGCCTGGTAACAAACCTCTAGAATGCAGAATATCAGTGGTGGTAAGTAGTGAGGATACTAGTCCATGCTGGCAGGGATCTTTATAATGAAGAGTAGGGCTAGAGCTGAAACACTGAGGGAGGAGAAGGTGGGGGGAGCAAAGAAAGAGGAACAAAGAGGCAAGTGTTCTGTGGTGGTGGAATGTGGGAGAGGTGGTGGTGGCAATACCTTCTGGGGGTACCCCAATATTACCTCAGTTAAAAATAAATTGATTGGCCCTCCCTGGTGGCGCAGCCGGTTAAAGCACTGCACTGAGAAGCTAAAGCCACTTCCGCATGAGTTCGATTCCCGCCTGCCCCGGAGGAGACCACATGGCGTGGCAGACCTCTCCTGACCCACCCGCTGCTCCCCTCAGCAGTGTACTTCCTCGATCTGCCTGTTCTGCTCCCCACTCTGTCTCTGGTGAAGTCTCTCACTGCCCCTGAGTCTCTGGCCTGTACCCCAGTTCTGTATGTACAAATAAATAAATCTTTAAAAAAAAATAAATAAATTGATTAATTTATTACCACTACAGTGGTAATACCTTCTGGGGGTATCCCAATATTATCTCAGTTAAAAATAGATTAATTTGGGCCCTCCTGGTGGTGCAACAGATTAAAGAACTGCACTAAGAAGCGAAAGCCACTTAAGCCCCTACCTCTACTCCCCTCAGCAGTGTACTTCGTTGATCTGCTGTGCTGCTCCCCACTCTGTCTCTGGTGAATCCTCTCACCACCCCTGCACCTCTGGCCTATACCCCATTCTGTATGAATAAATAAATAAATCTTTTTTAAAAAAGTTAATTTTTTATAGTCACCAACAAACCCATTCTTCATTATGTGAGTTTACCACCTAAAGAGATTTGTTTTTCTTGAAAATGAGTGAGCAACAGTTGGAAGAATAGCCAGATTTTCTACTAGGACACATGCATCTATGCAGTTTAGGAAGCAGAAAATCCTTCCTGTGGACACGCAGTCTTAAATATATATCCGGTGATATCCATGTACCTGAAATTTATTTTCCAGGGGCCCAGTGCTAGCTTTCTTAATAGATAGTTCCCCCAAAATCAGGGACTACTGAGAAAGCCAAGGCTAGATTTTTATCTGCAATATACCTCACTCATTCTGGTTTTGTCTATATCTCTTATCATGTGGGTTCAAGTGAGAAGCACGTGGGCTTAGTGCTCCCCTCTAGACTTTACACCTCATCTATGCAAAGCCCATGACTGAAGGATGTAGCTCAAATCCAGGCTAACTTATACACTGACTGCATATAAAATAAGAACTCTGTACTCACCAAATAACCTTAGTCAGTTTCTCTCTGTTTTATTTTTTGTCTTTGAAGTAGAAATAATAATTGTACCTTTGCCATTGGATTGTTATGGGAATTACACTGGGCAATATATGTAAGGGACCTTAAAGAGTAAGTAGCACTAAGTAAAGACTTGTATCAGTGTTTGCCTCACTATTCAATGCTTTTACTGCTGACACAACTCTTAGCTGGTGTGTTGAGGCTTATCTCACGCAATCTTCTGAAAGCAAATGAGGTCATCAGACACAGATCTGAGCTGTGTAATAAGTGTTAGGCCCACCTCTGAACTTGTTTCTCAAGAGGTATTAATTTTTCAGTTTCCAAATCTTAGAAGGTGGCATATTATTTATCTTTGAAGCATGTTGATATATTATCATTAAAATTGACCATTTAGCTATGGTATCTCTCTATGTATAAGTTACAGCTTATAGTTCTCCACTGTAGAAGCATTTCAGCCCTGCCAACAGAATTGACTTCATGAAAAGTTATGGGTGCTGGAACCATGAAAACAAAATAGACACTGACTTATGGAAATACCTGTGAATTAATTTCTAATTTAGTGTGCCTCTAGTTTGTTTTTATGTTTTATTTGTGGGTATGTACCACATTTTTCAGCAGATGGCTTAATTGTCTGTGAAAAACTGGTCTACTCAAGGACATTGCTGACTCTTTAACGAGGCCAAGGTCATGGTCTCAATTCCCATTTGGCCTGCTAGCCTTGCTCTCTGCTCCTTTTTATAGACACAGGCTGCTCCCTAATCATCACATCCAAGCTCTCTCCCTTGGGATGGGAAGATCTGGGCAAAGGCAGATTATTGGGGCCAGTCTGCAACCACAGGTCAATTACATAGTAAGCCAGAAGCTTCCAGAAATGTTGGCTGTGAGCACTCATTGGGTTTTTTCTTTACCTTCATATGATCACTACTTCCCTGCAGAAATCTATTTCAGGCTATGTTTGTCTTAGCCCGTAAACTAGATCATTTCAGCATTCATCTCTCTATTCTCAGAGTAGACTCCTGGGATCTAATTAGTTCCTCTATTGTTGGTTTGTTGGGGTTTTTTTTGTTTTTGTTTTTTTTTTAAATTTTCTGGGGGTATTACATCTTTGGCTTCTTAGATTTCAGCCCTTAAGTCTCTTGTCAAAGAATCTGCTAATAAGAGCTGCTGCAGAACACTTATTTACCAGGCACCAAGACCTTCTGCATGAATCATTGTCTTTAATCCTCAAAACAGCCTATGAGGTACATAATGTTCCTTTTGTCCAGTAAGGACTGTGGTATAGAGCATTTTACATTACATCACTTGGGTGCAATCAGAGCTAGGATTCAAACTCCAACAGTCTGCTTTCAGATCCTATGTTCTTTAGCCACTGTGTTATGATACTTTCTTGATAATGTGACACTTTAGGCAGAAGAGCTAGCAACTGGGTGGTAACTACAGATTCACACTGCTCTGAATCACTACCTAATTTGTGGAAAACCCTTGTATTGTGTCACTCTCTCTGGATCTAGATCCAGATGGCCACCAGGCAAACTGTTCTAATTGGACATACTCATTCTGTGCCAGCAGTTAAATCTTTCTTCTTGTTCTTGCATCCATACAGCTTTATTCTCAAAGGTAATAATCTGTTTAATTCAAACCATTTCACTTAATTGACTGGCTATCTAATTTTTTGTCTAAGATTCTGTTTTTCATTTGAGTTATTGGTTTACAACACTGTATGTAAATTCGAGATATAAGTTCACATCTCTCTAGCTGTATGCTACCACACCACACCCACCACCAAAGCTTTTATTATCCTCCATCATAGTCTCCCCCTTTGGTAGCCTCAATTCTGCAGCCATACTTCTAGGGTTTGTTTTAGTTGAGGTTCATCTGTTATTTGTTTTGTTTATTTATATTCCACATGAGCGAAATTAACTGTATTTGTCTTTCTCTTTCTGATTTATTTTGTTTAGCATAATCCCCTCATGTTGTTACAATGACAAAATTTCATTTCTTTTTATAGCTGAGCAATATTTTGTTGGAGATATATATATTTGTACTTGAGTAGATACCTAGGAGTGGGATTATAGGATCCTATGGTAGATTTATGTCTAATCGTTTGAGAAGCCTTTGTACTATTTTTTTATAAAGAATTTATTTAGTTATTTATTTATTTATTTATTTATACAGAACTGGAGTACAGGCCAGAGATGTGGAGGGTGAGAGGATTTACCAGAGACAGAGTGGGGAGCAGAACAGGCAGATCGAGGAAGTACACTGTTGAGGGGAGCAGCAGGCGGGCCAGAGGAGGTCTGCCATGCCATGTGGTCACCTCCGGGGCAGGCGAGGATCGAACTCATGTGGAAGTGGCTTAAGCTAATCTTAGTGCTTTAACCCGCTGCGCCACCAGGGAGGGCCCCTCTGCACTATTTTTAATAGGAGCCACACAAGTCCCACTAACAGTAGTTCCTTTATTCTCCACAGCATTCCCAACTCTCATTGTTTCTGGTCTCTTTGATAAGGATCATCCTCCTGGGTGTGAGGTGATATCTCATTGTGGTTTTGATTTTATTTCCATGATAATAAGTGATGATAGCCATGCTTTCACCTACCTGTTGACCACCCTTATGTCTTATCTGGAAAAGTGTCTGTTTAAATTTTCTGCCCATTTATTGATTTGGCCATTTGTTGTTGTGAATTGTATGAGGTTTTGTAGATCTGAATAATAATCCTTTGTTGAGTCTATGATAGTCAGATATTTCTTCCATGCAGTATAAGACATTTCTTTCATGGTGCAGAAGCTTTTACTTTGATGTCATCCCATTTTTTTATTCTTGGCTTTTAGTTTCCTTCTTTTTGGAGTTGAGTCCCCAGTGGCATCACTGAAGTCAGTGTTCTGGGGTGTTTTTCCTGTGTTTTCTTCTATACAATTTATGGTTTCAGGTCTTACATTTAAGGCCTTCATCCATTTTGAGTTAATTTTGGTACATAATGTAAGATAGTGAACTAATCTCATTCTTTCTGTTATTTGCATGGATTTGACTGATCCCTGGTCTTGAGCTTTTCTAAATGATTTCCTCAAATCCCATCAGTTATATCTTCCAAAATATTGCTGGGGAGTTTTGTTCTTAATCAATAATGGTAAAATTCACTAAGTCCTCTTATTTTAGAATAAATACATTTTATCCCAAACAATTTGAGTAAAACCAGCTTTATTATATAACTCTGATTCATCTTCTTTCCTATTCTGACTTTTCCAATCAGAATGGGTGTATCACCAACACAAATGGGTGATACAGAATCTATGAAAGTGACTACAGACTGGCCCTTTATATCAACTGTTTTATGCACAGAAAACTCAATAACCAACCCTAACCTAAACTTAAAAGTGTCTTTTATCCATTGTCCCTCATCAATGAAGTGGCATTTACCTGGCTCCCCTCTACTTGATAGTATGAAATAATGTTTTCCCTGTTCCAAACAATGCCCTTACAAATAAACTTCCCTTTTCAACTTTCTTCCTACAGGTAAATTTTGTTTCCTTCACTTCTCCTTGACTCATCTGGCTTAGTTACCTTTTTTTTTTTTTTAAATAGCATTCTATTATGTTACTGACAATTCTAGTTTGAGTCTTTACCTTTCCTTCATTTTTTCTCTAATGTTCTGAAATTTTTTCCATAAATGAAATATAGCTCTTTTGGTTGGTTATTTGCTTGGGGTTAATTTTCAATTTTTCCATCTAAAGCTGCTACATCTATGAACTCATTAAACTAGTGTTTTGAAATGTATTAATTTTATTTGGTATGTTTTCCTTCTTTAGTACAATCACACAGAGGCACCAATACCGCTTATTCACTGGATGACCTAAGAACAGTTGTTTAACTTTGTTGCCCATCTGGGGAATGAAGATTACAGTAACTACCTTATAGGGTTATTTATCTGTTGTGTGAACTGATGCCACCCCCTATTTAATACAGTTGTGGTGTTTCAGTTAATGTTAGTATCATTTGTATCTCTGAGAACTAGTTAACAGGATGCCTTGACTTAGCTGACTTTTCACATCTGTCCTCCTTTCTTGCCTTCCACAAGTACTCCATATCATTTCTACCAGTGCAAGGAAAGACGCTCAAACTCTGGGTTTATAAACCCCCTACCCCCTCCCAAGGAAAATAGATGTTGATTGACTCAAGTGAGACACCATATAACTGTATTTATCAGTTGTGAAACAAGCAGTTCCCCCCCAACTAAGCTAGAAGTTCTTTTATATATATATATATATATATGTATGTATGTATTTCTTCATTTTCTACGTATTTCATCTCAGTTGTGATCCCAGTGGACTTACTACCACCACTTCACCCATGTGTATCACCATAGTCCCATGTGCTCTTCCCGCCCCATTTTTGATCCCATTCCCTTCTCCTCTCCTGTAGAATGTCTCTGCTTTATAGCTGTTAGTTGATTTTTGGTTTTACTTTATTACAATTACTTTTTTTTTCTGTTCCCTGTTCACTCCTGCTATGGGTGAAACCATCCTTTATTTTTCTTTTTCTTTCTGACTTATTTCACCAAGCATGATCCCTTCCATAAGCTAGTAGTTCTTCTAAAGGTGAGAACCTGCATTCCCTTACAGGATTGAGGTTAACAATATGGATATAAATAGTAACCAGTGTATTAATTTGATAAGAATTCCTTCCTACTGGTAATAAATCTTGCTTCTGTCTCCTCCCTCCCCCACCTTAATCCAGAATGTTCTTTTGTCCATCTTCTTATTGCCCTACACTTAAATTTCCTTTAATGCCCCATTTCCTGAGCAGTGTTTGTTTTCCCTCCAGTTCTTCAGGACATCTGTCACATGAAAACATAATCATGAGCATTGCCTCTTTCTTATCCTTCACGCCCTTCACTCCTTACTTCTCTAGTTTTAGAGTCTTGTTCTTTGACCAGACAGCCTGTGAATACTACCTGATCAGAGGCTTCCTCATGATTAGAAGGAAAAGGAAAGTCGTATTATCTGGGAAAACCTTGAAAGGCTTCATGGAAGAGGTGAAAGTTAAAAGATGAAGAAAAATTCATAGCTGGAGCATAAAGGCCTAGGGGGTGGGGGGAAATAATAATAATGAACAACTGTATACCAGAGACATTTTACTGGGGTGGAATGGGGAATGGAATCAAAAATGGGGTGGAGGGGGAAAGTGCATAGACTATGGTGATGGCACATGGGTGAATTGGTGATGGGAAGGCCACAGGGATTACAACTGTGATGGAAAAAGGCACAAAATGATGTAAAAATCGACTATTACATATTTTTACAAACTACTGAACTGTAAAAAAAAAAAAAAAAAGAAAAAAAAAAGCCTGGAGGAACCACCAGATTGCTATAGGGGAATAGACTCAGGGAGGATATTCCCAATAAGGGCTTCAACTGAAGAACTAACAACTCCTTTTCTTCAGTGTGCTTATGTATGTGGTGTGTGTGTGTGTGTGTGTGTGTGTGTACACATTTGAGAATTAAAGACATAATTATAGTAGCAAATACATAACAGGAAGAGTGATTGCAGCCATATTTTTAAGATTGTAAAAACCATAACAACTTGGGCCTTCCCTGGTAGCACAGTGGGTTGGAGCTTGCCATGGCCACTTAGGTGCGAGTTCAATCCTTTGAGATGATCCACATGGTAGGCAGACCTCTCCTGTCACCCACTGTTCCCCTCAGCAGTGTAGTTCATCTATCTGCCTGTTCTGCTCCCCACTCTGTCTCTAGTAAGTTTTCCCACTGCCCCTGCACCTCTGGCCTGTACCCCAGTTCTGTATGCACAAATAAATAAAATCTTTTTCAAAAACATAAAAACTCATTCTTATGAATTTACATTTACATTTTCATTGTAAACATGTCCAAAGAGAAACTATTAGGGAGGGAGGAAGAGAATTGGGTGACTGTGTTTATATCTTGTTCTGTCTGGTTAGCACACCTTTCAAAGAGGGAAACTTGTTATTATGTATCACAGTCTTTCTGGAGGAGCTGTGTGTCTGTCAATCTAACCCACCCAATTTGAGGCCTGGCATATGGATCTGTTCCTCACAGCAGTGACCTTTCTTTAGACGGCAAGTCTGCCCCCATGTTTGGAATTCAGCATTCTGAGCTTTAGAGGAATTTCTTTCAGAAGGAAAGAAAGTGTGTCAGTGCCGAAGTGACAGCCCCCTGCTTGCTACTGAGGATTCAGGGTTTTGTGATAATCAGTGGCAAGGACAATTTCAGAGAAAAGAAATGATCTGTTGGCTGAAAGCACAATTTCTCTTCAAATCTTCTTCAAGGGTAGTCTGAGAACAAGCAAGAAACTCAAATGATTTATATTTTACTTTGTGAGGAAAAGAAACATGTAAGAAGACTTATATGTACCAGGACATACCTGTTTGACCCTTTGTTATGCGTGGTGACTAGAACTCCTTGCATTCTGGTAATGCTCAGATCCTGCTGAACTGTGTGCCAAAGTGCACAATTAAAGCAATGACCTTACTGTTGGACATCATTTCCAAAGTGTTTCCATATATATAGTCTCAGTTACTCTCATAGCTCTCTTCAATGGATTGTCATTGTGTTATAGGGGGAAAGGCTATAGCCAGAAATGTTGATGGCTTTCCTTAGCTCACACAGGAGAGAAGATACAGCAATGAGACTCCAATGGGAGTCGTGTGAACCAAGTTTAGTGACCTTTGCATTTCAGAACAGCTTCTCCAGTTCTTTTTCCTCTTTAAAAAAGGAAGATAGAATAAGGAAAATTCCCTCATGTTCCTTGGAGACATGAAAAGTTTATATTCATGATTCGTAGTGAGAAATTTGTGCATAGTATTCTTTCTTTCAGAATCAGTGTAGGAAACCAGAACTGAAGTGTGGAGAGCAAGAGCCTCTAGGGTACCTGGGCTTATAGAGATGTCCCCCACCATCACTAAACCATGCAGAGATGCCCCTACCATCACCCAATCACATGCTCTTCTCCCTTTGACCTCACACCCACCATCATTGGGACCTACCTGCTATTCTACACCTTGTTTGCCATCATGTTTCCAAGGACATTTATTTTTCACCCCAATGCTTCTTTCATTATATGTGAAGAATTCACTCTAAAATATAAAGCAGGCCCTTATTTTTCTCTTACGTTCATAAGCTAACAAACTAATATATGCTAAATCATAGTTCTGAATTAATTGTAACAATGCAACCTACTCTCTGAGAAGCAAAAGAAAATTTTAAGTTAAAAAACATGATGCCAGTTTTACCATCAATCACTAGTAAAAGATATTTCTAAGAATTACCCTTTTAGGATAAGGGCCATTCATTTGGTCTTTACAAAAGAATGCCAATCAAAGTTGTATAAACACAGTTGTATGAATATAACTTCTGGGAACTGAGCATTAAAATATCGAGACTTTTTTATATTTTTGGTAATTTGTCTTACTCTGTCTACATCCTTACAATGTATAGCTTAAATGCTAAAATTACTCATTTCATTGGTGGGAATGAGGTGCATCTAAAAAAGGTATACATAGTACAATAGGATTTCTTCTTTAAGAACTATATATTTCGTATACTCTTTGTTCAGTTTTACGACTGTTCAAAGTTAGCACTGGAAGTTCCTATTCAGGGTTAGATCATCAAAAGACCTTATTAAGATAAATGTACTTTTCAACTTAGAGATCACAGGTTGAGGATACTAATATAAGTCATTCTCCTACAAAACAAGAATACTAATGATGACAAATAATCCTTTTGAAAAATCCTGTTTTCAGACATTTACTAGTAACCATTAAGCAGAATGTGAAGAAGGCCATAATTTTAGAAAAAACAAACATGAACCATTTGTTTCAAGCAATTTTCTTGTGTGGAAATATAAAGAAAATATACATAAGCTCAGATCAAGAGAAGAAAATACGATTATATTTTAAAATTAAAGCAGCATTGGAGCTGGTGGTGGTATGATAATTAAGGTAACTGCCCTTGGGCTAAACTGCCTAGTTCAGGCCTCCACTCCCGCTCAGCAATACTTCATACGAGTGATTTAATCTTCCCTTCCTCAATGTCACTATTTTGTAACAAGGGGATTAAAATAGAGCTTATTTTATAGGTTCAATGAATAAACATGTGGGCAATACATGGGTCCTTGCTGGCAGAGTAAACACACAAGTGTCACCTTAAAAAGTTACAAACATGTCATTTTAGGGCAACTTTCCTTATTCCTCAGATACCAACCTTCCACCAAACATTCTTTTGAATCTGACTGGCCTAATATCTCTCTCTATTTCCAGAAGAAAGCACAAAGCAACAGCTCTACACTAAGCATTACCTCCCATCACCACCAATAATATCAATGCTTCCACTAGCAACATTTCTCACACCTTATTTTATCTTCACATAAACCTTTGATCTTTAGATAAAAGATGCCATTCCTCACCATGCTCCAAGTTCATTGTTGAAAGGGACTAGTGTTTAGTAGCAGGGAGTACCATAAGCACCTTGATAGTCACAGTGACTAAGGTATCCCAATTAGCAAATCTGCTTTCACTAATTAGAGTACTTTCAGTTAGCTCAGTAGCCTCATCCTCACACAAATGAGTTCCTACAAACTAGCTAAAGTAGGAAGGAGTCGATGATGTAGAATTCTGGTAAATCCTATGCTCTGCGACTGAATACATCCCTGATCCATCACCATGCAATATCACATATGTCAGCAATCTCCTTGTGGGTTGCAGAACACATGAAGTTGAGAACTCCTACCCTGAGCAACATGCTGATAGCATTGTAGTGCAAGTGCGTTTCTGTCATGTCATAGGATAGCAGCATTGCGAAAGGCAACTCAAATTCCAAGTACTGAGAGAGAGAGAGACCTAACGGGACTTGCAACTATGGAGATGCATCCTCTTCCCCCCGGCCTATATCATACTGATTGGGTATCAGATTCAGGGAAGGTGGACAAGTCCATGGAGGAATGTGCGGAGAAGTGTGCATGGTAGGGATGTGCATTAGGGATGCATTATTGTCAAGCACAAGCCTTGGGGCTTCCTTGTTGCTGCTCATCAAAACATCCTATCTCCATCCCTGTTTACACATAACTTCCTATCAAGATGGTCTAGCTAGTTAATCTAACCCGGCTATAATGTTTGCCTGCTGTTTTCAGCAGATATTATCAGACCAAGACTTTTGTCCTAGTGAGAGGCCCCCTGCCTGACTGTGTTTTAGCTTGACCAGCCGCAACTTTGGGCACCAAGCAAAATCCTGTGAACAAAGGGGGCGGGGGAACCCACATTTCTCAAACTGGAAAGGCATACATAGATATTCAGAGCTATTTCTAGTAAATATGTTACAGAAAGAAAACTGGGACATGACATGTTTGCCCCTTCCCTAGGATGGGAGAGTTTGGGGATGTCATTGTTCTGAGACATGGTAACTATGGCAGTCAGCACTCCCTAAGCCATCCACTGGAGCACATTGGGTTAGACACATTGGGTTCCGTATATAGAGAATAAATATAAATATATAGAGAGAGAGAAAAATAGACCTAAAATGTTCTGTGCTCATTCTTCTATCATTTTAGAAACATTTCCACAGTGACTCAAATTTAATGGTGACAAAGTGTGAAATAAACAGTGACCTGTCAAAAATAAGCCAAAGACACTTCATACAAGTAAAATTTATGAAAAATATAAAATCTGGCCTGAGTAATAGATGCCTTGATCTCCTCAAATTGTTCAGTAGGAAAGAGATATTAAATCTCATGTTTTACACTCTAGAGTTGACTGATTTTTGTAACATAAAGGCATAAGTGAAGCAAATTTTCATAATTTTAAAATATTTAACATTAAGATAAAAATTCTTCATCTAATGGGGTCCAGACAGCTTACATTTGATTTGCAAAGAGCCCTCAAAAATCAGTAGTTACCCATCTTTGCAAGTGGGCAGATGATTGATGAACTTATTCAGATCTGTGGAAAAAAACTAATACCATCTCTAGATGTAGCATCTTGCAATCAGGAAACATGAAAAATCATAGAGTATTTTTGTTGCCCTTTGAAACTCTATGCATAAGGCAAGTGAGATGCTTCCCTCTACCTGTTCCTGAAAACCCCATGTCAAGGTGTACATATTTCAGTCAGTCTACTGCTTTTATGGTCAAAACCATACATATTAAAGTGTTTAAAGAACCTAAAATAAACCTAAGGCATATGAAGATGTTTAGCCTGGCAGTGGAGAGAAAAAGCACCCAAAATTAACATCGGAAAGGTGAATATTCAAAATCTTTTTTCCAAATGGATCTGCTCTTATTTATACCACAGATACTCAGGCAGGCACATGGATTGATAGCAGAAGGGAGCCATTTTTTGATAAAACTGATGATGCTTTCATGGAAAGGTTCCAGGCAGATTAAAGTTGTATAATACATAATGCTTTTTGACTGCTTAAATATGGTAGGGTCATAGTTTTATTTTGTGACTTTCTGCAACAGAAAGAAGTTTTTTCTTACTTACCAGGTTATGAACCAAAAGAACAAGGCAGCTTTAATGTCTTTATTTGGCTAATAGACTCAAATTATTAGACTGAAGCATGAAAGAACTTTAGAAATTCATTAACAAACATTTTTAAGAATACATATGAATTGGGGTTTAATTAACAGAATAAATATTTGTAGGTTTTCCAGCTTAACAAGAAATCTTTCCTTTCTCTTAGCCTCTTCCCCTCTTCCCCATCCTTCTTTGTTATATTTTAGAGGTTGCTTCCTCTGTGAATAACTGTAGTTAAATAGATTCAGTAGGGCCTATAATCTATTGACTCTTTCTAATCAGCGCTTAAATTACATGAGATGAATCTGCCTCAGTTTCCCAGTTTGAGATTTGAGAGTTCACTAATACACAGTGCTGTCAGTATAACAACTAGAAATTAGTTATACAGAAATTGTCAAATATGGCCCACATGTGCAAAATAAGTACGGATATGAAAGTCATCTGCATTGGTCCCTACACTAACACATCCTCAAAGTATTGCTCTCATTATTTAGTGGTAATTTCATTCACGTGGTTGGCTGATGGCTGGCATGCTAGATGGGTAGAATTCCAAGGGAATATCCACTTAACCGCGAGGCGCCTTGACAGGCAGACGGCATTTTTATTTGAACTTCAGTTATTGTTTCTATGGAATTCTTTTGGCCAAACAAGTCATAAACCCTGCCCAGAGCAAAGGGAAGGAGAGACGTGGATACAGGGAAAAGAATAACTGCAGCCATTTTGCAAACTATCACAATTAACAAGGTTACAAAACCTTCTGAATAACCTATAGTGTAGTGGCTTCACCTGGTGACTTTCACTAGGTTATTATGGAAGAGTCAAGGAGATTAAGAGCTATCAGGGAGAATCTTTGTGTTGTAAAATCACTAGCAAATGCAAAACGGTTATTGCTTGAGGAGAAAATGGAAAATTGAAGCCTATGCCATTCTCATCTGTCTGGAATAATAGTGGATGATTTGCCCAGTTATCCATGGTTATTTGAAGTTCAAGTTCTAGACCAGAATTTCTGAGATATTTGGGATTTGGTCAGAGATAGAAATTCCAACCTGGCTTTGTACCATCTTTGAGTTTAGGTATCTGATTGGCCCAGTAGATTCTTGTATTTTCTTTATTCTCATATATGTTTTTTAAGTACTTGAGGAAATCCAGGAATTTTGTATGTTTCATCTTATTTAGTTTAATCACTAAACAACCCTCTCAGACACCTGTTATCTACGTATTACATGTGTAGGAACCAAGAAATAGAACTCTGCGTAGCTAGCTAGAGTGCTTGAGCTAGTAAATGGCAAAGTCAGTGTGATTTAAAATATTTTCTACTGTTCTGCAGTGCCATTTCATGGCTTTATCCTCTTGAATTATACCATTTACGTTTAATATTTAATATTAGAAATCTACAGATGTCAAAATCTAATGGATTGGAAAATAATTATCCTGTCACCAAAAAGCAAACAAAATAAAGATTCCTTTCTATAATCCTAGATGTTTAAATTCTTATTTGTGGACCTACAATTCAATAGAGTGGGTAAAAAGAAAGTATTAGCATCACCTGCCCGATAAATAGGCAATAAAGATAATCCACAATCTAGATAAATTTAATGTAATAAAATGTGATTTCCAATGAAATTTCTCTCAAGAATGTGAGTTTGAGATAGCAGGAAGGCTTAGTTGAAGTCCTCCTTCAATTTAGTGCTCTCTACAGACCTGACAGACAGTGCCCTCCTAGATTAATATACCTCAAAACCCCATTTAGTCCATAGCCTCAAACCTGCAGAGGAAACACCAGCTTCCCACACAGTCCTGAGCATTGAACCCCAATTTTCCTGGGTACTGCATCTGTGACTACTTATTCACTCACAGTGAGCCTCACTTTTTCCAGCAATAAAAAGAGAATGATAATGCTTATGAAGCTATAACTATTGAGCTAATGCATTTAAATCAAGTTATTCAAATGCTAAGTGCTATTGATTTATTTCTCACAGTACATTTTTCAGCAGGAGTTAGCACGAAATAAAACACAGCAAGTCAGCTACCCCAAGGTTGGAGCTGATTTCACTCATTTGTTGTTTTTCTATACTTGTGCATCCCACACCTGTCCTCCTGCACTATTTACAAGACAACAAAATAGGATGGAAAATGGCATTCAAAAGGCATAGGCTCTAACCTCAGCCTCCACTCATGAATATCTTCATCCCTTTGAACTTCATTTCCTTCCAGCTACAAAACAAAGGCAGCTGAAGAGATACTCATAATTCTACTAATGATATGAGTTGGTCTTGGAAGAACCCCTAGTGCAGTGCCTGACATTCCTCTATGACCTTGTTTTATTCCCTTTTCATTTATAAGAATATACACCCACATGCAATATATCTAAGCTGGTCAATAGGGAGACTTTTATCCTTTTTCTTGTTTATTTTGGATTTGTCTACATTCCCTCCTATGTTGTTATTGGTTTTTTTGTTTGTTTTTTAAGATGAGCTCAATCACAGTTGTACGCTGCCCTACAGGCTACCAAAGCCTCCAGAGAGGCATCATTTAGAACAAACACAATGGGCTGAAAAGATGTCTCCTGACCAGAGCAGACCACTGGCACTTGTCCAGACCCTTTGCCCACTGAGTAGCACACAACCATCTGCAGCGTCATTCAGATCTTTTTCCTGAGAGTTTGAACTAATTGCTTACTTTTCCTGTGTGTAGCATGCTCTGTGCTGCCTTCTGCTCTAGCTCATCTCTTCCAGAACCTAATTCAGGGGAAATCAGGTGAGTAGACTCAGTGGGTTCTTTGGCAATTGCCTCCTTCCTGTCAGCTGGCAGTTGGTAACTGTACTCTTTGTAACGTTTTCCAGCTTCCGAAGAGATAAGTACTTTGAAGTTGTTAAACTAGTAATTCTTAACTTTTGGGGGGTCACGCATACCCCAATGCAATGGAGTGTTACATTGCATTGAATGTTCTTCCTCCTGCCCTCTAAAAACTCATATGCACACAAAATTTTACACTGTTTCAGAGATTTCACAGACTTCCCTCTCCCCGGGTACAGACTATAAACCCCAAATCCAATCACTAATTACTATTTATATTTATAAATAAATGACTGTGTGGTCAGAATTGTTCACCAATAATCTAATACCAAATAGTAATCAGGAAATGAGTGTTGCTAGTATCAAATGCATCTATTTGTTAATCAACTAAATTGATTTTATTGATTTGCTCTGGTAGGTTAGTAAAACAAGTAGGGAAAGGGGATAGCAGCAAACAAAATAGATATTTTGTTTTGTTTGTACTTAATACCTAGCCTTGGGATAAAATATGAAAACAAAAGCAATTCATTATGTTGTCAAAACAAAAAACAGAAAAGTGTTACTTGTTAAGGCATATGTCACCTATTACATACACATACACACACACACACACACACACACACATACATATTATTAAGGTTATATAGGAATATCCCTGTATTCCTGAAGGTAGCATGCGAAATGTTTAGTTGTGAAGATATAATGACATCTGCAGTTTACTTTAAAAGGATTTAAGAAAAAATACACACACACACACACACACACACACACACATTGATAAAGCAAATATAGGCAGTGCTAATTATTGGATCTAAGTGGTGGAAATAAAATTATTCATGTACCTCTGAGAATTTTTCATTCCTACCCAAATTAATTAGAAAGTGTTTTTCTACAGGATATTCTTCATATCACTTCCCCTAATTCTACAACATATTTTTAATTCCAGCACTGACAATAATGCTGAATTTAGCCAATTTGATGCTGACTATAATGTTGGAACCTCCTGGCTCCATTTAACAGTAATGGAATTAGAAGTCCCAGGGCATGTCTTTCCATTTCTGTTACTGCAAGGCTACATCTATTTTCAATAATACACTAATTCCATTGTGCTACTGACAGATAACAGATAAGATATGCTGTAGGAGACCATAGCTACTCTCTGGAACCAGATTTTTTATTTTAAGACCTGAACTTGCAATGTCTCCTGTCCATTACTACTTCATCAGCAAAAACAGAGCACTGTACTTGTTTAATGGCAGATCTCACGTTCACCTCTGTTTTTCTGTTTTATGCTTTGTCTTTATAAGATTAGAAAGACAGGTGATTTTGACATCAAAACCCCTATTTTTTAGACCATGTGCTACTATTATTCAAAGGTAGGCTCATAATTAAAAATCTGGATCTTCGGCCCTCCCTGGTGGCCCAGCGGTTTAAAGCACTGCACTAAGAAGCTTAAGCCACTTCCGCATGAGTTTGATCCCCGCCTGCTCCGGAGGTGACCACATGGCGCGGCAGACCTCTTCTGACCTGCCCGCTGCTCCCCTTAGCAGTGTACTTCGTTGATCTGCCTGTTCTGCTCCTCACTCTGTCTCTTGTGAATCCTCTCACCCTCCGCATCTCTGGCCTATACCCCAGTTCTGTATGAATAAATAAATAAATCTTTAAACAAAATCTGCATCTTCAATAGTTCTATGAGGGCTATAGGAGGGGGAGATGGAGGTGGGAACAAAGTGGAGAGAGGGCCTAATTATATGCCTTGAAGGGATATGGGTGCTCTGAGGTGGTGGGGTGGTGATGCACACCTGTTGCCTTGTGAACTTGTTTCTATGAATCCTGTATAGTGACGGCAACCAATATTACCTCAAATAAATAAACAAAAAAAAATATCTAAAATATAGCATTTGTTTGAAGATGATCTTATAACCTAACAGTTGTATTCGTGATGTGTAGTCCAAAGAAATGAAACATTTTTAGGCAGAAAATTATATGTGAATGTTCATAGCAGCTTTACTTACAATAGCCCAAACTAAAACTATCCAGTGCCCTTCAAAGGGTGGATATGACACACTTACACCATAGAATACTACAAAATAATAAAAAAGAACCAAACCACTGATATATGCAACAACTTGGAAAAGGCTCAAGGAAGTTGTACTAATGGGATAAGCCATTTTTGAAAGAACATGTACTATAAGACTCCAATTCTATGACAATCATGAAATAACTTAGTCACAGAGATAGATAACAGATTGTGACTACCAGGGATTAGGAAGGAGGAGAAGGATGAATGTAGGTATAAAGCACAGAGGAATTTTGTGATGTAAAAGGGTTTAGTATCTTGATCTTGGTGCTGGTTACCTGAAGCCACACCTGTGGTGAAAGTCATTAGGGAGTTTTATATATTAACTGCTGCTGTTGCTACTAATTAGATGACTTTGTAGTAGAAGGCAGACTTAAATTAAAATCTGAGTTTCTTGGGAGCAAGGATTTGGACTGTGGCTTTGTTCACTGCTGTATCCCTGTGCCTATAATAGTGTGGCATATACAAGGTCCTCATTAAATATGTGTTGAAGAGTGATTTGGAAGATACCATAAAGGAAGATACCTGAAAATGGAGCAAGAGGCAATAACATGATAATATCCAGAGAAGGATACAGATAAAATGACTAAGATGCCATTTTGCCTGAATTCCTAGAAAAGTAAAGAATAGGAAATGGACTTAAAAGTAACTAAGATGGGCTGAAAAGATGTTGAGGATAACATCTTTAATATTCTTACCACCCTAGTTGACACCAGCCTTAAGACAATTAGGAAGGTATCTGTCCTCATGTCAAGCCCCATTGGTGGGACAGCTAGTCCTTTCCACGCACTCTACTTTTCCAGAATATCTAGGCATGTCACGGTCAAGGTCCAATGGGATTATTCCTTAGTGTGATGTTCTACAATTCAACATTGATCCTATTCCATTAAATGCACCTGCCAGCTAAGAGATCACCACTATTACAGTCTGTTCTGCCATCAGTATGTTGTCAGTCCAAATATGCCACCCACAGGAAGCCTAGTTTTCTCAGATAAAGTGATTATCAGTGATAGTGTCTCAAAACAGGATCCCCAAGAATAAGGCAATAATAATAAGGCAGAAAATTGTGGACTGATAGCTCTATTAGTCAAAATAGTTTCTGCTGACCGTGATCTAAACCTCACTTGAAATAGGCTCCTCAATTCTTTTCTGTCTCAGAGTAAGTTTTCTGTTTTCTACCTATTTGAGCTTTCTCTTTCCTGGCACAGCTCTAATCCCATCACTTTGTAACTATCAATTAGGAAATCAATGTTTGTTGAGCATCTCTAGGGCATCAGCACACTGATAGGCAAAATATGAAAGGTAAAGATGTGTAAGATACCGTGTTCAAAAAGGTGCCGGTTCTAACAAAACAAACAAATATGCAAACACAATCTACCATAATAATTGTGAAATTCTGGTTCTAAAATAGAAATCCAAAGAAGAGAGGTTTGAGATTGTTGTACTGCTACAAGGTTGAGGGAACAGCAGCCTGACCAGAACACACAGGCACTCAGATTGGTAGCAGGAAATAATTCACGAAGCAGTGGGTCATTGAGAGTGTCAAACACCGAGAGGAAAGTGACACCATTCAGTGTTGGACTGAAACATCATTTGCTTGCAGCCTCATTATATATGAGCATATGAGCTCATTAAAAATGCATGAGGTCTGATTTTACTTATTTATTATTAAACATGTATTTTTTGAGTTTCTAGGTTCTGTGGAATAATATAAAATGAAAAAGTCATGGTCTCTTTTCCTCAGGAGAACACTCAATATTGAGAAAGAGGAAGATGGGACGAATACTATAAAAGAACTAGGAAGCAAAAGGGGGGGACACACGGAGTGTGAATGGAATATGGAAGTAGCTGAACACTATAGTGTCCCACTTTTAAAACCCTTCTCTATGATGTGAATAGTCTTCATTTTCTCCTGACCTCTCTTGAGAACAGGATGAGAGCAGATGAATGGGTGTGATTGATTATAAATATGTGTACATATTTCACAGAAAGTATTTATGCTTGATATTAGTGCCCTTTCTTGTTTTCTCAAAGCTTAATGATTTTTTTTAATATTTAAATATTTAACAAAATTTTTAAAATATTGGGTCTATGTGGTATTCCTTTCCTTGCTGGAAATTCCAAAATTAAGTTCAGTAAATCTGTTTTCTCTGTTTTTCTGCATATGTGGAAATTTTATGAATTCTATGGGAAACAGAGATTCACCTGATGCCAGTGAAATTCCCAGGATCACAATTTAAAATGTGAATAATCAAGTAAGGTTGTACTGTACCTGAGAGATCAAAAATGTGAAGTTGCATATGTCAAAAATACTAGTTATATTATGTTCAAAGTATAGTATATTTTTCTCCTTGAAGTTCAGGCTAATTTTGTCAAAGATTAAATCACAACTCCAATTTTTTTCAGTTTCAGGATGCACCCAGTTCTTGTATGCATAAATAAATGTCTCTTTAAAAATAAATAAATATCTAGGGTACTTTGTTATTTATTGAGTTTATAATTTTATAGATCAAATCATGTTCTTATAGTCTTCTCTCGAAATCAGAATGGATGATAAATCCAGAATTAATAAATTAATCATAAAGTATGATAAGAAATGCTCTTTAAGTGCAGTTAATTTAAGAAGTATATCTCTAAATATAACACTTAATTTTAAGTGATATAATTACTACATGTCTTATCTGTCTAGTTAATCTTGTGATAGTAACACTCGGGAATGTAAGCACCATGAGAACAGACTTATCCCTAGATAAGTCACACACTTATCCCTAGAACTTAGAATACCTGACATATAGTTAGTGTTGACTATTGTCAAATGATTCAGTGAATTGATATTTTTCAAAATTTGCTATTCAAAGTCTATTTTTGATGCTTCAGGCACTGGGTCTGTGTTTATTTCATTTCTTGGGTGGTTCTTTCTTTGCAATAAAGAAACAGCACTAGCCCTTTAAATATTAGAACTAAATTGAAGACTGTGCACATTCTTTTTCAGATAATCTAGAAACTAGCCCACTGCATTGGTGATAAATGGGACCAACAGAGTGCTCTGCTTCTCCCACCTACTGCTGAGCTAAAAATTGCTTTATACAAGTCCCTTGATATATGGATAAACTAATGGAAGCATTCCAAAAACTATGCTGTTATGAAGGTCATAAAAAGTGTCTCCATGACCTTCAAAAAGCAGAAATAATGTTACGACAATTATAGGTGAGCTTAAATCATAATGCTGGAAGATATAAAAGGTAAAATAACCTCTATTTTTATTCACAGTTACCAACCTTTTATCAAAAGAACACTTTTTTTAATTTTTTTTAAAGAACATAAATAATGTCTTCTGCATTCACAACAATCATTTGCAATTATTTTCTGGCCTCCTTTGGAAGTCAGAGTTCGTAAATATTTTTTACTATACCTTAAAATGTTTTTAAATGTACTTGGAGCCCTAGGCTGGAGGTCACCCCAAGAAAAAGTCCACTTTCTTGCTTCCCGGCACTTAGAGAGGCCCTGGAGCCCAGCTGTCTGAGTTCATATTCCAGCTCTGCCACTTACTGTCTATGCAACTGGGACAAATTGTCCAACTTTCCATCATCCTCAGGGTCCTCGTGTATTAAAAGGAGTAGGAGTGTATAATACCCACTAATGTGAGGATGCAATGAGATGTTATACATAGAACACTCAGCACATATTGAGCTTTTAATAACTGTTATCCACTATGACTGGAATGTTTGATTTGCCACAAATTATTCTGTGGTTTGTCCAGCACCAGTGAATCTTGAGCTTTTCTTTAAACTTCACGTCATCTCAGACATTCTCCTCTTAAAAGAAATAAGGCAACACAGACTTGATCTGGGATACAATGGGAGTTATTTATTAGTCAAAGGAAATTTGTGTAACAATGCCAGAAGAAGCAGTAGATTTACTTTGGATACTTCCTCCGGAAGAACACCCAGTCCCCATCAAGACAGGGATCAAACACAGTGGCTGGCAATAGTTTGACAGCACTGAGACATTTTGACAGCACTGAGACTGTGCCACCAGGGAGCCCCCTGGTCTCCTTTGAAACAGTCAATTTAAGGACAAGGTGAGCCCTCTCCTGGTGGAGCTTACCAACTTCACTAACTGAGAGTCTGGCTGGGGAAATCGGGTGACAGTAACACCCACTAGAAATAACATCCATTTTGTACGAGGCAATTATAACTTTTAATTGTATTTTTCCAGCTTCTTTGAGGTATGTCTGCCTATAAGTTTAAGGTATCCAATGTGTTGACTTGTACACTTAAGCTTGCAAAGTGATTACTACCATAGTGTTAGCTAACACCTCTTGATTATCACATAATTTCCTTGAGTGAGAACATTAAACTTTACTCACTCCACAACTTTCTCTCTATACATATAATACAACTTCCAAAACATTATACAACATATAATATTACTGACTAGTCACCATGCTATACACATTAGCTCAACAGAACTAATTAATATTATTACTGAAAATTTATACCCTTGGCCAATACTCCAACTTCACCCTTCTCCTCATCCCTGGTTTCCACCAACTCTACTCTGTAAAATTCCTATTTAAAGACCTGTAGCAATGCTCTATTGTACAAGATAATAGTAAAGAAAATATAGGACCTCTATTTAGTTTTATATTTTTTAGAAAAGGAAAGAACTATGTCCATGTTTACTCGGACACTTATGTATAAATTAGTATATACATTAATGTGTATATATAACAGTAGTATATAAATTAAGATGATAGGTGATTAGGTAGATATTCGCGTAATCTACATGTTACTTATTCAGAGTGTTTTCTGGTATGTCGTCAATAGATTTGGAGATACTGATTTTATGTCGTTCTATAGATTTCAGCTAGTCTATTTTGGTTCAGTTTTGTATCCTGAAGTTACTGCAACCACCTTGCACTGTTGAATATTCTCAAAATGTATTTTTAACAACTTAAGAGTGGATGCCACAGATGCCTCATCTCCTCTTTGAGTCCTTTTTTGTGGGGTGAACTCTTTTCTAAGTTTTGAGGAGATTTTACTTCAAGCTTTATCCAAGTGAAGGTTTCAACACATATTTACAAGCTGCTCTCACTGGACATGTTCATTTCCCTATACAGCCTAACTTTCTGGATTCAGGGAGGCCATCCAGAACACCATCCAGAGAAATTTCAGGTAGTCCCTCAAATGGAGGGAATGGGAAAGAAATTGCTTGGAGACAGTTAAAGAATGATATTTTTCCTTTTAAATAGTTGGACAAGAGAAAAAGTAGTGTAGCATGAGAAGTGGTCTCAAAGTTATTAAGACACTGAATTTCAGGCCCAGAGTGCCTACGTTTATGTTCTGATTTTTGTCACTTATTAGTTGTGTGACCTTGGATTAGTGACTTGGTCTTTGTCCTGTAGCTTTCTGTAAAATAGGTGTACTGATACCGAGACAGTCTAGCACTGTTATGAAAGGTAATACATGCTTGTGAATACATGTACACAGTGCCTGATGTTTATATGGATGAGAAGGGAGTGATGGTCTGTGTGTGGGATAAGACTGTACAAAGTCTCATAAAAACTGCCCTTTGTAATCAAAGAAATCACTTCTCAATAAGTAACTTTCAGAGCCAAAAGAAAAAAAGGTGATTTAAAGATTTGTGAATGATGTATAAGGTTAAAGTGTTTCTAAGTGAAGTATGTGTTTTATTATAGGGGTGGAGATAAGACACCTATCAAAAAACAAAATTCCCATATGGAATTGGGGTTTCCACCAAGGAGAAAAGCACCTATCGATGACATCTTTTTAGTTGCTCGATTACTTGGAATAACCAGAGAGGGAACAAGTTTAAATTAAATAAAAAGTTGTATGACAGTCACTTCCCCTCAAGTTAAAGCAGTCTTCTGTATATCATGGCCTCAAAGATGTCATGTTCTGACAAGTGAAGAGAGGGTCTTCATTAACACACCACAGCTCCAATCGAAGAAACCTTTGGGATGCATTTGATGAACTCTTTTAAATATTCTTCAAGAGTTCCTGTGTGTGCTATGGATTAGCTTCACAAACCTTTGCTAGAGCTGAGACATCCATGGAACAGACCACCAGAAATTTGAGATTTTCAAATTAGGATAGCCCAAGCATATGATAATTGGTGTGTTTAAAATTGATGGAGCTAAAAAACCAAAATGCTTAAAGTCACATTAGTCTTTTTGGAAGTTGTCTTTTATAACACCCAGTGGGGTATAATAAACTTGCCAAATGTTTGGTGGTCCTGAAAATAAATTCGCAACACCAAGACCGGTACCAAACCCAGGTCTCTGGCTAATATTCCAGTAGTGAGAAACCCTGTGGTTCTATACATAGATGAATAATTTCTTTGTCACCTTCACTAGTTACTTCCAGTATAACTAAAATTCCTTTAAAACTGAATTCCTAACATAATCAGCAGCATTTTCCAGGACTCTGCAGCAGTTATAGTGAGGCTAAGTCAGGTGAGTGTCAAGAATTATCAATAGATGTGGGTGAGCCCCTAAAAAGGAGCACTTACCCTCACATGGCACATTGCTCATCTTTTTGCAACAGAGCTACATAAAAGGAAATGAAGGATGTTTTCATGACCTCAGTTGCCATTTGTGTGTCTACCCAAATTTATATGTAAACTCGTATCTGCAAATTGCACTTGAAAGAAAACTAATGATGTCAACATCTGCTGATACTAAACAATATGAAATTTAGTGAAGAATTTCAGGCCTTTCTCTGCCCTCAAATTTTCTGTAGAATCTCTGTATGAGGCATTTATTTTTCACTTATTATATCTTATGATCCATCCTCCTTGCTTGTGAGAACAAGAAGTCAATGGAGTGGATTTTTTTCTTCCTTTCAGATCAAGAGACAGGTATAGATTTTCTTCCTTCTGCAGATACTTTGTTAAATACATGCTTTTGAAATCCCAGCTATTGACTAGTGATATTTTTGCTCCTATTTTTAAAGACTCCCCTTATTTCCTTAGTTTCATCCTGTTCCTTCATATGCTTTGGTTTCACTGTGTTATCAATCCCAGTTCTTAATTATCTGTCTCCCATTTAGCCACAGGTGTAAATTTGCTCATGGAAAAGGCTCTGGCAGCTAATCTCAATGTATGTCCGAAGGCTGAGCTTGCTGCACGGGATGATTTCCCTGGGGGATTGTTCTGTAGAATGTGGTGCCATTTGTTGAGCTGTCTGATGTCGAAGAGGAGAAAATGAAAGAAGCTGCCAGAGAGAAGGAGAATCATGTGGGGCCTTTCAAAGCAAAAAAAGGGAAATCAAAGCACAAATTCAGATCCACCCGCATTCCCCATGCATGTGTCTGGGGGTGTGGGAGTTGGGTTTATCATTAGCACTTTTAGAGGCAAGGATGTGTCTGAATGACATCTCAAACCAGGCAGTGATGACAAATTTAGTAATGCCCACCCAGAAATCACCACCAATCCAGAACATTTGTCCATACCAGAGACTTATACCTTCTGCAAGTGTCTATAAAAATGTTTGGAATTGGGCTCTCTCTGGTGGCACAACAGGTTAAAGCACAGCATTATGAAGCTATCCATAGGCACGGTAGCACGAGTTTGATCCCCGGGCAGGGAGCTGACCCAGATGGTGCAGAAGACCTCTCCTGTTCCACCCACTGCTCCCTTCAGCAGTGTGCTTGTCAATCTGCCTGTTCTGCTCCCTACTCTATCTCTGATGAATCCTCTCATTTCACCTGCATCTCCAGCATGTACCCAATTCTGTATACATAAATAAATAAATCTTAAAAAAAAAAGTTTGGAACTGAAGGAAAAAAATATGTTGATATTGACTCCAAAGTCCTAAAGAACCCCACAAAAAAAAACAAGATTATTTGAATGTTTAATGGAATGTCTATAAAATATTTAATATTAATTTTATTAAGTATTATGTTTAATCTTCCTAAAATTACATTACATGTGAAAACAAATCATGAATTCAATTTTCTCACTTAATAAGACTGTGAGCATACCAATCATAAATGGATTCTATATAGCCAATAATTTGAAATGCAAAAATGTAAGAATTCTCCCCATTCCTTAGCACAAAAAAAATGTGTATTTTAGGTGGGATTTGAGACTGCCTTAACATTTTTTATATGACATAATGGTAGGACTGAAAAAGAAAACCTGAGACAAATGAAGATTTTTAAATAACTTGGTACCTGCTTACTATTCTCTAATTATAGAATGGCCCCTGAAGGCACAGATTAACAATAATTCTAATGGGGTGAACCAGAAATCAAGATGGGGGGGAGGGAGTGTGAGGAGGCTCAGTTTGTTCTTATTGTATACAACCCTAGTGGGGTAAGGTGACAAAGAGTTGGTATGACCTTAAAGAAATGCACAGGGTACTTGTACATCACTGGAATGACCCCAGCATGGTGCCCTGTTCTGTTGAAGGAGCATTAGCATTAAGTTGGGGAAGCAAAGCCATCTAGTTAGGCCATTTTTTGCAAGAACTCTAGGACCGCCTTTTCTCAATTGTGTTCTTTCCCAGTTGCTGGCTAGGCCTCTGTACGCCTTTCATGTGTTTAGTGAACTTTTCTCAACCTAATAGAGATTTCCATTTTTAGCAGGGAAAATTTAAAGTAGTAGGGACAGGAGAAAAGATGAATTGTCTGAATGTGTGGTGATTCTAGTCTTTAATTCAGTGACTTGACTTGTTCACATGCTTTCTTACTCTGTCTGTGAGGCAGTGAACATCGACGCCCTCTAGGTGATATGGAAAATGACATGTACTTGTCACTTCAACCCCCAACAATAAACTTAACAACAGTTTTGCTAAATTATTATTCATTTATTTTCCTTTATAAAATGTGATAAGGTTTCATCTTTTTTTTTTTTTCATTTAGTAGTGTCTTAGATATTTTTCTATGTCATTATTTGTGTACTTACCTCATTTACTTTAGTGACCCCACGGTACTCCAGTGCATGTCTGGGCCATATTGATTTAGTTGCCCTCTTTAGCTAGGCATCAGAATAGACGTTCAATTTTGGTCTTTCTGGAGGATGTGCATTATGCACCAACATTAGCCATTATGTATTGGCCACTTGTTTTGTTTTAACCCCTCCTAAGGGCAAAAGAACCAAGTCTTTCCCTACATTGATGCTTTTGTTAAATGTAAAACCTATATATGATTCGCCGTTTATTTATTTCTTTGTCTTTTGTTTTTGCCTCTTCCTCTTATGCAGTCGTCTACAGCCAGGGACAAGGATGAACAGGCTCTACCGGTAGGAAGCAGGGGTCCTCTCTGTACCTGTTCATGTGCCTGTGAAGTGTGGGGGGAGGGTGGGAAGAAAGGGGTCTCTTCTGCTCAACAAATCATCCTTTCCCTTGGAATACTCAAATGATGTGTTTGTACTCTGGGCTACAGTTAGTGTGAATTGAATTCCTACAGTCACCAACAAATTATTTTGGGGACTAGATTTCAAAAAGTTTGGAATCTAGGATATGAAAGGGTGAAGTAGTTCCAAATTGAATTCCCAGGGATGTTGAGCTGTATTTGGGGGCAGTATGGTATCTATTTAATGCTTGACATTGATTTTGTATATCTGCATGTAACCACTTTCTGGTTGGAAATTTCTTTTGGTTCCATCAAAAGAAATGTTGCATGAGACTGTACATAATAACATTCAACTTATACATAATGCCCAAAAGAGTGTTAACATTTTTCTACATATATGATACTTTGTTAATGAAGATTTCCACATCATAATTCTTACATTTTCCAAGAATTAGGGCCATGGTAACAATGGTTATAAGAAATCATTAACTCATTGTCCAGTTCCCATCCAATCAATGTGTCATACTTTGTATTATGCAACAGAGCCAGGAAATGACTTACAGAATTTTTGTGTTCAGCTGTCAATATTAATTACTTTCACTTCTACTCAAATTCTAAAATTCTTTGAACCCTAAGCACCAAAACTTAAAAAAAAAAAAAAGTATGAAAAATGTTACAGATTTTGGCCCTCTCTAGTGGCGCAGTGGGTTAAAGCACAGCACAAAGAAGCTTAAGCCACTTCCGCATGAGTTTGATCCCCGCCTGTCCCGGAGGAGATCCACATGGCGAGGCAGACCTCTCCTGGCCCGCCCGGTGCTCCCCTCAGCAGTGTACTTTGTCAATCTGCCTGTTCTGTACCCAGCTCTGTCTCTGGTGAATCCTCTCACCCTCCGCATCTCTGGCCTGTACCCCAGTTCTGTACGAATAAATAAATCTTAAAAAAAAAAAGTTACAGATTTTAAGACTGAAATAACTAGTAACAAAAACTCACTGTATGTTTTCTCCCATAGTGCTCCAATGACCCTCATTGAGAGCCCATAGAGAATGACAGAGCTGATGTTGGGGTACGGCTATAGACCAGACTCTTCTTTGAGGAACTCTTGAGCTGGTTTATCATTGAGACTTCAGTAATCCTCTCTAATTCTTCCCCAAGCCCTATAGAGATATGAATATGAGTTCTAATAGAATACCAATTATGATATATAACTACACTGAAAATTCTGGCTTCTCCATGCATCTCATACTAACATTTTATCCATACTTCCAGCTAGCTTTCATATTTGCCTCAAACATGTGGGCTATGATTGTTAATAAGTGTTCTGTAAAATAGGGACCTGTGGACAGCTGTTTGGAAATACTGTCCAAGGTAGTCAAGTTAGCCATATTTGCTTAGTGTTAGACTTAGTGGTAGTATGTATCTTAAAACTTAAAAGGTAGATTGGCCTAGCACTTTCCAAATATACTTAATGAAGTTTCTTCTAGGACTTCTCTTGTGAACCCCAAGAGAAGATACAAGGTATATAGGTCTAAGATATAATGGAATACTTTGTAAAACATTTAAGTAAAAAAAGAAAATGGAAAGCTTAGTGTGGGTAGCAATTTATTTTTACCTGGCTCCAGAAAATTTTCATGTTGAGATTTTGGACCAAAATTTCCTTAAGAAACTCATTTATCTGAAGGAATTAATTCCTCTCTTAAGTTCCATAAGAAATATAATTCACATTACATTACCCACTCTCAACTGCCTGTCTACAAATCTTAGCTGCCCCTGTGATCATCAACACAAAATCAAACAAAGAAGGAAAAAACTAGCTCCTATTCAGAATAAAAATCTGTCAAAAATCCACAGGCTTGGGGTTTCCTTTTTCTAGATTCTTGGCTTTTGATGATAAACATACTTACTGGTAACCTCATATTTATAAATTGACTGTTTCCCTCTTAGCTTTTATCTATTTGGTCAAAGATTCAGTCTCATAGGAGTTGATGCAAAAGAGCCCTCCTTTGAAGTCAGGAAAGTCCATCTTGGATTCACAACCTAAGATGGCCTCTCTTCATATGTCACTTAACATTGACCAGGGGATTCATTGATTAGTGCTCTGGCCTACCCAGTAGTGATGAAATTCTCCAAGATATGTGCATAGCGTTCCTTGGGGAAACAGAGAGGAATATTACCCCCTATATTCTATATTATCCTTCATAATTACTACTTTTACAAATGATTTGTGACATAACTGCTTATATTTTAGTATGTGTGAATACAGATACAGATGTAGCTACAAATACATTCAAAATTTTGCTGGTAGGGTACACCATCCAAATAATTTAGTGACCACCCCTGGTTCTAAAAGCCAGTAACAGCTCTTAAGAGAAGCCAACCTGAGATCCATCCCTTTATCCTACGTTTTTTCTGGGTGGCTTGGACACCTCATTTCCCTTAAGAGACTAAATGTCCTCCACTATTTAAAGGAAATGACAACAGCATTGAATTAATAGGGCTGATTTTATGAATGAGATAAACTAATGGAGGTTATTGAAGTATGTACTCATTGACTAGCAGTTAACTAGCTCAAAAAAATGAGGGGGGGGTTGTTTTCCGGGTAGCACAAAGGTTTAAAGCACAGTACTATGAAGCTCTCTGCAGTCACTGCAGCATGAGTTTAATCATCGGCCGGAAGGTGATTCACATGGTGTGACAGACCTCTCCTGTCTCATCCCTCTGTTCCCCTCAGCAGTGTATTTCAGTAAATCCATCTGTTCTGCTCCCCACTCTGTCTCTGGTGAATCCTCTCACCCCCACCCCGCACCTCTTACCTGTACCCCAATTCTTACATGCATAAATAAATAAATCTATTTTTAAAAGATTTTTGAAAGATTTATTTATTTATGCACACAGAACTGGGGTACAGGCCAGAGGTGCAGGGACAGTAAGAGGACTCACCAGAGAGAGTGGGTAGCAGAACAGACTGACTGATGAAGTACACTGCAGAAGGGAGCAGCAGTGTGGACAGGAGAGGTCTGCCGTGCCATGTGGATCACCTCTGGGGCAGGCGGGGATTGAACTCATGCTGAAGTGGCTTTAGCTTCTTAGTGCTGTGTTCTAACCAGCTGCACCACCAGGGAGGGCCCAATAAATCTTTTTTTTTCTTTTAAAGGTAGCAGTTATTCATATAGTAGGGGAGACTGTGAGAACACTTTTCCTTCTAGGGGTTTGAAATATACTTTGAAAATCTCTGGTTCAATAGTGTATGGTCATGTGAGAGAAGTGAGTGATCACCAGATAAGGTGAGGATCTTATCTATAGTGTACCTGCCTTCCGTTTCTGAAAACTAACAGCCGTCTTTGTCTTTGTTTCTCTGCTCAGGCTAAGCCACGTCTCCAGCGAGGTGGAAGTTCTGCCTCCCTCCACAACAGTCTCATGAGAAACAGCATCTTCCAGCTGATGATACACACCCTTGACCCACTTGCTGAAGGTAAACATCAGGCTTTAGTTTGGGAGCTTGTTTGAGGGAAAAGAGGATGTAAAATGGCTTCTCTTCATAAAGTACATTAATGTTTCCCTCCCTTGAGGCTGCCAAAGCCCTCTTGTTTAGCCTCTGCTCTTTGGTACATTTTCTCTGTACCCCCAAGTCCCCCTCATTCATGATCAGAGATTTGTGGCCAAGGAATAGGATCTGAAGTCTGTATGCTGATTCTGTCTTTTGCTGCCTCTAGCATGAAACAAACTGTTTTGTTTTAAGAGCAAAGGGTGCCCCCCCTTCCAGCTACAGTTGCCTTTCCCTTTCATCATCCTTCCTCAGTTTTAAATGAAGCCATGTGTGAAGATAAATTGTGAATCTTTTAAAAAAGAAAGAAAAGGAAAAAGGAACTCCATGCTGAGGAGGGCATGAATAGTTCTGAGAATGATGTTCACTGCAGAACATTGATATTGTACTGATTCTTTGACAGTGGGAGGGCAATAAATGAACTTCTCTCCGCCAAAGAGCCCTCCAAACAGCCTGGTCTACCTCCAGAATAATCATGTAATCCATCACAAAAGGCCACTATTGTGTTGTTCAGTTTTACTCATTCACAGTGAAGCTGGATACATGACAGTTCCTAAGTTGCCTGTGTATCCTAACAATATAATTTTTCATGTAGGTAGATATCTGCTCTATTAAATAAATATTGAGTAAAATCACAAGTCCAAATATTGGTATCAGTCTCTTCTCCCTTCCTTCCTGGATTTATAACAGGGCCTAATATTACACCAGGTCTCTGCCAGTGAAGGAACATGTAAGAGAAGACTGTCAAATCATGTCACATGAATCAGAGCTCTTACCGAATATAAATAATGTCAAGGGTATAGGCAGTCAAGAGATTAAGTTGAAGTAAAGAAAAATTTAAAACCTCAAAATTGACCCTCTCTCACCTCGGTCCTCGATGAATGCCAACCTCTTGCCCAGAGTAACAGGTGGGGATAGTGGGGTCTGCTCACACTGCAGAGTTATGATAATCTTTGTTTTATACCCCAGAAAGATGTATCATTATCAAGGACCCTGTTTCTTAGCCCCAAGTTTTTTTCATGAGAGGTGAATCCTTAGCCAGGCACATCCTCAATAGCACCAAGGGAATTAGATATGTCACTTTCCTTCTTTTTCTTTCCCTGAGATAATACCCAGAGAGAAAGGAAGTGAAAGGCCCCAGGCCAACATCCTCACAGCCACCAATCAGTTGTGTGACTTGGAGCAAGTTCGTCCCTTCAGTACTCAATTACTTCATCTGTAGTAACAGTTACTTTTGTCTGGAACTCCACTACAGACAGAACATTTCACACCTTTGAACTTAGGCTTCACAACAACACTTCAGAGCTAACATGATTATTCTGATTTCATACAATATTGTACCATCAAAACATCTCAGAGTCATCTACTTCTCTGTGCCAGCATTTTATTCAAAGTCACTTCTGCTTGTCTGAATTCCTGTGGTATTCTGCCATTGCCTTCTTCTTCACATATTTCTCACACAGCAGCCCAACTAATCTTCATAAAAAAATAAATCAAATTACGTCACTCCTACTTATAACCTTCAGGAACTCCTTCTGGTTCTCAGGAAACTTGTGAAATACATGGTCCACACAATCTCTTGCTCACTCCAGATTCAATTGGATTCAGTTTTCTCTCCTCAAATAGATATTTCTTTCCTGCTTCAGGTGTTCACAGGGGTGGTTCCCACCCAGAATACTTTCCTTTCCCTCATTCTCTTCTACTTTCCCTGTCCATTCTTCAGGACTCCGTCTACATGACAATTCTTGACTATCCAATATTAGTCAATGTGCACTGGATGTTTTCTTTGTCACTCATCTTACAATGTGTGTCATTATTTGTTTACCACTTGTTTTTCCCAGAATACAGTAAGTTTCTAGAGAGCAGGAACCCTCTTTCATTCACTAGTTGTCTCCCACAAAACCTGGCACATAGTAGTTACTAAAGCTCAGAAAGATACAGCAGTGTAGGCAAAGTCATGCTTTGGCTTGATATTGGTATAATTTCAAAACCTTCTAAAACCACATAGGTTCAAGATTATTCTTGGTTATTTTGATCCATCGTCTTCTCTATGATCCCCCATCACCCTAGAAGGCTATGTAAGCAAAGAAAAGAAATGTTTGCAACAAACTTGATTATGGGCAAGCAACTGAGGATGTTTATTTTTGGCAAGACAGTATCATAATAATATCATATTAATAATTAGGAGAACAGACTCCAGAGCCAGGCTCTTTGGGCCCAGATCCCAGTTCTGCGTTACTAGCTGTGTGACCTTGGACAACTTATTTAACCTTTCTGTACCTTATTTTCCTCATCTGTCAAATCAGGATCATATCTGATGTCTACATTATAGGGTTTTGTAGGAATTAAAAGACTGAATATACATAAAGATCTATCACATCAGAAACACTTCCTTACAGATTTGGCATTATTTTCATTTTTTTGAAAAATACCACATATGATTTTTTAATATTCTAAAGATTATAGTGAAAAAAATAAGTCATTTTCCTTCATCACCCTCTTTGTTTTTTCCAGTATTCCAGTTATTCTTAGAAGAAAGCATAGCTCCAATGTCTGGTGGGTTCCATCCAGACATAGTCCATACAATTCTGTATGTATGTGTCCATCCTTGCTTGCAGGTCTCGACAATCTATAGAGTTCTCTGCATTTTAGTTTGGGGAGTTTAGTTTCCAGAAGGATTGGTTTCTGTATTCATTGTCTGGTGGAGGATGTCATGTTTTGTTTCTGTGAGATAAGAGGAAGTGAATCTAGATGTCTCAGAGTGGGGCCATCAGTGATTTTCCGAAACACCTGGCTCTCATGGGGCTGTGCTGCAATTAAAGTGGTATTTGTTCCTGCTGTAGCAAGATGTGCCTTCTGAATCTGGGTGCCTGCTTTCAAGGTGAAACCTCTGCCTGGAAGATGTGGAGTGCTCTGATGGTGTGAATCTGAGAGAATGCTGAGAGCCATAATCAGTTCTGGACTTGAGTGATTAGAAAATATGGAAAGTATTTCAATGCTTTTAAATTGCTCGATCACACACAGCCAAGAAAACAGATTGCTCTGGTATTTTTCCCCCAAAATTCACAATCATTTTCCATTCCAAGAACAGCCAAAAAATTGAACCCACAGCTCTCAGAAATAGTCATCTCTCTTTTAGTTTGCATCTAATCACTTGAATTCACACATCCCCGTGCCAAACTGTCACCTTTTAACAATATGAGCATGCTGGTTACATCACCAAGTTGACAGCATGAACGCTGCAAAAGATTCCCTGTTGCTCTAAAAGATAGCTCATGAATGTTCCTGCCATGCTCCTAGCTGAGTAGTACAGTGACACTACATGGCATATGGTCAGAGCTCCCATCTGCTGTTGTCAATAGTGTGTTTTCATTATCTTCTGAAGGACACCAAAGTGTAAAGAGGCCATGTCCCATCTCACCAAATGGGGGAAGTAAAGGCAAAGACAGAAATTGCACCTCTTTCTGCCTAGGTTTGTAGTCTGTGTGCTATCGTCACCTGTGTAACCACATGATAACCTAGTGACCCTTGTCCTTCTGGTTTAAACACCAGTCTAAATCCAAGAGCCCTGCCCTATCCCTAAACTAATTATCTCATCTGCTAAGATGCAAATTTCCCATGTCTAAGCCTTCACAGCAAGGCTTCAGCCTTGACTTCTACCATGTCATTCCCACCTGAATTGCTTCCATGCTTCTGAATTCCTGGTACACAATATTCTCATCACTCTGCTTTTGGTTCCAGCCTTTCCTATTAAGTAGCATTGGGTTATAATGCTATGTAGGATTCAGGTGTATAATTAGGTGTATAATATATACCATATGCAGCTTCCATCCATCCCCATATAGTTAACCCCTTGTACTTAATTTTCCCATCTCTCTTCCCCTGCTCAAGTTTTTTGTCTTCATTGCATATGAAATTACCCAAGTTCTGGATGACTTGGGTACTAACCTAAACAGGAAAAAGCCAACTCTGCAGCTCAGAAGATACCAGTGACTTGAGTGATGAAAAGAGAAAGGTTGTGGCACTGTTTTGAATGACATTAGAGTTTGGCCATGTAGCCTATGTGGTTAGCATAAGGCCAGGAGTTAGAAGATATGGGTTCAAATCCTGGTCAGACTCTGAACTGAAGCAGCTTTCCAACCTCACTAGTCCTCAGTTTTTCTACTTGTAAAATAGAATATAATGAGAACTCCACCAGCAGAAGTTCATGATTACTATTACTCAAACTTTAAATTGTGTTCCCTGTCATATAAGAGAATCTAACTACAGAGGCTTATAGTATTTTTAAGACTTTTGTTTCTTAGACTTTGGATTTACAAAAATTTGAAAGGAAGTTACAGAGATTTCCATGATTTCCCCACACAGGCTTAGCCTCACCCATTCTCAACGTCACTTGCCAGATGGTATGTTTCTCACTAAGGGTGAATCTAGATTGGCACATCATAATCACCCAAAGTACTTAGTTACCTAGGGTTCACTCTTGGTCTGGTACACTCTATGAGTTTAGAAAAATGTATAATGATATATCCATCATTATATCATACTGATTATTTTCACTGCCTTCAAAATGCTCTGTGCTTTGTCTACACACACACATACACACACACACACACACACACACAGACCTGGAAGCTACTGATCTTTTTCTTGATCAGTGCCTTTTCCAGAATATCTTGGAATCATATAGTGCGTAGCCTTTTCAGATTGTCCCTCATAGATTTTTAGAGTTTATTTTTCTTATTTAACAAGAAGTCCAATAGTAAACAGCCTAAGACTGGTAAAGCTCCACCCTGCTGTGAAGAATCCAGACTCCTCCTGTTTGTCCATTCTCCCATCCAGAGCATGGTCCTCCCATCCTTCTCCTTTCTCTCCCCACATCATACCTGTATTCTGGAAAAAAGTGAAAAGGAGGAAGAAGATAATGCAGCTTTTTTTTTTTTAAAGATTTATTTATTTGTGCATACAGAACTGGGGTACAGGCCAGAGGCTCAGGGACGGTGAGAGGCTTCACCAGAGACAGAGTGGGGAGCAGAACAGGCAGATCGATGAAGTACACTGCTGAGGGGAGCAGCGGGTGGGTCAGGAGAGGTCTGCCACACCATGTGGTCACCTCCAGGGCAGGCGGGGATCGAACTCATGCAGAAGCGGCTTTAGATTCTCAGTGCTGTGTTTTAACCCGCTGCGCCACCAGGGAGGGCCACAGCTTTTTTTTTTTTAACAAGAGAAACATTAGTATTAGTATTCCCAGAAGCAAACTTCTACGTATATCACAATAGTCATATAAGGGTGATGTGACCACCCCAACATACACCACTTTCTACAACACCTTCTCTGAAAGTTTCAGATCTTCAGTGAGCTTTCAATCACTGGTTTCAAAGTTTGTCTTTGACTCATTTGTTTAGCTTTTCTATATTCCATATGTAAGTGACACTATCAGATGTTTATCTTTCTCCTTCTGGCTTATTTTCACAGAGCATAATCCCTTCCAGCTCCATCATGTTGCAAATGGCATGAATTTCTTTTTGATTACTGAGTAGTATTTCATTGTGGTATCTGTGTGTGTGTGTGTGTGTGTGTGTGTGTACACCACATCTTCTTGATATACTTATTTATTTTGAGATACTTAAGTTTTTTCTAAATCTTGGCTATTGTAAATAGTGCTGTTATCAACATAGGGATGCAGGTTTCCTTTCAATTTAGTATTTTTCTATTTGGAAAGTAGATAGCTAGGAAAGGAATCATTGGATCATATGATAGATCCATTTTTAGTCCTTTGAGAAGTCTCTGTACTGTTTTTCACAGGAGCTGAGCCACTCTACTTTCCCCTGTGATAGGAAGTGTTTGCTCCCTGCCTCTGCCCTCCCTGATGAGTGCTACTGCTAACTTTTTCCTCTTCTTTTTCCAAACTTTGTTCTTCTTTTATTTCATTTCCTTTTATTCCCTTTAATATACTATTGGATCTTCTGTTATTGCATTCTTTGGGCCTACTTTTATCTGTTCGATGAATTATTACAAATAATTATCATGCTAGATTCTATGAAGTTGATTGTTTTAACCATTTATTTTACAAATTTAAATACCTGTAAAATTATATCCACCACATAATTTAGTCTTGTGTTTGAGAGGGAAACTGAACAAGAATTTTTTGGGTTAATGGATTATTTTCTGTAATTCTAACAAGTTCTCCTCATGAAATTTCTTTGATTTACCTTTTTTATTATATAACAATTTTATTAGTAATAGCAAAAGTTAACAAATAAAGTGCACTCAGTGTCTTAAGAAGCACAAAAGTAGGAATAATACCTGCTTAGCAGGCCTGTAATTGAACTGAATTATTTAACTACAGAGTTTAAGACAGAGCAGCAGGTCCTTATGCCTAACGTATAATTCCTTTGAGGCTGTTTTTCATGACAAAATCTTCAGAATCCTAAAATAAGATGTCTGACATGACAATATACTCATAGTATGATATCTGTAACTTTGCTGTTAGAAAGACAGGCAGATTTTACCATCAGAGCCCACCTCTGTTGTTCTCACTTTCCAGCCAACACATTTATGTTATATTCACTCAGATCAGTTGGGAGAATAACCAGGGAACATGCCTCCTGCTTTCTGAAGGACAGTTTTGCTGCCTAATTTCCCTTTCCATTAGCTGTTGTGACATCCTGATGCCATCTCTCCCACTGCTTTATCAGTCTGACACAGGCAAGGGCAGTGAGCAAGTGGCTTTAGTGACCTGAATTCCAAGATACTTTGATTGCAAAAGCCTCACAAATGAGTAGCAGATGTTTATATTTTTCTACCATCTTCCCTGTACCCTAGAACATGGATTTTCAATTTTTTTTATAAAATATTGTTATTAATATAACATTGGCTTACAGCATTGCATATGATTTAGGGGAATTAGATTGGCAGCTCTTTGTGTATATATTATCACACCACACCCACCGATAAATCGCCTATAATCCTCCACCACAGACCATTGGGTCCCTCCCTCTCTTCCTACCCCATGGACCTCTTCTCATAGCCTCAATTCTGCAGTCATATGTCCAGTGTCAAATTTTTTTTTTTAGATTTATTTATTTATGCTTACAGAACTGAGGTACAGGCCAGAGGTGTGGTGGGTGAGAGGATTCACCAGAAACAGAGTGGGGAACAGAACAGGCAGCTCTACTAAAATACACTGCTGAGGGGAGCAGCAGATGAGTTAGGAGAGATCTGCCAGGCCATGTGGGTCAGCTCCCTGACATAAAAGAAGAAAAGCTATCACTCAGAGCTGTGACAAAACCATAAAGTACCAGTGATTAACCTAAAGGAAATGTTTACAAACTTTATGGCAAAATCAATCAATAGTCATTTGTGAAGAACAATAGATGATCTAAATAAATGTTGGTATAGTATAAAGCTGTCAGTGTGCCCTAAATTAAACTCAAAATGAATTTCAGTTTTAATTAAAGCCCCAAAAGAGATGTTTCCTGCGACTTAATAACTTATGTAAATTGTTACAGATTAAGCAGGAAGAACAAAGACACATTTGACCAAAACAGACGTGTCCACCATCACAAAGATACATGACCAAAATTTTCATTTTAATAGCATTTGAGTTTAAACAAAGCATAAAAAGGGGGGAAAAACACAATGAACTCTCTGATATTACAGCTTCATCTTTGTCCCTATGTATTACCACATGCTGAAAAAGTTCAATTAGAATTCCTTCAGAGACAGGACCTCCCTGGTGGCTAGGGGTTAAGGCTCAGCGCTGTCACTGCTGAGTTTGATCCCTGGCCAGGGAACTGACCCATTTATAGAGCATCTCACCTGATGCTCCCCTTAGTATTGTATTTCAGTAAATCCACCTGTTATGCTCCCAATAAAAAGCCACTATCCCTGGTAGGACTATAGGCTGACCATGTGAAGAAAACAATTTTGTTTTACCAACACCCATTTGAATGTATATTGATGACATTTTACTGTCATCTATGAAGTAAGATCATTCAAAGGTGTTTTTTCCCCTGAGTGAGACACTAAAGGCATCTCTGCTTTTCTAATAAATAGCAGGACCTCACTTGTGAGTATAGATTGAATGGCATGATTCAGTCATGAGACAGTTTCCTCTGACAGTCACCTAAGTTCTTCCTAATTGATTCTTTACCTGGGATTTGCACTATATACTTTGCACTCATCTCTGAATGATGTTCATACCCTGAATATTGATCATACTAGAAACGCAATTCCTCAAGCTGTGTTCAGGGTGCATATCCAGATCCACCAAAACTGACCACTACCTCATCCATTAAAAAATATTTTCCCAGGCCCTCCCTGGTGGCACAATGAGTTAAAGCACAACACTGTGAAGCTATGGCAGCCACTGCAGCATGAGTTCAGTCCCTGGCCAAGGGGTGACCCACATGCATGACAGACTGCTCCTGACCTGTCCACTGCTCCCCTCAGCAGTGTATGTCATCAGTCCTCCTGTTCTGCTCCCCATGCTGTCTCTGGTGAATCCTCATACACACACACACACACACACACCTCTGGCCTGTACCCCAGTTCTGTATGCATAAATAAATCTTTTAAAAATATTTTTTCTAATAATAATAATGAACAGCTATATACCAAAGACATTTTATGGGGTGGAGTAGGGAATGGGATAAAAAATGGGGGGAGGGGAGAGAAGTGCACAGGACTATGGTGATGGCACACGGGTAATTTGGTGATGGGAAGCCCATGGGGATTACAACTGAGATGGGAAAAGGCACAAAATGATGTAAAAATAAACTATTATATTATTAAAATATATATATATTCCCAACCCACAGCAAACTGTCCTTTAAAGGTTGTCTTGTGGCTCAAATGAGACTATATGACATATACATGTACACACATGAGCGTGTGTACACACACACGCGTGCACACACACACACACACACACACACACTGGCTTTTAAAGAGTCAGGCATCCTTGTTTGTATAAAATGTAGGGATCTTCATCCATTTCGGTTCTTATTTCATTACCTGGTTCATGTATTCACAAAACACATCCCTGTTGCAGTGATAGGAGTATTCACCCCATTCAGAATATTTTTTGACAGGAGATAAGTTTTGGGGGAACATTAGCTGCTACTTGCCCCAGCCTAGTTTACTTCCTGGTGAGAACAGAAATCCCTTTCTCGTTCCAGATGGTAGAGAAGGGCTCCTGAAAGCCATTTTAAATGCTGTTACTGAATCTGAGCTTTAGAAATGCAGCTGCAGTAACCTTTGTGGCCACTTTTATGGTGATGACTTCCCAAATAATCAATAGTGACTGCAGCTCTTAGGCCTTTATGCCAGAACAACCATCCTTGGCAGAAATTATAAGTCATACTAAGTGAATCTCATTCCAGAAAAAAATTTTTTATGAAAACGTTCTCTACCCTTTCTGGAAAAATATAAATTGTTCAATTTTTGCATCTCCCCACCCATGGGAGGTAGTTCACCTCATTACCGTTCACCACACATAAATCATACATAGTTACCTATCTAGAAGAAGTTAAAAATTCTTGATCTCTGAACTATATTCCATCTTTCTCATGTTAGTGAGAATTAGAACATGAAGAAGCGAACTTGTTGCTTAATGAGGGCCTTGTGCTATAGGCCTGTTCATATAGTCCCTCTCCTTGCTGGGTATGTTTGTAGTGGCTCCTTCCCATTAGACTCATGAGAAAAGTAGCCTAGTGTCATCACTGAGCAGATATATTCTAGAGTCAGCCACCTGGGTTAAATCCTGGCTCAAGGACCAACTAGCTGTGTAACTCTGGCCAAGGAATTTTTTCACTTCAAACTCAGCTTCCTCTTTTGCACAATAGAGATGGTAACCGCATCTTTCTCTAAGGATTAAGTCACCTCCTCCGGGCAGGGATTGAACTTGTGCTGAAGCAGCTGTGGATAGCTTCACAGTGCAGTGCTTTAACCCATTGCGCCACCAGAGAGTGGCCTTAACTCCATACCTTTTACATTTGGCAAACTAAAAAAAATCCTCTTTCCAACATATTGATAAGAATCTGGAAAATCGGTTACTATACTATACTAACACCTGACAAGACATCCTTTGGCCACTGCTGGTGTACTTGGAAGTTAGAAAACTGCCACCCTCTGCCTCCTGTACCAGCATGCCCCTGTTTCCCTGGCAGGCACTTGTTTTTCCTTCAAAGGTGTGTGATGGACTATTTGTGAAACACATCTAAACCTCCTACCCTATCTTTACATCCTGCATTTTAACCCCACTTACATAGCCCCACTTCATAAAGGACGGTATTTAAGTAGGAGTCAAGGTAAATGGATTTGCACTTAAGACAGGTGAAATTAGAGGGTTACATGACCATTTTTCCTTTTATTTATTTAACTTTTTTACATTATTCTTCATTTTGTACATTTTTTCATCTCAGTTGTAATCCCACTGACTTCCCACCACCAGTTCACCAGTGTTGCCATCACCATTGCATGGCCATTCTTTCTACTTTAAATTTGATCCTCTGTGCCTCCCTGATGGTGCAGGGGTTAAAGTCTCTGTGCATTCATGCTATCACTGAAGCTGTACTGAAGCACAGGATAATAATTATAAGGCTAGTAGTGCAATTACTTCTGCATGAGCATCATTAATTTCCTGTCTTCTAGTCTTTTTATCATCAATGTCATTCTGTTCTCAGATTCTCTTGCCTTCTCACAATTCTCTCTTATCCCTTACTTTTTTCCCTCCCACTAGATGACTCTAGATTTTTTTTTTTTTTTGCTTGTTTGTTTGTTTATTTTTCAGTCTATTGCTTTCCTTCTCCTTCCTGGGTCACTTTATTGTATGCTTTTTTGATGTTATTTGATGCTCAGTTCATCCAAGGGTAGAAACAGCTGTGCTGACCCAGCAGTTGCCAACAATTTAACACCAATTCTCTCTGCCTCTCCAGGCCATAAAATGGTGTCCAGGAGAATGTCCAAGTTCTTCTCTAGCCAGCAGACATCCATTCTTTTTTTTGAGAATTTATTTATTTTGGCATACAGAACTGGGGTATGGCCAGAGGTTCAGGGGCAGTGAGAGGATTCACCAGAGACAGAATGGGGAGCAGAACAGACTGACTGATGAAGTACACTGCTGAGGGAGCAATGGGCTGGTCAGGAGAGATCTGTTGCGCCATGTAGATCACTCTTTGGGGTGGGAATCAAACTCATGTTGAAGTGGCTTTAGCTTCTTAGTGCTGTGCTTTAACCCACTGCACCACCAGAGATGGCCCCAAAGACATCCAGTCCTTACACCAGTATTCTTTCACTTTCATTTCTAAGATCTTGCAGCCATTTTGTCTTTTGTGAGTTAAGAACTCTTTTGATGGAATATTTTGATATAAATCCACCTACCTTACATAATGAAAAGGAATCCAGGAGTTGAAGGCACATGCCTTTGCCTTTCAGAGGCTTCCTCCCCCGTAGAGATACTGAAGACAGAGTAGTTGAAGTTGCAGAGTTTTAAAACTACAGAGCAAGGACTCATAGAAATCAGTCCCAAAGGCAGCTAGGCTGAGGAAGATTAACACAGCACTGTTCAATAAGGATTTAATTCAGCCCAGCAACAGTTAAACAATTACAGAATGCCAGGAGCTCTGCTGAGTGCTGGAATTCACAAAATGAACATGATAATTCTGATTCCAAAATATGCCAGTTCTGCCCTACAGAGCAGAAAGCAAATAGGTGTGTCTGATGAGCATGGAGCAAAAATGTGTATATAGCTGGAACAGTTAGAGAGGAGGAAGTGGCCTACACTAGGGATGGGTCATTCAAGAAAGCTGCTGGCAAGAGGACACCTCAAAATTGGGTTCTAAAGGCTTGAATATTATCAGAGACCTGATACAAGCCCAAAATGAAAAGACAGTATTATGAAATTTAGACGTGTTGTAGTTTTGTTTTGTTTCAAAAGTTTTACCCTGCTTGCCACGGGAAGACAGATGAAAAATGCAGGAGCAGACAGCAGATTAAGGGACAAAAGTTCAAATAAGACTATTGAGGTAGCCTTGTCAAGGCTTTTGATGAAGGCCGGGGCAGTGGACCAGAACAGAAAAGACAGAATTGAGGATATTTAGGGCTGGAATTGATAGACCTTCATTACTGGTGGGTCACAGAAGCATGAGCCTCAGCTCAGGCCGTGTTCTCAGGATCTTAGTCACGTGGTGTATGGTGATGCCCACATTTCTATGGAAAAAACTGGTGGGTGTATGTAGCCTTGTGAGTCCATTCAAAAACAGGAGGCATCAGAGAAAGAGAATGGAATGTGTCTCCACTTGGAAGTAGTAAATGTTTTTCCTACTCCAAATCCAGTGAGATTTAATCAGAAAGTACCTTTTGTAAACAGTCTTTCCAACTTAAGGAGATGCAAAAATGGATGCAAGACGTTAGGAGATGTCACTAGTGAAAATTTTGGCTCCCTCATCCCCTAATCACACAGAAACTTATTAAGATGTGTTACAAACTTTATATTAAATAGCTCAAATAGATTTTCTGGCATAAAAAATAAACTCCAAATGATACATGCATGTTGTTATGTGTTCTTTACCATTTAAAACGCATTATTTCATTATCTTCAACAATGTTATTTTCTACCTTGAAAGGTAAATACCAGGGAAAAAAATTAAATATTCAGCTAGAGTTCTGAATTTAGGTACACAGGCAGTAGTAATGACAATAACTGAAATGACTAACATTTATTAAACACTTACTAGATACCAAACACTGTGTAGCTTATATAGATTGACCCATTTACTTTTTAATTCAATCCTATAGGAGAACTTCTGTTATAAGTATTTTACAGATAAGGACACTGAAATTAGAGTAGTTAAATAATTTGTGCAAAACTCAGAAGTAACTGACAGAACCAAATTCAAATCCAGCTTTTTTGAATTGCAGAACTCCTCTTCATCCCTAGACAATATCATTTTCCCAAACAGAGTCCTTTTTGAACTTTGAAAATCGAAACTTGAAGATCTTCTTCCCTAAGTTGTACATTCTTTAAATAATACCTGATGTCTGGCTATGGTAGTTCTATAGACCTTTGGCATAACCTAAGTGACCATTATTTTTGTTCTTATTCTTTTTTTTTTAAATTTCTTTATGCATACAGAACTGGGGTATGAGCCAGAGGCACAGGGGCAGTGAGAGGATTCACCAGAGACAGAGTGGGGAGCAGAACAGGCAGATCCACAAAGTATACTGCTGAGGGGAGCAGTGGGTGAGACCAGAGTGGGTCATCTCCAGGGCCAGGGATTGAACTCACACTGAAGTAGCTGATGCTAGCTTTCAGTGCTGCACCTTAATCCATTGCACCACCAGGAGGGCCTGTTCTTATTCTTTAGCCTGTTGCTCCTCCAATATAAATGCGTGAAGAGAACATTAGAACCAGGTTCTGATTTGGGGTGATCACCTACTGTGACTTACTATAAGGGCACCTATCATTTGCTGAGCTTTGTTCCAGTCTCAGAATGATACTTCCCACATGATGACCACTTTCAATGCTCTTACATCCCATAAAACCTCTGACAACAACATAGTAAGGGAGTACTGGAACTAACCCCATTTTACAGTTGAGGAAACAAAGACCTCGCAAGACTAAATATATACTGCAAAGTCATACAGCTACTAAGAAGTGAACTCTGAATTAGAACCTACATCTACTGACTCCAGAACTACACTGTGCTACAAGATCTCTTGTTCAACATTATGGTGTTAACAGTCTCCTGAGACCAACCAAATTAGCTCTTATTTGGTGAAGATCAGAATACTATCTATAGGTGTTTAGTTGAAGGATTTCTTATGATTTATTTGAAGGAAAACCAGTAGAGGCTTTAAAGTACAATAATGCCTACCATATATTTAATGTGCCAATTATATGTTATATGACTTTTTCTCCCCACAACCCTATGAAACAACTATGGTTCCCACTTTATATAGTCGTGGGAACTGAGTGTCAAAGGGGTTAAGTAAACTCCCTGGGCTCTCATGGCTCAGGGCATGGGCCAACTGTCCACTCAAGATCTGTCGAGTTCTAAGCTACAAATATTCCAGCTGTCATGTTATGTCACCACTTGCTTTTCTCCAGTCTTTTGGGGAAAAGAAAAAACATTCTGACAGAAGTATCTTAACATTGTTGTTGTTTTTAATTATTCAATCTTAAAGATACTCATAAAATCCAAAATTTTTTTTTCATTACTCTGTTTTGGGGATGATTCTCTTCTAGCTAGCTCATTGTTCTTTAAAAATCCTTTCCACAAACTGCTTGCTCTGTCCTGCACTCTCTCCTTCCAAGCCCACCTCAAGGGGAAAGTAGAACAGCACATCCAGTTTCTCTTTTTCATGCTTGAACATTCAGAGCATGTAAATTACAGTGAAATATGGCCTGAGTCAGCTCCTCACAGGACAGAAACTAGTAACCATTGATATTGCTAAGCAACACCACAGAGGAGTATGCTACAAATTAGGTGACAAATTTGTAAGAAGTCATAGTATCTGGGGACTTGCTTGGGCATTTCATTATGAACCATCTGGATAATCCACAATAATGACCGCACATTATTATTCACTATGCAAAAATGACAATTCGCATATAATTATATGGCACCTTCCTCTGTGATTCTAACCTACCTTTTAGAACCTTCCACTATATTCTTTGTAATCTAGGTATTTCCCCGCAAACCAATTAGAAAGTTATACCTGAGAGAAAATTCCATTCTTTCCCCAAATAAAATTTAAAACAAATTAAAATAAAACCACTCTTGGTTTGTACAGTGGCAGAATGGGCTTAGCAAAAACCTGCAAGGAGTTAGTCCTGGGATCATCTCAGCTTAGTCAGCCTGACATGGACTCCATTTGGTGGTCCCAGAGGAGCTGAGGTAATGCATGTCAGTCTATCCCTAAGTCAAAGATGAGCATACTGAGGTCTACCTACATCACCTAACCTATGAAAAGACAAGAAAGTGAGCCAGAGGACTTAACCTTCTGCATAAGCGTTATCTAACAAGAACCCTACCCAATTCCAGCAGTATAGTTGATCTCATTCACTCATTCATTTCACAATTAGTTATAAGAAAATTAGACGAGGCAATCTGATTTTAAAGGGTTACACATTGATGAACCAAATATTCCCTAAATGTTTTTGTGTTTTTTTTTTCAAATTTGGAATTAGTTGCCAATATTTTAAAAATCAGGAATTTTCATAAAATTCCAAATGTCTGGCTTTCCTTAATTGGAAGTTCTGCCACCACTGTACCTGCATTCCCTTAAGCATCTGGATCTAAATGGCTGCTTCACTTTTTTAGATACACACTGTCCAGTGTTCCATAATCCCCTGTTATATTCTCCAGCCCACTTTGCTCGCCTAAATGCCCAGCCCCTTTGTCCAACTGGTGATTTGTAAGAATGCTCACCATGCAACAGGCATAGCATGCTTCAGGATGCTGGACCCTGCTGATTGCCGATTTGGCCACAAATGTGGCATCCATATTTCCTAGGGGCTAGGGCTTCAGAAAATTATCAGTAGATGGGCATAGACGAGAAAGTACGTATAGAGAGTGAGGGGGACAAAAATGGCAGCAAAAAAGAAAACCCTGTGCACCTGGCTGTCCAGGAAGCTCAAAAACAATATTTCAAGAAGGAACTACAGTCACAGGGCATGAAAATAGAAAATCAGTTGACAAATTTTTAAGAGGTGGCCACATGAGTGTGTTCATAAATCCTACTTGAAACTCAATAGCTGACAGGATTTCCTACAAATTCAGCCCTTTGTTTTCACTTGAAAAACTTCTTACCTTGCTTCCAAAAGCCTAAGAGATTTTAGTGTCATAGAAGATAAAGAAATACTCATAGCATAAATTTGGAAGAACAGGAAGTAAAAAGAAGTCCCTAGGGAGAAATCCTCTCTGTTAACACGTATGACATATGTGTCACCGCATGTTGAGTGCAGCTGTCCCCAGGCGGACATGTACAAACTTAAGAGCCTCTTAAGGAACTTTCACACATGAACATCAATCCCACACAGCATCTTAAGCAATGAGTCAGTACTTTGAAAGCTTTTTTTGACTGATATTTTGAATTTAAAAGTTAAAATATTCCTTTCCTTCTGACTTGAGTAAGAAGTGGGAATTTGTGGTTGTTTCCTCATTTAACCTCAGTCTCAAAATTTTTTTTTAATTAAAAAAATTGACACTCCCTGGTAACTCAACGGGTTAGGGCGCAGCCCTGCTATCTAGCCACAGCCACTTCAGTGAGAGTTCAATACCCGCCCCAGAGGTGATCCACACAGTGTGGCAGTCCTTTCCTGTCTAGTCTGCTGCTCTCTTCAGCAGTATACTTTGTGGATCTGCCTGTTCTGCTTCCTACTCTCTCTGGAGAATTCTTTTACCATCCCTGCATCTCTGGTGTGCACCCCAATTCTGTATGCATAAATAAATAAAACTAACAAAAAAATTACTTGCTTTTGGTATGAACATCTGATATAAAATAATAACCATAGAAATCCTTTTAATTGAAAGTAATTCATTTTAATAGCCCATGCAGACTTGTTTGAGGTAAACTCAAACAATAAGCTTAAAATTGGACTGTATTAGAGGGCCCTCCCTGGTGGCGCAGTGGGTTAAAGCACAGCACTAAGAAGCTAAAGCCACTTCCGCATGAGTTCAATTCCCGCCTGCTCCAGAGGAGTCCACATGGCGAGGCAGACCTCTCCTGACCCGCCCGCTGCTCCCCTCAGCAGTGTACTTCGTC
>NW_004567107.1:53752156-53788480 GCF_000260355.1 Condylura cristata | reverse complement strand
TCTTGTCCGTAATTGATAGAAGAGATGGAGCCTTGGCGGGGATCACCCGGTTCATACTTAGTCCAGCCAAGCTTTCAATTAGCTGCCTTGTCTGTCTCACTGGAAACATTCTTAACCTCAGTAGTGATTTTAAATACCAACAGTGGAGAAGTTTTGTCCTCACTGCCTGCCTCCCTGACGAAAGCAAGTCCAGGCAAGTTCAACAAGCTAAAGCATTTTAAACTCAGTCATCTGGAAGGGGTACATTTGCATAATTTATTTAGGAAATGTAAGGAGCGTGCCTGATATGAGAAAAGCACTGTTCTAGACTCTGAGGATGCCTAGGTAGACATCCGCCTCTGCCATGTGGGCAGCCTAGTCGAAGGGACAAGTTTATGTGCAGATGTTGGGAGGGAACATGCTCACAGCCCCTGATGGAACATGGGTGATGCTTTGCAGTCCTGTTCATGTGGTCATGGTCCATGACCTGACATTCTCCACAGAACTGAGAGTAGAAGAGCAGGACTGAATAAATGATTTCTTTTAAATACTATCCTTGACAAAAGAGAATCATTTTTTTATTCAACAGCAAATATTTATTTAAAAACTCCTTAAGTAGTGTTGCATTTGTTTTAGCAAATCTAAAACAGCAGGTTCTCTAAATGCTATGCCCCATGTCCCATGAGTTCTTCACTCATGTTTGCTTTCTTTTTTTACTTATTTTTATATTTTACACCATTGTTCATTTTTGTACAAGTTTGATTTCTCCTTTCAGGTATAATCCCCATAAAATTATCACCAACAAGGCACTCATGAACTCTTTTTTTTTTTAAGATTGATTATTTATGCATACAAGAGCTGGGGTCCAGTCCAGAGGTGCGGGGTGGGGGTGTGGTGGTGGGGTAAGGGTACTCACCAGTGACAGAGTGGGGAGCAGAACAGGAAGATGGACTGAAGTAACACTGCTGAGGGAAACGGTGGGCGAGACAGGAGGAAACGGTGTCACACCATGTGGTTCAGCTCCCTGGCGGGGGATCAAACTCTTGCTGCAGTGGCTGCTGATAGCTCCCTAGTGCTAAGACTTAACCCCTTGCACCACCAGGGAGGCCCCCACCATAATCTCTTGAAGAAGAGGTTAAAAAGCCATCCTTCACTCATCTTGAGGGTGCTTTATTGGTGAAGTCGCTCATTATTGATTGTTTCCTGGGTGTCATTATCTCATCTACTCTGTACCACAGTTTTCTACGACTGACACAATTAAGCTCCTTTGCAGTGGAGAACATCAAGGCTCAGAAAGGTGAACAATTTGCTCAAAGTCACACAACTAATAAATGGCAGTTCTTGGGTTCACACTCCTACCCTTGGCTCCAAAGTCCATGTTCTTAACTTCCGTACCTACTGAAAATGATCCTTCCATGGGCATGAAGTAATCTAGTCTTCACACACACTGCTTTAATAGGTAAAAGGTAGCCTTTAACAGGCTACCTATGGATAGTTTCCTTTTAACAGGAAACTATCCATATTGAGAAATCCCTCACTTTTAGGTAGTCACCATTACCAAAAATAAAGCAGTTCTTTGATTTAAAAAAAAAATAAACAATGTAATCGTATTTTTCCAACACTTAAGTGACAAATGCTTGTTTTCATTGATTCCCCTACCTTTATTTTTCCTTCTAAGAAAATGAACTCAGCACAGAAACTTCCATTGATTTTCTGTTTTATGCACCTGAATTTTGAGACCTGAAATGTGAGAAATAATTTTCTTGATGCTTCTTTCTGGGGAGATTTGCTAAAAAGGGAGTTGAGAATTCCAGAAAGCCAGCGGCCTCAAAAGTAAAATGAAAAAGTAGGTGTTGGAAGAAGAGGCCCTTCATAAGAAAGGGAGAAATTAGAAGCCCAAAATCTCGTATTCACAGATTCTTTGAGATCGTAAACTTGACCCTCCCTTCGACCTGTCAATAGAAATGTTGCTAACAGGACTTGATGGAAGTTGAGGCAAAATGAGCTATCAACCCCTCCAAGAGTTCTAGTTGCTGAGGCAGCAGATGACACAGAGCAAATGTGGTCACCCCAAAGTGCAGAGTCGTGATGGGCTTATAGCTGGGCTCAAACCAAGCACTGTGACCTGGAATTTTTTCTGAGGCTATGTTGGCATCTCAGAGAAACATTACAGAAAAGACCAGAGGTGGGATCCTTGATGGCATTCCCTGGTGATTCATCCCTCTTCCCATCCGGCTGCACTTTGCTCAGTTGACATGTCATTGCTGGATAGTGTTAAACAACACGCACTTGAACTCCCTCACTCCCTCCTTCCTATGCCAAAGAAATTCCACTTGGACGACACACAGTTTGAGTCCTCACCCAATGATGCTGACCAAGTCTTGGTTATTCTCCAGGGGATGTGTTCACTAGAGGCCATGTCCCCATGCAGGTGAGTTTCATTTATGCCTCTGGCACCCTCTCAGGCCACAGTGGCCAAGGCTACTTACCCTCAGGTGTCCCTGGGCTGCAGGACACCAGCAAGGTGCGTGATGTGCTCTGGCTTACATGTGTGTGTTGCGTTTGTCTTCCTGTCATGTCATATTCTTCTTTCTGCATCTTCTGAAGCCCAGCTTAGGGAATAAAGCAGCTGACTCTCAGAGATACCTGCCCCAGATGCTGAGCTAACCACCTTACAGCATTGGAGTACAGAGTTTACTGTTTCACTGTCTGTGCCATCAGTATTAAAAACTATACCTTAGTGGGCCCTCCCTGGTGGCGCAGCAGGTTAAAGCACAGCACTGAAAAGTTAAAGCCACTCTGTCTCTGGTGAATCCTCTCACCTCGCTGCATCTCTGGCCTGTACCCCAGTTCTGCATACATAAATAAATAAATATTAAAAAAAAAAAAACTATACCTTAGTGTCTCCCTGGTGGTGCAGGGGTTAAAGTCTCACCACTTTTGTGTTATCACCAGTCACTATGTCCTGAGTTCAATCCCCAGCGAGGGAGCTAAACCACATGGCACAGCAGACCTCTCCTGTCTCCCCCCATTGCTCCCCTCAGCGGTGTATTATAGCACATCTGCCTATTCTGCTCCCCACTCTGTCTCCAGTGGACCCTCACCCACCACACCCCTGGCCTGCACCCCAGCTCTTGTATGCATAATAAAAATAAATCTTTAGGCCCTCCCTGGTGGCGCAGCGGGTTGAAGCACAGCACTGAGAGGCTGAGACCACTTCCGCATGAGTTTGATTCCCACCTGCCCTGGAGGTGACCACATGGCGTGGCAGACCTCTCCTGACCTGTCTGCTGCTCCCCTCAGCAGTGTACTTCGTCAATCTGCCTGTTCTGCTCCCCGCTCTGTCTCTGGTGAAGTCTTTCGCCACCCCTGAGTCTCTGGCCTGTACCCCAGTTCTGTATGCACAAATAAATAAATCTTTAAAAAATAATAATAATAATAAATCTTTAATTAAAGAAAATACTATACCCTAGCAGGCAGATTTCTTTTGGTTAGCCATCACAAACATGGTTCCCCTCATGTCATCAGGAAGATAGTGTTCCCTCCCCCTCCTCCCTCTCTCTGCTTTTAAGTTGCCACAGCATCTATTATTATTCAGCTTTAGCTGCTCTATTCCTTCTCTTCCACCATCTTTAATTTGTGTGTTCTGTCCAGTTTCTGTCCCTCTGTCCCTTTCATTATCCATGGAAGCAGCTAAAAAGCAGCCTAGACATGCCACAGTGGCAAGAATGTGTGAGCTGTGGCAGACATGAATAGTTCCAATTCCGTATGTGAAAGAAGGAATAATTAAGGAACACGATTTTATTTCTCTATACCTGTTTCCACAAAAGATCAGGAAAACAATAGTCACATCTCCACAAAAGATCAGGAAAAGAATAGTCACATCTGCCACTGGCAGATGTTTGACAATTGGGAATTATATGTGCAAACAAGTGTGTACACACAGTGAGCTTGCTAAAAAGACATCCATAAAAATGTAATGGAGTGTCTTCACTGCATAGAATATGGTTTTACCCAACTTTGCAAACATAGAGCCGCCCGTGTTCCAATTGTTCAGTAAATAATAGAATGCCAGCTGATTTTTCTACTGTCTTACCCCAGGTAAGAAATAGATGCTACAAAGAATTAGTTGCCGAATATAATTCATCAGCATACTGCAAGATCATACACATACACAAATGCATGTATTATGTGTGTGAAAAGATCATGAAGAGTATTTGTTATAAAGGTATTTCAGTTGTTTAAGAATTCTAACTTGTGCAATGGCACATATATGAGACTACTGTTCTTAAAATACCAGAAAAAAAATTATTTTCCACTAAAGGTAATCCTTGGAAGTCATACAATAATTTTCTCCTTACACAAAATTCAAATTTCTTATTGAAGCACTTGCATCCTTTGTCAAATATATAACAAAATCCAGAGCAGTCAGGGTTTTGCACAGAGCGTAACAATGGGGTGATTTTTCTCCTCAAGTCACAATTTTCTATTAGTTGTGTTTAAATAGCCTTGGATAAAATTTTAGGTATCTGGAAAGCGAATAGATTGAGAATATATTATAAATATAAAACAGAAGAGTAGTGTTTTTCAAGCTAGAGCTTTCATCTAGCACTGAAAACCCATCAATTACAAGTTGATTCGTGTGTGACTTTCCAGTGACTGCCCGTGTTAATGGGCTCTGGAAGCATTCTGCAGGATCCCAGGGATCTCTCTTGAGTCTAATTAATTTCTGAAAGTTTATTGGGAGAGTATTGTTAATTACCAGGAAAAAAATATTTTTAGCATCCTCAATATACTGCTTAAAACAAGCTGGAATTCTCATCTAAACAAGAATAAAAGTTCCTATTTTAGAAGTGAAGTAAGAACAACAGAAATGATGCATTCCCACCTCTCCTCTCACTCAACCGAGCTGCCACTCTCACCAGCTGACTCAGAACAGCCGCTTCCTGCCAGTAGTTTCCATTCCAGCTGCATCCTAGAGTGATCTGCATAAGGGGCGGTGGGGTGGAGGGGTTGCTGCTGAGCACCCTGGTCCTCTGCCTTCTACACAGCAGCAGTGGCTGCCTCGATCTCAGCTCTGCAGCTACTCTGTCACCTGCCAGCACCAGGCAGTCTCCCCTGGAATTGTGTCTCCTTATTCCTCCCAGAGAAAGCTGCACCTTTCGCAACTCCTCCAAGCATGCTGCACCCATGGTATTCTAATTAAAAGATAAGAAGTGAAAGAGAAGTTTGGACTTGGTTCATTTCATTTCTGGTGTTTCCAGGTAGCCTTCCTTCTTCTCTAGGAAAGTGGTTCTGTTGGAGAAGAGCTGTGGAATGAACTGGAACTGCAGCTCCGTGGCAAGGAATCCCACTGTACAAGTCTCCCTGAGTCCTGGTGCTGTCCTTGGTCAGCCCTTTCTCTGGAGTGTCACCTCTATGGAAAAAAAAAAATCATAGGGCTAGGCTAGACCTGGCGAGAGGTTATCTTTGCCAAGTATTCTGTTTCGTCAGATGTTAAAATAATGATGTCCTATTCTGTAATGCAGGGCACATCCTCCCCCAGTGGAATAATATATTTTAAGTGATTTCTGCAAATGGGCCGTGAAAGCTGTCTGCCACATGGCCCATGTTTGCACATCTCTATATAGTTACGATTGTGGAATTTGACAGTATAACTCTGAATCTGATTAATTAAGAATGTGTAAAAACAAAGTTCTTGCATTACAGCTCGTTCCTTATCTTTGTGTCTTTTACTGTGATGTTGTAGAACTTGGATCATATGGAAAACTAAAATATTATGACACAATGACTGAAGAAGGTAAGAATGATTTTAGAATTGTATGCATTGGCTTTTTTTTTTTTTTTTCATTTTCGGTGTCTGTTGCTTGCCCATTTTTTTTTTCTTCTTCTTTGCATGACTTCAGTGACATGGTGTGATTTATTATTATTTCTGCATTTTTTTGTCTAGTTTTTGCCATCGTGTTTATTTGGAATTGGAGACGTGCAGTACCATGGGTAATCATGTTATTCCATCCAGACGCTCCAAACCATCTCAGTTGTGTAACATACTCCAAGAAATGGTGTCAGTAACACAAACACAAGCACAGATCTACTGTGACAGCATAATTTCTTCCACATGTTCAAACAACATTTAAAAACATACAACCAGCAATCTTCTTTAAATTTGTCCTTAGCTTTGGGGGGAAGGGTGTACATTCTGGTGATATTCTGATTTGTACAAAGGAATGATGCCGCTACTAGATCCGTACCAGCTAGCGGCCTACTTGTAATGCAAAGGGCTGCAGACTCATGCCCTCAGCTCCCACAGTCTCTGTGGGCTCATCCAAAGGCATTATTTTGAGATGTTGAGTCATCCAATCCAGCCAGTAGGAGTGTATATATTGGGGTCTACACTCAGATTGGGAAGATCACTTTAACCATTTCTCCTGAGCAAATGAAGTCTGGCAGATATTTATTTTAAAATATATTTACTAATGAATTCCAGACATTGTCCCAGAGAATAACCTTGCCCCATCAGAACGACTTCTCTGAAATAAGTTCACTGTAGAACAACAATTTGAAAAGCGTGGTTCTTGTAAGGAACCAAGTTGTCCTATGGCCCTATCCCCCACCTCATCCCACACCTGTCCCCACCCTCTTCATAATAAATAACACTTCTAAACGATGAAAATATCTGGAATTTTTACATGATTTTTAACCATCTTTGACAAGAAACCTAAAGGTATCCTAGAAGGGGAATCAGTTACCTTTATCCTTCAGCATGAGAGAAACTTCCAAATGTGTTGCCTATCTTGTTTGCGGCTTCCAGTATTTCTAAGTTGCCTTAGCTTACCAAAGCTCTCCCAGTTGCTTTGCATGCAAGAAGTGGAACATCTGAGAGTCCTTGGTAAGAGGAAGCCCCTTCTCAGCCCACTCTGGCTTCTGCACAGCACTGGAGCCTCTCTCTGCTGCTACCCCTGGGCCTTCTGTTAACGCTGTGATTTTTCCTGAAGCAGCAAACCATGACTAGGATCTCACAATGTGCCCAGGTGCAGCCCAGAGGCTTGTCAGCAACCTGAGGGAAGGCAGGTTCTTGGTCCGTGAGAAGTCTAGGAGAAATAAGGGTTCTACCAGCCCAGGGTAAAAAGAGCAAGTGACACCTTAAAGCAGGGCACCTGTCCCAGCTGTTACTTCTATTCCATGTCTTCTGACCACTTCAACTTTCACTGGTGATTGGCTTTGAGAAGCCAAAGCTTTAGGGGACTCACAGCTTCATAATTTGACCCCAGCATCTCCATAGCTCCCAGCTTTGTTTTCATGGCTGAGATGGTGGGTTTGTTAGCTTCTACCTGAGCTGCCTTGGTCCTTTACTCTTTTCCCATCCTGAACTAACTTCCTATTGCCAGGGAGCTTCTGCCTTCCTGCTGCCTCACTTGCCACATTTTTTCCTTACTCTATTCCTTTCTGTCCTCTTCTTACATCCACCTAAGCAAATGTGGCTGTTGAAGCATTCCCTTTCTCTTCCCCTCCTACACCAGACAACTTAAGACCACATGAAGATGCAAAATGTCAATTCCAATCTGATGCTACCACTTGTGCTGTCCAGGCAAGACAACAAATTAAAATAATGTCTGCAACAAGATCCATGAATGGATCACCTTGGACATTGCTTACTCTTCTTTTGACTTTCCCAGTCCTTCATGCATATCCCTTTGTGCCCCATACTTAGATGAAACCTCACCCCCATTCCAGTGACAGCTAATAACAATTAAACATATTTTCGCCACTGGGAATTTTGCAGCAAGCTGGGGAAAAAAGAAAGCAAGATTGATTTCATAGTGACATAAGTAAGAGTTTCTAAGTTAAGTCAGCTTCTTTACTGCGTAACTTGTTGGGGCCTCCCTTAGACCACTAAGCACCAAACCATATAGTCCTTGGATGGCCAGTGCAGCAGTTCCCAGACTTCTGCCTCAGGGAACCCTGTCTTCCACACAGCCACTTACAGGACGATTAACCTAGCACTCATCAGCTGGAATAGGAATCTCTAAAAGATTTTTTAAATCTTCAGAACACATAGCAAGGCTTCTCAGGAATCATGCAAAAGCTACTTTGAAATAGGAGGCCTCCATCTAGCTATCTCAGATCACACCCTGTGGCAGCTGCCTCCTTTGGCAAGCCAGCCCTGGTTTAAGCCTATTTCTGTGAATGCACTGAGAAGATTCACAACCAGTGCAGTAATCTGGCACAAGCCATGAATAACTTCTTCAGACTCCAGGTCTTCTACCCTCTCATTAAAAAATACTAATGATGATTCATGTCACATCCATGTTGTACAACTTAAAGAAGTGTAATAAAGACAAAGCTGTTGCAGTGATAGCTGTGGACTAGCTGGCCTTCAGGAAACACCGCCCTGTAGTGAAGCTCTCCTTTTCACTATTTTAGAAACGTGACTAGCCCTTGAGCTAGTCCCATTATTGTCATTTCCCGTGTGACTAGTCATTAATTGTAACTCTTCCCAGGGAATTCTCTGAGTGTTGTGTGAGGTCAGCTACTTGCATGAAGCCTGGTTTGTTTCCACTAAAGTGAATCAGTGGAAAGATTGATTATATATGCCACCCCACATCCTAGGAAGAATTGAGTGATGACTTCCTAAACATAGATTATTTTCCTGTACATGTTCAGCTCATTATTGTACAGCGCTTCAATGTAGCAGTCACTCTGCTGGGGCTTTAGGGAAGCACAAGATTAAAAGGGGGACGGACTGTTTGCCTCTAAGGAACTCTATAGACCGGAGGGGGAAATAAAACAAGAGTATTCCCTGAAAAGAAAGTGGTAGGTATCATCAGTGCTTATGAGACAGGTCAGATAAAAAGGAGAGATTGCTTTAAGCTGGGGAGAAGATTCTGTGGAGAAAGTGATCTCTGAACTGGGCCCACAAGGAGCAGAGACAATGGAGAGTTTGGGGATGAGGAATGGTTAAGTGCAGACCTTCCAGGCTGAGAAAGGTATGAAAAAATAGGGCGCACCATCCTTTACCTGATGCTCTGCTGAGGAGTGTGACAGGTTTAATGGAGACCAGATCATGGAAAGTTTGAACCACTGACTAAAGACAAAGGCACCACAGAGTAAGCAACAAAGAGCTTTTGATTAAAATATGAATCCTCTAGTTGAGTACTTTACCATAAAAAGTTTATTTTTATTGAGGTCAAGTTGGTTTACAACACTATGATAAGAGTTATGAAAGTTTATTTTAATAGAATAGTTTACTCTCAGACATGAAAAGAAATCATGACATTTTGGCAAAATATGGCCTTAGCCTCAGAGTCCTTTTCCTCCCATCCTTCAGGAGCCTGTAAGCCAAATCCGGAGCCGCTTCCTGGGCTATACCCAGTCTACCTCCTCCCGCTCCTGAAGCCAATAAGAATTTTCCTCTCTGATTCGTTCTCTAGCACATTCATCTGACACCATTCAGTAAGCAACAGAGAGTAGACTGGTCCAGGGCCTGTGAAGTTTAAATGTGACCCCCCCTCCCCAAAGAATTCACACTCTAGTAGGGAGCCCAGACAGAGATGAGCAGAGTGACAGGGAAACCTGGGGTGCTGAGGAGCCCCATGGAAGGCGTCTCACTCAACCTTGGAGAATGAAGGCAGGTTTCTCAGAAGCTGCAGCATCTCCATTGACTCGTTCCTGCTCCCCAAGATGACAACTATCTTATCACCCATTTGCTAATAATATGTTTGCTTATAATAACTTGGCACCTGCTTTGTTGGAGACATTAGACCAGACCTGACAGGTCAGTAAGCTTTCCTACTCCCCAGGACTATATTTCCTTCAGTAACACAATCAATGACCCTGGAAGTCATTTTTGTGGTGACTTCAGGTCCCCCTACATGGACAGCCAACCCTCCATCCCTCGTGGTATGAGGCTGTATATTCTTGAAAAAGAAAACCTCCAGTTTTGACTTAAAGTTAATGAGCCATTATTTATTTCTTGTCTATAGATATCCAAATTTTCTACCTTTCACTGCCTGGGAAATCCTCCATAAATTGAACTTGATTTCTTTACTAAAATTACTCTGAGTGAAAATGCAGAAAGTTATTTCAAAAGACAACAAGTTTGTATAATGGAACAGATGGATTAAAATAAGATGTCATTCCACCAGTGGCAGGATACAGCACTACTAAATTTTGTTCTTTGCAGACACATATTCAGACATACAGTAGAAAGACAGACAGAAGTTCTGACTAATATCTTGCAAAGAAGCAATGTGTGGGAGAGCTGCCTGCTTTCTATTGGCCTGAACTACTCATTGCTATTTAACAAAAACCATTTCCAGAGCAATAATTTCACCACTATTTAAAAACTCCTCATTTGTATAGGAGGAAAAAAATGGGAAAATAAGAGTTCTTGTGCTATCAACGGCAAAAATAATAACCACTTTTATTTTAACAAGATCATGATAATGTTTCGCAACAACCAATAGAATGAATATAGCCTTACATGAAGCATGGAGTCCTAAATTAGGTATGTGGCTGAGTTTTGAAAGTCCTCCATTATTTCAAAGAAATAAAAGCACCTTAAGGTCACAAGTCTAGCCAGTCCTTCGATGTTCTTAGCTGCAATGAAGCAGTCCAGTTCTTTTTCAAAGATAACTTGAACCTTGCGTACTCCAATCAGTATTTTTCATTTCCCAAGATGTATCCTCGAAAAGTATAATACTAAACAGGCCACAGTATTACCTGTGGCCTTCACACTGGATTTTAATCCTTGCTTGAATAAATAAGACTGTGTCATTTACACAGATTTACCAAGCAGCATAGGTTCAATGTTTATTATATGGAATAGAAAATCCAGATTTGGGCCCTCACTAGTGGCACAGCAGATTAAAGCACAGCATTATGAAGCTACCCGCAGCCACTATAGCACAAGTTCGATCCCCCACCAGGGAGCTAACCCACATGGTGCAGCAGACCTCTCCTCTCTTGCCCGCTGCTCCCCTCAACAGTGTATTTCAGTAGATCCACCTGTTCTGCTCCCCACTCTGTTTCTGGTGAATCCTCTCACCCCCCCCCAAACCTCTGGTCACACCTGGGCCCCAATTCTTACAAAGAAAGAAAGAAAGAAAATCCAGATTTACAATGGCTTAAGTCAAATGAAAGTTTATTTCTCTCTCAAAGAAAATAAAGTCCAAACTAAAAGCTGTCCAAAGGCAAGCTGGACATGGCCTGGATGGAAGCACACAATAATCCAAGGTCCAGGCTCCATCCTTCTTCTGCCCCACCATCCTAGGATGGGACTTTCAAATTCAAGGGCACTCCATGGCCCAAGATGACTTCTACTAGAGCTCCAGTATCATCCATATTCCAGAAAGAGGAAGAGCCAAAGTGATTTTTCCCCAACTGTTTTATGTCCTTAAGGAGCCATCCCCTTAGAGCCCTCTGAGCAAAATCTCCCCCAAACCAGTTCCATGGCTATACCTTGTTTCAAGGAAGCGTGAAAATGCAGTTTGTTAAACTGGTTGACTTGCTAACCCCTGTAATGTAGGTGTGATTTCACTCCTAAATGAAAAGAGGATATTTGATAGACAACTTAAATCTCCACAATTGAGAAATATCACCTTTGTGCAATTGTATGCTGATGGGGAAGACTTCAAACAGAGCAAGCTATATGGGAGATTGAAAGCCAGTGTGAAGTTGGAGTTGGCTGTGAGACATTCAAATAGAGATGGGGAGAAAGTAATGACGGTGGAGTCTAGAGCCCAGGAGAAAGGTCAGGGCTACTTGGATGTAAACTTGAGAGTTATAAATTATAAATGTTGTTTAAATCTTACTGAATAAGAAAAACTAGCAAATAAGACCTCTCCTGCCCACCTGTGACTATGCAAGTGCCTCTTTTTTCTTTCTCTTCTTTTTGATAAATCTGTCCTTTTAAAACGTAAAAGAGAGAAAAAAGAAAAGAAAAAAAACCTAGCTAGTCAATCGGAAAGAGGAGGCCAAAGGTTGAACCTAGGAACTTTAAAGTTTAAAGTCTAGGAAGAAGGCGGTGATATAACAAAGGTGTCAGAGAACTAGGAGAGAATAGTGTCTCCACAGCCAAGTGAAGAGGGCAGGGAAAAAGCAAGTACTATCAATGAATTGACTGATAAGATCAAAGAATTGTTGTAGCAGAAAGACAAAAACTGATACAGTGAGGTACTTCAAGTCGGGAATTTGGGAGCGGTGCATTTATTGCTGGCAACCCCATCTAGGATATAACTGCAGGATTCAGTAGGTGACAAAAGCTGAAGGAGAGAGCTGTTGGAGGTGAGTAGGTTAGAGTGGTGAGGAAAGGCTGCAGTCTCATCAATGGGAAGTTATCAAGGATTGTGATGGGAGTGATAAGATGAGCCAGATTCTGGTACCTTCAAAAATAGAGGGAGGATGACTTTAAAGTTAGTTGCAGTGGAGGTGGCAGAGCTTATTGGCTGTGCTTCAGAGAAGGGGTGAGAAAGCTTCAGAAGTGATGAGGAAGGAGGCTGGAAGGTGGGTGCCTTTAGAGAGACACACAGCTGCTTCTGTGAATGGCTACTAGAGAAAGTAACCTTGGGAAACAGTCAAGTCTTGGCACAAAAGGGCAAAGAGAATATTTAGAGAAGAGATTGAGGACATAGATTAGGGGTAGGAAATGGAGTCAGTTTAGAGGTTTTCAGAGCCACGTGAAGATGAGGTCTGGGTGGTGATGGATGACCCAGAGGCTCAGCCCATGCAAACAAGGGCATCACATGAAATAAGAACGACCTACAATACTTTAGAAGTCCTTAACAAAAACTTCTTTCTTGGAGCAGTTTGCAGTGATAAGGTTGGAATCCTGTTAAGTCCAGCTAGGGCTGGAGTAGATTAGGAAGAAGATAAACTTGCATATGTTCAGACAGAGAGTTCAGTGCAGCACAAAGATGCAATAGCAAGCCTGAGAAACAGGGAGAATCCCCTTCTGTGGAGAAGCATAGGAAGCTTCCATAGGAAGACTGTTCAGATAATGAACACCTTGGTAGCCCTTCCAGTCCCAAATCCAAGATTCTGTCCTGTGCCCTTTATTGCATTGGCAGACGCTGGTTTGCATTCTGCTTTTAAGATTAAACCTTCTGGAAACATGTTCTTGCCTTTTGGTTATGCTGCCACCAAGATTGTGTTGGGTAGCTTCCTGGGCCAGTATCTGAAATGAAAGTCTTGATATTATTGGATCCAGTTCACAACCAAATTCTTTATTAATGTGGTTAAATATAGCAAATAGTGCATTGGGTTTTTCCTGCAGAATAGACCTTTCCAAGAATAAAAATTGTGTTCCTTTCTTGTTATACATCTAAACTCTTAGCACAGTAGACATTTTTAATAACATTAAATTTTTACTGTTCCTTTCTATTATAAAAAAGCATGTGCATACATAGGTTAAAAAGCAAACACTACATAGGAAGAGACATCCAGTTTTCACTCCAGTTTACTTAGAGTAAACCATTTTTATCAGCTTTTAACATATTCTTTTTTTTCTACACTGACACAAGCTATGCAACTTCTGTCAACCGACAAATTCCGGATGGAAGGGAAACGCTCTGAAAAATCAGAATTTCCATTGCTAACTTATGTTACGACCGCCCTTTTTTGTATAATCATAATATCCAAAATATTCTGAACAACCATCAGTTTGCAACTGGATTGCCTTACCTTCATAAATTGGCCTGGGCAAAGTATGAGCGGCCCCAGGGCAGGAAATTCCTTTGTCAGGAGACAAAAGGCAAGCTCCAGGAGGGATAAGACCCCTCTTCCCCTCAGCATCAAGACTCAAGTGAAGCTTCCTTGGTCTTTTGAAACAAAAAAACAAATCTCAGATAAAACTCCCAGGGCATAAGATCTCATGGACAATTTCCTAACATTATTGACACAGGTTTTGCTTAATGCATAACTATGTGACTTCCTCTTAATTTACCCTTCACTTAACCAATCTCTAACTACTCTCTGCTAGTCTTAATTAACCTTTTCCTAAAACAAATACTAGTTACTTTCTGCTAACTTTAAGTTAGCCATTAGCTTTTCTTTAGACAATCACTGATGACTCTGCTAACACAATTTATTCCTTCCCTAGGACCCCTAAATCCTTTGCTAATAGCTCATCCTTTCCCAGACCCCTTATTCTTTAAACATCCATATATATGAAAGTTATCGCAAAGACTATAGCCTAGTATGCCATAAAGTGTCAGGAAGAGGATACACTGTTCCCCTCTTCCTTTAGAACTTTTATGCTGATTTCTTATTAACTTACCTGATGTATTATTGTAACTACTTGCTAAACAGTTAAATAAAAACCTGCCAAAAAGATGGACAGGAAGACTTGCACACAACTCTGACTCCCGTGTCTTCCGCTAACCTGCTCTCCTTTCCCCCTTCTTGAAATCTCCACTCGCCAATGCCACTCCCACATTAAGACCCTGCCTGCCTATTCTGCCCTCCAGCAGCCTGTGATTGGGGCCGGTCCCCAACACTACACATTGTTCTACATCTGGATTTTGTTCAGGAATATATGTTGGGAATACTTCCCTATCAACACTTTTAGACATTCCTCACTCTTTTTAGCAGCTGCATAGTATTCCATGTGTGGTCTTTCATGGTGGGCTCAATCAGTTAATTGTTGGTTAGCATTTAGGATATTTGGTTTATTTATCTAATTACAACAGCGACACCATATGCGCATCTTCTTGGCCCATATAGTAGGCATTAGTAGAAGATATACACATAGAAAATAAATTCCTAGACATAGACAAGCCAGAACAAAAAAAATACACATTTCAGATTTTGAAAAACATCACCAAATTGCCCTCAAATGAAATGGGATCAACTTATGGTAACCCTTAACAGTGAATAAACAACTCCTTTGAAACAGATTCAGATTGACTTCAGTAGCAAGCAGATAAGCCATTAAAATGCCATATAAACCTTCTTATTTCCTCAGTTTAGAAACCTGAATTTTTACCAACGTTGAGATAAAGCCAGGGTTCAATTATGATCAAAGTCTGCATCCTCCCTAAGTTAATACAGGCTAGTCCTCTTACAGTGACTATTCACTTTCTGCCACTGCATGTGCCCTTCTGGCCACAAAACCATGGATATCCCTGCAGAGTCTGAGAAGCACACAGCAAGTTAACTTTCTAGCCTTCAACTGCCAAAGCAGGGAGACTCTAATGTGCACAGACACCATTTCCAATACCATGTTCTGTTTCATTCATTCAATGGTTTAACTCATTCAGTCCAACTTTCCATAACCAGAAGATTTTTTTGGGCACGTGAACAGATGCACTCTCTAAGGCTCAGCCTTATCCTAGAAACAAATGTATTTGACTCATCACCTTTTTAGAGATGTATTCTTGCAAGCATCTCCCTGGGGCTGGATCTTAGGAAGACAGCAGCCTAGTGAGTGTACAAAACCAAGCAAACGTATTTATTAGTAACAGTATCAGATTTGTCAAAGAAACCAAACCAGCTGTGTGGGTAACTCCACTGTCTTCCTGAAGACCAGGACCAAGGATGTCTTCTAATTAGAATACATCCAGCGTTTCAAATTTCATTGCAACTTATTTTCATGATCTCAAGTGTCAGCAGTAAAAGCAGAAAGATGGGACCTGGCAAGTAAAGGCAAATTGTGTCACGTTGTATATGGAGAAGGTGTCAAGTGGCAGCAGAAGGCAAATTGTAGATGCTTTTCTCTTTCTATTTCTGACATCTCTAGAGCTGAAAATGTTAAGTTGCCTGCATCAGTCAAACTTGAATACTGTCGTTATAAATTAATAACACAATTTCCCACCCCCATGAAGTTTTCTTTTAAATTAATAAAAGTGGGAATCTGTGATACCAGGAAGCTGGCATGTTCAATTAAGCAGGATAAGTTTCTCTTCTGATTAGATCCAAAATAAATGGAATCATCTCATTTTAGTCATGGGCCACTAAGCCCTCAGTCCTGTTTAGTTAAGAACTCTCAGTATGTATCAGCACTTCTGTTGCAAACCCACATTTCAAATGCAATATATAGTGCACCACATTACAATGCAAAGTCGAGGGTAAAAAAAATAGAAAAGAAGAACTATAATTAACCAAACATTCATAGACATGTGAAATACAGATTAGAGGAGATGATATATGTACTTGAAATAGTTGGATTGTTGGCTGCTGTTGAATAATTTTTAGCCTAATCTAATATCTGTCACTTTACATCAATATAATCAAGTAGGTATTATAGAGACTCATCATAGGAGGGACTGTTTTGTTAAGTTGTTTGTTTGTTTTTTTATATGTGTCAAAATAACCATTCAGCATACATTTATTGAGCATCTACTATTTGCCAAGTCCTAGGAACAAATCAGAACAATATCATGACCCATCTGCAAAAACATTTCAGGAGCCAGACTGACAAACTGACTCCATTAGACAGAAGTGGGGCTAGATGTTGGCAGGTGTTAGGATCTGAGAGATACCTAAGTACATTATTCTTTATTCATTTATCTGTGGATATCTAAAGTTAGGAACAAGAAGAGATTCGAACTTCTTCTCTGGCAGACTAACCTGGCTCAGATCTCCAAAATTGAGATCAAACAAACCTCTTTGAGAATTTCTTTGTGTGAATCATTTGTATCTATGTATATAACATAGAAATGGTTAGAAAATAGTAAGCTCCTAAAATAAAGCGGGTGATCTAAAATGACATTGTACATTAGCTTGCAGTGAGTGTCAGGTCAGGAAATTGGCCCTGTTCCTGAAACACCATATCCTGCTATCAGATACCTGCTTTGCGTTTCTTAGTAAAATTCTAATTCTGCCTGAATTTGATGAGATTTTTTAAATGTAGTCTGAAAATAAACACTGACTTTAAGCACTATTAAGCTTTGGAAATGCTGTCAAAGTGATAATCAAGGAGAGAGTCTGGTGAGTTACTTGGAACACTCTTCTGATCCTTCTCTCTACCCCCAGAAGAAAAGTTAACTGTGAACAGATTTTCATACAGCAAGCACTCCAAACACCTCACTCACACACACTTACACACATGCACACATACACACTCACACATAACCATTTCCTTCTTTGTTGTTTGTGTTCATGTTGTTGTGTTCATAAACACTTATGGAGGCCCAAAGAAGTAAGAGACAGATTAAAAATAATCTGGGCCCTCCCTGGTGGCGCAGTGGGTTAGGATGCAGCACTGCAAGCCAGCTGCAGCTGCTTCAGTGTGAGTTCTATCCCCGGCCCCGGAGGTGCCCCACATGGTGCAGCAGACCTCTTCTGCCTCACTAGCAGCTCCCTTCAGCAGTGTCTTCATCAATCTGCCTGTTCTGCTACCCACTCTGTGTCTGGTGAATCCTTTCACCACCCATGCACCACTGGCCTGTACCCCAGTTCTGTATGCACAAATAAATAAAATCTTTTTTAAAAATAGCATCCCTGTGCATGGGAGGCCACAGGCTGGTTGGAGAGAGGATCAGTCAAAAGATGCTGATAAGCTGGGAATTGGGGTCCCAGGGTGGGGAAAGGACGCAGATTGTTTTGTCAATCCAGGAATGGGACTCTAGGAAAGATTCCTGAGTCTTCAAAAGAGCATAAATATGCAAATAAGTAGTATGGAGCATTCCAAGTCATATACAGGCCAAATCAGAAGGTCAGGCAGTGTGATTAAGAAAGTAGAGTGTCACAGAAGGAGTATAATGGACCAGGCAAAAAAATAATAATAATAATGAACAACTATATACCAGAGACAGTTTACGGGGGTGGAGTGGGGAATGGGATAAAAAATGGTGGGGGGAGAGAAGTGCACTGGACTATGATGGCACATGGGTGATTTGGTGATGGGAAGCCCCGGGGATTACAACTGAGATGGAAAAAGGCACAAAATGATGTAAAAATAAACTATTATATTATTAAAAAGAAAGAAAGTAGAGTACAGTTGAGAAGCTGCAGTCAGTATTGTTGGAACTAAGTGCCTAAGTGCTCAAAGGTAGAGTCACAGGAACTTGGCCAATAACTGGATGTGAAAAGGGGGTGTCTCTAAGGTATCTGGAAAGCACTAGGCACATGGCCATGATCAAGAGAGAACACAAGAGAAGAGCAGATTCCTAGGAGGAAAGACAACATATGAGGCATGTTGACTTAATTATCACCGGGACTTCAAAGGCCAAGAGAATGTACTCAGAAGTTCATTGCATGAACACAGGCCAGAGGTCTGGAGTCAGAAATCTCTGACACTCTGATATGGGGCCACTGGGTTTTCTTGTGAGGGGAAGACAGAACAAGGAGGGACATTGGAGGGATACTTTTAGGAGCTCATGAACATCAGCTGGTTTCAAGGAGAGGAGTGAGGGAAACACAGCCAGGTGGGGGTAAGCAGTGGCCAGGGCATACATTCAGGGAAGCTGCCAACTTCCAGTTGCAGAGTTAAGAAGTGAAGAAAGGAGCCAAGTTCCCCAGAGAGATGGCTGTGAAGGGAGGGTTAGAGAGAGGTGAGCGCCAGCAGAAAACCTGTTTGCTGTCAAGAGAAAGGTTTCCAAGTTGAGGGACTTGGCGATGATTATATGTTGAGAGGAAAGGAAAGGGAGACTGAAGATGACTAGGCAAAGTCTCTGGTGAGGCAAATAACTGAAATAAAGGCAAAAATATCACTCTTTACGATACCAACTTTAGGGGGAAAAATCAGAAATCTTTCCAAATATTTACAAAAGTACTCTGATATTTCCAAGATGATCCTGCTACAGCAGATGGTGAAAGCAATTTACATGTATAGAGTCATTCTTTGTTGGAGACTCCAAGGATCTTTCTTATGGAAAATTATTTTTTGAAGTCTTATTAAGGAAACCTGGCTATTTCATTTCCTTGTGTGATAGTTTTGGCCACCACTAATGATTCAATGATGCATATATTCTGATTAATTGCAAAAACAAGGCCTGTGACTACATCTATAAATATGATGACAAACTACGTTAATCATCTTTATAATGTGGTTCACTCACAAAATATTTACTCGTCTTTGTCTTTCATTTACACAGTGATGTATGTCAGTTAATTTTCAATATAATCTTTAAAAAAATCTAACTCACACCCCAAAATACATTTAATAAAGACCCTTTTCAAACTATTACAGTACTAGTTTGACTTCCACTAGTAGCCATGTAGTCAAAATAAACAGTTTTACGTGATGCTTCACAGAAGTTAGAAAAAATAATGTAAAGGTTGTGCTTCAAAACTCAAGAATACATGTGTTTTGGTGTTTTGTTTTAGATTTTAAATATTTTTATGTTTTGCTTTGAAGAATGAAAATCAGACCAGGTCCTACTAGACTAAATCATCCCATAAGCACCATTTGTAGAAAGGAAGAGGAGCTAATATTCCTTCTTATGCTGGGGAAAGTGTCTTTCTTCTGTCTCGAAGTTGCACTATTCACTGAAATTCCATACCCTCCCAAGAAGTTCCTACCATAACACGAATTTTAAGTTCATATTTCTTGTCTCTTTCTGGCTCCAGGCTATGAACACTTCAAGGGCACCAGCTGGATCTCTTATTCACCAAATACTGCCTGGTACATAGCACAGGTTTGGTTAATATTTATAGAGCGGAAAGTTGTTTGTAACTTGTACCAACTTAGAAGGAAGCTCAGACTTCCCAAAGGAGCCGATCAAAGGGAGAGCTTCACTTTAATTCTGTGAGCGTATCTGAGACTCCCAGCACTTTTCTCAGATACCTGTGGAGGTTCCCAGAGAAGTGACTTGGGCAGCAAATTGCTGTGACAGTAGAACAGTCATGTACTGTGAGAAGGATGGGCTTCCAGTTGGGATGGAGAAGCATGGATGTTGGTAGAGAAACTTCCCAACTGGGGCTTCAGTTAAGCCTTGACAATAAGGGCCATCTTAAATAAAGAAGGAGCCACACCCACCTTTTCCTGCTCTGCTTGCTGCACCTCCTCTCCTGTCACAAAGTCCCTTTCAGCACCCACTTTGTCAGCCCTGGTGATGTGGGGTATGACTGATGTGCCCCTTTGTCTTCCATCTCTGAAGATTGAATCTCTTATCTGCCCCATTTTTCTGTTTACTTCCGAGAGTTCCTGGGGTCTTACATGTGGGCCCTCAGCCCCTGTGGGGCCAGAAGCATGGGTGGACCTGAAAGGACTTATTTTGGGTCATTAGCCAACAAGGAACATGTGAAAGAATTACTCCCTCACTTACTTGCCAAGAGCCCATAAACTTACTGTTTCTCTGCTATGTCCTGGGAATCCAGTGGTGAGCAAAACCCATGAGAATCCCTACCCTGTGGAGCATGGTTGCTATGGGGAAGTAATAGATAACCATTAGTAATGATACAGTGTGTTAGATGATGATAAATGCCTTCGGGAAAATAAACTGGGGTGGGAAATGCTAGAGGAAAAGCTGCACCTTTAAATGGGTTGCTCAGAGATGCCCTCGATAAGAAGGTGACATTTTGAACAAATACTTGAAGGATTTGAAGCAGTGAGCCCCATGGACCTCTGGGGAAGAGCATTCCAAATTGAGGGACCAGCAACTGCCATGGGCCTGAGATGGGATAGGACACAGGGATTTCAAGAAATAGCAAGGAGGGCAGCGTGACTGGGACAGAGTGCTGGCAGTGGGCTTCACTGGGTAGAACTGACAGGTCACTGCCAGGACTTTGACTTTTACTTGGACTTGGGGAGCCTCCCCTGTGGGATCATGAGAAAAAAGTGAGTGGCATGGTCTGTTCAACATTATATTGGGTTGAGACCAACCCAGGGGACAGAGAGATAAAGGTGGGAGGGGGAGACTAGTGAGGAGACTAGAATTGTTGCTGGGCTGAAGAAGGAGGGCTAGTAGTTAGATTATGAAATATTCGGAAAATTGAGACACCAGGTTGGCAATGCACAGCGTGAGAAGTGTAAGAGACAAAGAGGCACGCCGAGGGCAGTGCTTGCTTATTGCCAGTCAATTTATTGCCTGCCATCTCAGAATGATAACTTGTCCTCCTGACTTGCCTCTGTGCTTCCAGGGAAAAGGCAGAGAATAAGCAGGAGGAAAGTTCAGGTTCACTTTTGCTTTAAAGTTCCTGCCAAGGCGTCAACATCAAGGACAGACAGGAAAGGCAGAACTGAAAATAGATTCCAATGCACTATTTTCAATTCCCCCTTCTGTTTCTCTCTTTCTTTCTTTTTTTTTTCCTTCCTGCTCCCAAACCAATGTCTGTTCGCCAAGGTGTGCGTGTCCTCTCCTCTGCATCCGTACCTCTCTCTTGTCCAGTCTTTTCTGTGTGGGTGATGCTCAGAATATTCTGTGGCAGCCAGGAGCTCATCTGCTCGGCAAGCCAGAGGGTTCCTGTGTAGAACACTGCCGATTCCAGAATTGGCAGGAAAAGGGTGAAGGCATTTCCAGGGGCTGTTTTAATTAATTAACACAGCAGAACAGAAGCAAAAATCATTTCCTGTGAGTGAACAGATCCTCCAAAGGTTATTTGGCGGTGCAACTTGGAACTTCTGTTTTACATCAGAGCTGTTGGGTCAAGGATTTTGATTCCTGATTGATTTTCTAAACTCCTTCTTACTCACATTAGGTCCTTATTTATGCTTTGATAGTTTCCCTCCACACTTCCTCACCACCCCCTCAACACACCCTCCTTTGAGGACACTCAGCTGGTATTCTTCTGCAAATTTCAGACCAAGCTAAACTATATTAAATGGTGCGCCTAGGTTTTGACGTAGGTGCCTCACGATTTGAGCAGAGTTTGCTATTTCTGAGATTTCAAGTATACAAATGTCTGTTGCTATATAAAAATCCAACACTTTAAGGGTTTACACCACAACAGAATATACTTTTTTAGGTTGCCTTCAAATATTTTAAAAATCACCCCTTTTTTTCACCTTGAAAAGTACTCAGGAATGTCTTGATTTTTTATCCCCAAGCACAAAGCTATGATTGTTTCTGAGCCCTGGCTCTCCATTTCACCCTTTTCCCTGCATGGAATTCATACCTAAAATAGGTTAGGAAAGGGACCCCTTTACTGCCAAGATCACCTCAGGTGTCTAGGTGGGCTCCAGCAGATAGCAAATGCTCAGAAATTGTTACTCCAAAAGGGTTGTTATTATTATGTCAATAAATGATAATACATCTTTCCAGAAATTGCTTCAAATTAAGAAGTCTAATAGTCAAAATAGAACTGATGTTCAGCAGCTTCAGAGGCAGTGACCTTGGCAGTAAAGAAAAGGTTCAAGAACTATATACGGTAGATGTTCTTTTTATTATCCCCAAGACACAGAGGAGTTAAAACCCGTGAATATCAGGAGTTTTTTTGAGCCAACCCAAATACACACACAGCCACAGCACCTCCTGGCCTGGACTTTATCCTCCCAGGCGGTGTGAGAAAGCTGATCTCTCCATTATATGACGGCAGAGGATCAGTGTTTAAAATACAACAATAAACAGCTCCATCACTTTGACCTTCTTCATCTTAGGAAGATGTAAAGTGATCCTCTTCCTAACTAGTTATGGACCAACGTTCAGGACTCACTGGAACCCAAACACCAATTCAGCAAGACTCCCTGAAGCTTAAACTACTGACTCAAGATAGGGCCAATTCCCCCAACTCGGCATGTGTGGAAATGGAGAGAGGAGATGACAAAGACTCCCTTGTCCCTTTCGCCCCTGAGCTTTTTGTTAGTTTGGCTTCTGTGTTTGCTCTTGTTTACATAGGTCTTCCAGTGCTGGGTGTCATGATAAATCCTCTACACATATTGTCATATTTAATTCATAAGTTAATGCCACTGGTATCCCTATTTAAAGGACAGGGAAACTGAGGCTCAGAAATATTCAGGAACTTAACAAAATACCCCAGAGTGAGTGGAAGAGACAAAGGTTATACCCAGATCTACCTGCCTTTAAATCACACCCATGTAACCGCAGTTCTGTACCCCCCAACTTCCCCACCCCTCTACCTCCCAACCCCCAACACAAACACCTGTTCCATGGTCTCCCAGATGGTGACTTTGGACTGAACACCACTCTCAAGGAACACAACTGTGTCCTGAATTTGGAAGGTAGTGCTTTAACTGCTGCTTTTCTAGAACTAGTCTTTAAGGGAAAAACCTTCTAGATTATGGAACAGCCATTGTCTGCACCCAGAATGCAGCATGGTGCCAGATCAGGCTTATTGAAGTAGAGAAGGTGGGTAGAGACGAGCTTCTGCAGCTTGCCTATTACCTGACAGTTGACTCCCAGGAGAAAACAGAAGGCTGGTTCCTGCCTCATTTCAATGGCATGGGATATCTGTGCTGCCAGTGAAGGAGAAAGACTGTAACACACCATGCAAAAGACCCTGCTGGCCTGCGACGGTGTTTGAGTACCTGTGAAATCAAGGCTCTAGAATCATTTCCTACCCTGTTCCCACAGTGCTGCCTTGGAGAATTTGGGGAAACAAGCCCACAAGTGACAGTTGGAAAGCTTTTCCCAGCACAGGGTGTGGCCAACCCTTCCATTCTTTTGTGGCCTTTTTATTTTATTATCATCGCTGGCAGCCAGCAAAGCTTTGCAAAGCTAATCACAAAACCTGTGATTAGTGGGTTTCTGTCAAATGTTTTGTCTGCCAGGTTTCATGACTTGGGGGCCTTCCTTGGCTTGGGTTATTTCAGGCTTCATTCCACAGGCTTATTTGTTCCCTCTTCTGAATGCTTTATCCCTATTTTATAGATAATTTTTAAATAGCAATTATTGATTGTCTCCACTTAATAGTGCTGCAGACTGTTTTAAGTTCAAATGACCCTGAAGCCACAGAATAGCTTTTATTAGTACAAGCATTGTCTCCTATAAACCTCAGAACCTCCTCTTTCCTCTTCTGGGCCTTCCAGCAGATGTTATAAGGGCTTCTAGGAGTTGTCTTTCACAAGTACCCCCTCTTTACACTGAAAGCTACAGAGGACAAAAGATCATGCTTCATAATCCATCTCTACAGTTCCCAAATAAGACTAGATTGGGCAGCCAGAAAAGTATCTTGCATCCAATCTGCCTGGGCAACCTCCAGGCCATCACAACCTCTCTCCCCACCATCACTTGCTCCCCACCTCTTCTTTCTTTGGAATTCTTTACGTCTCCTTTGCCCTCTCTTTCTTGTTCCTTTTAACTGCGTCTCTCTGCTATTCCACAGCTTCCCCACCCCCCTTTTTCTCCCGAGTTTGTTTTGAAGAGTAAATAGAAATATTCAGGTTCAGAGGATCTTCATGGTGAACCTAATATTGACTCTCGACATCTGTCAGACGTGGACCCCAGGGCCTCTCTGGTTATAGATTAATTTTCAGTGTTATCACCACTGTGGACTGAGTTTAAACCCCGAGGGAGCTGACCTCCATGGCACGGCAGACCTCTCCTGTCACACCTGCTGCTCCCCTCAGCAGTGTATTTCAGCAAATCCTTCTGTTCTGCTCCCCACTCTTTCTCTAGTGAATTTTCTCATCTCCCCCTCCCTTGCATCTCTGGCCTATACCACCATTCTACTATTCAAAAACAAGTTGTTTTTTTTTTAATTTTCTTAAATGTGGACCACAGGCTCATCAATTCACCCTTCTTCACTCCTTATGAAGCCCAAGCCACATGCTGGCCTGCTTTACTTGAGAGTGTGGCCTATGCTATACAACCATGACCTTGGAGGAACTGATACCTTTGTGATAGCAAAATGTCTAGGTTTATGACTGATGGAACTTGTGAGCAAAAAGGGTTCTCTCCTGTCATCTTCAATATTGGAATCAACTGACCCCACTCTAGTTTACAGCTTCTGTCATCCCCACCTGTAACACAAGTGACACACACCCCAGGATTTCCACCTGCCAGGAGCAGAAGGAGAGGGGACCCCAACTTGCAGTGTTCTATCCTAGGGAGGAGAGACTCCCCAAGAGAAGCATTTTGAAGACTGATTTCATTTGGTCTAGTTTTGGTCTACCTGGAAACGTAGGATGAGATTCCCCCATTAATACAATGCTAGAGAATCCAGCCAAGAGCAAATGTCCAGTGGAACCCTATAGGACTTGGCAATATTTTGAGGGACTCATCACCTCTAAATCCAGACAATAATCAGTCAGTTCAAAATGAGACTTCTTTGTGCCTTGAAAGCCCTGCGAGGGAGCAAACAAGGATTTAAAAAAGAAAATTGTGCTCTGTTTACTAATCTCCACACTTGTGCATGTTTTTTTTTTTCTTTTTCTGTGCTTGTTGCATGCATTTACACATTAATTATGTCAATAATGGAGAAGAACTGGAGCATTATATTTGTGGTATAGCTGCTTAAATGATGCATTTGAAAGTGGCATTTTTTTCCAGCACCTTCCCCTTAACATCTCATCACTGATTGCCGTTCCCTGCTGCCCTGTTGATTGCCCTTTGCCCTAAATGGAATCAGTTGTCTCCTTTATGCTTTTAGTGCAGCTGACTCAGCAGAAAGATGTGACATGTGCTCTTAACTTATTTAGAAACTGCAATGTTAATTAAGATAAATGTTTGAAAACCAAACCAATCACAGGACCGCCTTGGCTTGACTTTCCATTGTCAAAGCCAACTCTCAGATAAGCACCTAATCTGGAGAAATGGTTGCACCAACAGAGCTGCCCTTCCTTAGATCTGCTCTGGATCCCAAACAGCAGGGGCTGATTTAATGATGATGGGAGCTTTTGCTTATTTTGTAAACAACTGGGAGGGAGGACGAGGTCCGAGTCAAACCTTTCGTCAGTGGTCCAGCACCTTGAGATTTGGAAATAGAGAATGGGTCTGAAGAGTCCACAAAGGTAAGAAACTACCCGATGTGCAGGGCTTGGCTCATGTGGGGGTGGGGATGGAAGAAGTACCCAGGAAGTTGCCCAGGAAGACACGCGCCTCTCGGCCAGTGCATCCCCATTTGCCAGCAGCTTCTCTTTATCTTCCTTCTCACCCTGTCTCCTTCCCGCTGCTTTCTGTGCTTCAGGAAGGTTCAGAGAAAAGGCGTCAATTCTCCACAAAATCGCCAAGAAGAAATGCCAGGTGGATGAGAACGAGAGGCAGAATGGGGCTGCCAATCACGTGGGTGAGTGTGGGGAGACTTCCCTCCCAGCCTTCCTGCAAGGTATACGGGGAGCAAAGGGACAGGAATCTACAGGAATCTACATGGACACCTCCGACCCAGTGTGGACACTGAAGCTAGCATCAGGCTGGGTGTCAGGAGAAATTCCACTATGCTGGTGGGGACAGGACAGGAAGGAACACAGTTTGCCATCTAGTCTAGGGAAGTACCAAGACGACTAAAATGATTCTATGAGATGCCATATACAAAACATAAGCTATAAAATAAATGTTTAAAAATAAATAAAACTGCTGAACAAGGTCATGCTTAGTGAAATAAGCCAGAAAAAAACGGAAAAATACAGGATGGTTTCACTCATAGCAGGTGAGAAAATAATAATAATGAACAGCTATATGCCAGAGACATTTTATGGGTGTGGAGTGGGGAATGGGATCAAAAACTGTAGTGGGGAAGGAAATGCACTGGACTTTGGTGATGGCATAGGGGTGATTTGGTGATGGGCATCCCACAGGGATTACAACTGAGATGAAAAAATGCACAAAAGGATATAAAAATAAACTATTATATATAAAAACTCTAATATAAAAATATTTATACTTGCAACAACAAATAACTGCATAAAGAAATGGTAGAATATAAATAAATAAATGAAACCAACTCCTAACCACGTATCTCCTGGTATAGAAAACCAAGTCATTATTAGAAAATAATACATACACACACACACACACACACACACACACACCTGTCATTTTAATATTTAACAACAGGGGAAAGAACCCCTTCTAAAATTTCTTGCCTGCCCACCAGATTTGACAACTTTAACAATGCCTACAGCAAACCAACTAAATCATCATATGGTTTACTTCTCAATCCTAAACTGAGGGGCAGATCCCTGGGAATTAACACCTCTTCTTCTTTCTTAAGAATTCAGCAATCCCGGTCCAGGTCTCTTTTGGTTAACTCTCTGAGCTCCATGTGAGCAGAGAGTGACATTCAGGCATCTTATTTTAACTTGGAACATGATGTTCCTCCTCTCCTGTCTGTAACTATAACATAGTTCTGTAATTCTAAATTCAAACTAAATTTAACCTAATCTGGATCTATGCTATAAACGATTCTATTGCCCAAAAAAACTAAAATTATCTGCTGACAAATTTCAACAGTGTTACACTCAAAATATATGACACTCCTTAGAAGAGTTTCTGCCTCTCCTGTTATCCTGACTTTTACCTCAGAGAAAAATCTTTGGCTGAGAAACAGTCAAGACTCTATAAGGTATGAAAAGAAATACTGGAAGGCAAGAAGCTAAAATGTGAACAGTAGTTACTTCTGAAATTGGAAACTTAAAATATATTTTTCCCACTACCTCTTTATGCTTCTATGAACTCAGGCAACTTTATAGAATGAACATATCTTGCTTTTGTATCAAAAAGATGTAAAGACACACCACAGCAATCTAATGTATAGGCTGTTTGTTTGTGAATTTTAAGTCCAATTGTCTGGTTTGTTTTTCTACACCACTTGATAATATCTCTCCTTTGGGAGAAGACAGCTTGGAGTGAAAGACTGAGATGCCTGGGTCCAGTCCCAGCCTTCTCCCATGTTTAGATGACCTGAGACATGGATTTCCTCTTCCAAGAGGAAGTAAGACATTTAAGTCCAAGGATCCATATGATGCTGACTGGGTCTCCAGATGACTTTGTAACTGAAAGCTACTGTGCTCCTCTCCTTTGGCCTAACATCATAGAGTGTTCTTTTTTAATACAGCTGTTATACCCATTGACTCCATGTGCTTCCTCTGTGTGTGTGTGTGTGTGTTTGTGTGCGTCTGAATTATGTCATAGAAAAAATCGAGCTCCCAAACAGCACCAGCACAGAAGTTGAAATGACAACACCCAGTGATGCTTCGGAACCTGTACAAAATGGAAGTCTCTCCCATAACGTTGAAGCTGCGGAAGCACAGGTAAGGCTTTGTTGCGCTTGCTTTATTGGGCTAATGGTCTCACTAACAGCTGCATTCTGGCAAAGGTCGTGTTTCCAGCAGATAGGTAGCAGGCAGAATCTTATTAATCCTTGTGTGTACTCCCCAGAACCTGCTCAGGGCCCGTGTACACAGGGCTCTACTGTTAATGAATACACATTTTCTAATCCATCGTTCCTCAGGAGGACGTGGGAGGACTCTTGCATCAACTATCCTGGGGATAAAGTGAGTCTCTGAGAAGCAGCACCCAGAAACCAATTAAATTTTTAGTTGGTAGCTGCGTATAGTCTAGTCCTTTTTCTGTGTCTTTAAGGTAAAGGTTAAAAAAAAACAAACTGAGAAACCGTCCCTCCCTGGTGATACAGCTGGTTAAAGCACAGCACTAAGAAGCTATGGCAGCCACTATAGCATGAGTTTGATCCCCGGCAAGGGAGCTGACCCACCTGGTGTGGCAGACCCCTCCTGACCTGCCTGCTCCTCCCCTCAGCAGTGTATTTCAGTTAGTCCTCCTTTTATGTTCCTTAATCTGTCTCTGGTGAATCCTCTTACACCACACACCTCTGGCCTTTACACCCATTCTGTATGCATAAATAAATCTTTAAAAAAAAAAATAGAAACCACAGCCATCGCACATCAGTCAGCCTCTTTGGCCTTCCCTGTGCCTGCAGTTGAAATTCAGCAGTGCTTTGTGGCACAATCTACTCACTGTTCAGTGGTGCGATCAATAGGTAGCTATTTGATCTAATTATTACAGTGTTTAACATTTACACAAACCTGGTGCTGCAGCTTTAGGGTAGGCATCTACATAGGTTACACCTTCCTACCTTACAGTATAGGGATTTAGTATCTCCAGTTTATAGTTGAAAAATCTAGAACTTAGCAAGATGACATTAGTGATCAAAATTATCTTGTTTGCAGGTAGTGGATCTCAAAATTGATCTCATGACTGTCTAGAAACAGTGTCTGTACTATTTGTACCATACAATTCTGCTTCTAGCCCACAACTGCCCCCCAAAAAAGGCAGAACAAAAATTTAGGTGGTACTTGTTAGATTTCGGCCTTCATCCTGATCCAGTGAATTAGGATTTCTGAGAATAAGAGTCCTAAATGTTCATTTGAACTAAAGCGCCTAGGTCAGAGTTTTTCAAACTTTTGTGTGCTTATAAACTTCCTTAATTTAATATTCAGGTTCTGATCTGTCAGATTTCCAGTAACTCAGAGGCTGACGTTCTAACTAGTTCTCTTCTGCTGTTGGACCACATTTCGAGTAGCACTACCCTAAAGTGGACACCCCTCTCTAGACAGAATTTCCTGGGAGCTGAGAAGAATGCCACAAATAGAGACCAAACTTCCACCAGTCAATACTGTCATTTTCTTCTCTTTTCTTTTGTATCAGGATATACTCTGAAAAAGAAAAATCTGTTCTTCTTAAAAATAACATGCTGATTATTACCTGTTGATTTATTTTCTGAAAGAAAGTTTATTCATTTAAAGGAAGGGATAAAGTTCAGCATCTTTTCACATTCCTGTTGGCCATGGGTATGTCTTCTTTGGAGAAAAATCTATTTAGGTTCTTTTTAATTGTTATTTGTATACTTAACTATTGAGTTGTATGCACTCCTTATCTATTTTAATTATCAATGCCCAATAGGATAATCTCTAAAGTACTGAAAATTTTTCACCTTTTCCATAGGATTCTGTTTCATTCTGTTCAGTTTCCTTGCTATGCTTTTTTATAAGGTGTAAATATATCAAACTATCACACTGCACACCTTAAATATATTTATTTGTCAAATATGCCTCAATAAAGCTAGAAAATATACCTAAAGGAGAGGCTAAAGAAACGGGAGCTCCTTCTGCCCTTGTCTCCTCTGCCTTCTAGACTTCTGCCCTCCTGTCCGGAGCCCCATGGTCCCTTCGCATTAACTGAAGGGTGAGCTGGCAGAGCAGCTTATGTCCACATGGGTAAGCAGCATGTGGCAGCAGCAGGCAGGCCCCAAGGACATCTGGCTGCCCTTGGGGATGGCACAGTCACAGGTGTGCAGAGGGCAGCCTACTCATCGTGCCTCTCCATCTGGCTGGCAGAGGGACATTTGTGGCCCCCTGCAAGGAAGCACCTTGCTTCAGGGGAGTGAATCCCACCTGACCCCTCTCAGGGCAGAGCTTTGCCCCCAGGCCTTATGCAGAGAAACAGGACCTGTTTTTGTTCCACCCTGATAGACTGAGGGCCCAAGGACAGACCTCCAAAGAACCACCCTACTCTCGCATCAGGACAACCAGGTGATTTAAGTCTAGATCCACCAGGGGCAAGTTATCTCACCTCACTTCTGATTCCTCATCTATAAAGTACAGATAATAATAGTACCTGTCTCATGAAGGTTATTAGAAGGGTTATATGAGCTAATGTACATAAAGCACTTAGCTCAGAGCTAAATGCTAGCTGTTTCTATTATTAAGTGCCCATACTTGTCATTTAAACACCTTTCAAGGCGTCCCTTCCTTGAAGGAACTTAGTGTAGGTAAAATGAAAATGAAGTATATATGTCTGGGGTGTTCAAGGTATGAGAATAAATAAATCAGTAAATATTTGTGCTAGATACATAATTTTGGCTCAGTTTGTTCATAGTGGTTAATATAAGGTACTCTGGAAGCCTGACAGAGGAGAAATGGATCCAAGTTAGGGGAAATGCAAAAATTCCAAAGAGAGGATATTGATGGATTGAGATGGGTATTGATGGATGAATAGGAGTCTGGCACTCAAAGAAGAAAGTAATGACTGTAATGACAATTTGTGCAAAGTTATAAAATCTGAAGAGGGAAGATGGATGGAGCTGGGAAAAATCATGCTTAGTGAAATAAGCCAGAAGGAAATGGGAAAATACTGGATGGTTTCTCTAATAACAAGAATATAATGGAACAGGCGAGAAAATAATGATAGTGATGAACAGCTATATACCAGAGACATTTTAGGGGGTGGAGTGGGGAATGGGATCAAAAACAGTGTGGGGAGGGAAATGCACTGGACTATGGTGAGGGCACAGGGGTGATTTGGTGATGGGAAAACCAAGGGATTGCAACTGAGATGGAAAAATGCACAAAAATATGTAAAAATAAATTATAATTAAAAATTTTTTTTTAAATCTGAAGAGGGAATGCATGCTTAGTGACTCGAGAGAAAGCCAGTGGAACTGGAGACTAAAACAGAAGGTGAGGCTTGAAAAGAATTCACTAGGAAAGGTAAATTGGGCTCAATTCTTGAACAGTTCAATCACATTATTTTTAGCATTTATCTGATATGGGGCAGGCAATGTGCTGAGCCCTGAAGATATCCAGACGTTCTAGCAGAGCAGAAAGACTACAGATACAAACCCAGCTCAAATTATAGAGGCCACAAGAGTCAAGGAAAATATTAAGCACAGTGACTCACTGGAGGACAAGTTCTTTAGGATGGAGATGAGGGGCAGGCATTAGAATGAGGCTGAACCCTCAGAAGGAGGCAGCTGAAGGAATTGCACCCACAAAGGCAGAGATGAACTTAACCTGTCTGAGGAATAGAACATCGGTGTGGCTGGAAAGTGACAAAACAAAGCCATCCGGCTTGCAAATGAGGATAAGGAAGTTTACATCCTTCTAGACAGCCACAGCCATCGGAGGTCTCCAGATATGGTTTACAGAGGTAGATATTCCTGGGGGTGTGTAGAAACTGGATTTGGGACAAACATAGGTACAGCAATAGTGTACCTATAGTGGGACAAAGGCATCACTGCATGAGTTGAGACAAAAGCTGATGGAGGCATGGAACAGGGATGGTAGTCACGGAGGCGAGGAGTATGTGGGTGGGCAACCCCAAGTAGGGATGGCACACACCCTGAAGCAGCCCAGCCCTCACCCTTTTCTGAGAGAGTGGAGGAAGAGTACCAAGCATCAGATTTGCATTACAGGAAGACACATCGTTCAGAACAGTCAGCAAGAGGCCAGAGTACAAGACAATTAGATCTGTGGCAAAGTAAGAATCTGTTAGTTCAAGGATCAGCAAACTATGCTTGGTGCCCAAATCTGACCACAACCTGTTTTTTTGTTCAACCTATGAAACAAGAATGTTTTACATTTTTAAATATTTTTTGTGTCATTTTTGTGTTTTTTTGAAGAAGCAGTTGCATATGTAACAAAGACCATATGGACTACACAGCCTAAAATATTTACTATCTGTCCCTTTACAGGAAAAGTTTGCCCACCCCTGGTTTAAGCCATCTGCAGTCTTTAAAATTAAAAGAATGGAAAAAAAGGAATAAATAAAAGAATGAAAAAGCTCTTCATGTATTAATAAGGGATGCTCTTCAATATATGTTGTTAGTGAAAACAGCAACATGTCAAATTTCATCCAGCATACCATATCGGGGTTGAGAATGGGGATGCATCACATGTAAGCATTAGGTTGGGTTGCTTTTGAACAAAATGGACAAGCTGATGACCTACCTAACAGGAGTGTGGATAATGGAGAACTAAGGTGGAAGGGAAACTTTCATTATGTCGCCTTTTGTGACTTTTGAACTGTGAGCCAGTTAATAATTTGAGAAAATGCAACAATAAAAATAATAATGGGTTAAATTAGAGCAGACCTAGTATACGTTCGCCCTTTGAGAACAGAGTTCTGGAGACAAATTCCATGAGTTCAAATTCTAGATCTACCTTTTGTCAGCTGTGTGACTTTGAAGAAATTACTTAACCTCTCTGTTCTTTGTTTTCTGTGAAACAAAGGATAATAACAGTACCTATTTCATAGTATTGTTGTAAGACTAGAATACACTAGGGCAGGTCCTTGGCACATAGTGAGGCCTAATAAGTGCTTGTTTCAGCAGTAGTACTTAGAAAAACTTAAATGGCTAAGTAATTCAGAAGACAAGACCTTAGACCAAATATTGACCATGGTGTGGAGAGTAATGGCTTGTATTAGAGAGTTGTTTCTGAGGCAGAATTGAATAGACTTGAGAACAAATTGTTGATAGACAATGAACAAGAAAAGCAAGTTGTACATGAGGCTGAGTTTTCAGATTAGAAAGGCTGGGTGATGAGGTAAATCAGGGCTATGACTCTAGAGTCAGAAAAAAAAAAGATGAAATTGGAATGTTTGTGCCACATAAAGCACAAAGTCAGAAATGACTCAATGTTGTTTTATTGTACTAGCTTTTTTTTTCTTTCCCAGTTGTATTTTTATCGAGACACATAAAGAATGAGGTGTGCATCCCCACGTTATTAATGGAAATGATGAGCCCGTTCACCACACACTCGCTCGTGTGTGCTCGTATTCTCTTGAGAATTTAGCCCGTCTCCTGTAATTAACCTGCTGTTTTAAAAACCCTATTTATAAGCGAACTAATTTTGCATTGACACCTCATCTCTGAGAGCTTTCCACTGGCAATGAAGAGCATTTTAAAATATTCTCTTTCACAGAGGAAGCCCCTTTGCAGGCGGTTTTTTTGCTTCGTTTGTGTTTTCTGTGGAAGCAAGAAATAATTTGACTTTTTAAATGGCTTAGTGCTAATTATCCCCTCCCAATAACTGCTGATGCTTGCCATTGTTGCTAATACAGAGAACTGATTTGAGCTAGTGCCGAGAATTTACCAATCTTCACAAATTTTTGATGTTGAGAATTTATCCAGATTTGAAAGACAATTCAAAGAAGTATGTTCTCCCACCTAAAACCTGTCGTTTTCTTACATATTAACTTTACCAATAGCTACCTCTTCTAAATCATGGTCCTTTTTTTTTTTTTTTTCCAAGCTATGTGTTTATGGTCCTTGCCACATGAGACCTGGAAACCCTGTAAATGCTCACTTGTGGACACAAGGTAAAATCGGAAGTGCCTTGCAAATTTCTTAAATTCTAAAATCTGAAAATTTCAACTTTTTAAAATTGTGCCCTACATTTTTATCTATTACAAGATGACTATTCATGGGCTATGGCTTCTACCCATTTCTCCTGTAAGATTCTCCCTGTCCTTAGTGAAGTCAAATTTGTCCCTGTTATAGTTAAGAATTGTACAGATGCACCAATGTAGAAACAGATTTTTTTTAAAGATTTTCATTTAATTATGCATACAGAAATGGGGTACAGGCCAGAGATTTAGGGGCATTAAGAGGATTCACCACAGACAGAGTGGGAAGCTGAACAGGCAGATCGACAAAGTACACTGCTGAGAGCAGCAGTGGGCGAGACAGAAGAGGTCTGCTGTGCCATGTGGGTCACCTCCCTGGCCAGGGATCAAACTTGTGCTGAAGTGGCTGTGGGTAGCTTCGTAGTGTGGTGCTTTATCCCATTGCACCAACAGGGAGAGCCCTGGAGAAACAGATTTATAAAGAAAACCACATTACTAAGAAATACAGAAAGAGAAAATATGTGTGTGTTTGTATACACATATATGTACATATATATACACACATACATGTACATACACATACATATATATATATAAACAAATAGATCCATAGACATTAAATGTTGATAGATGATGGATGAATGGATAGAGTCAAGGAGTAAATATGTAAAACTTAGGCTTTCTTCTTACTTTCTCACTTTACAACTCAGTGCTACCTTCCATTGTTAAGCCCTTCCCTTTATGCATCTAGCCATGACTAATTCATTCCTACTTTAATTAATGGTCTTTACCTACCCTCAGTAGAATTTTTAAGATTTGCTTTCATAAAGCCTCATAACGCTGATAAAAATGTTTGAGTATTATGTAACTACATGAAAGATGAGGAGGCAAAGATGATAGAAATGATTGTGATTTTAGATTTCTCTAAAAAAATAGAATGCATAAAGATATATCCCTACAATTAAATTTGGATTTGAAGACAGGGAAAAGCCTTGTTATGAAGGACAGCAGTTTGTTCTGGACATTGTCTACAGTGACTGCTGTGATTCAGAGAACATTAGGGGGACATTGTAATAAATGGTGGTCAAATATCAGCACTGATAAGGATTTCCCAGATTACTGAGTCCTTGTTACCTAGAATCCATATATGTTTCTTCCTAAATCTTACCTTTAGTAAGCAAACACCTTTGTTCCTAGACATTTGTGAATCTTAGATGTTGGGAACCTTAAGCTAAACTCTTATTCAAAGAGTCAGGATCTTTTCTAAATGCTGAAGGAACAATAGCCCCATACTATTTTAAAAGTTTAAAAACAGTCAGCCACTTCAAAACCCCTGATAATGAGATTCTTCAATCCCCTGGAACATAATAGAGAATTCTGGCAGTAGAGGCTTTGGTGGACAGTGGGATGTGTCTATAGATTGGCACTTTCCCAGCACAAGAGCAGAGGTGGGGAAAGAGGTGGAGACCTAGTCATGAAAGAAAAAGGAATTCCCAAATATTTTCCATCAGACGGGATTTTTTTTTTTACTTTGTGTAAGATTTTACTTTTTTTTTTATAAGTATGTATTTTACATTTTTCTTCATTTTGTACATTTTTTCATCTTAGTTGTAATCCCCATGGACTTTCCACCACCACTTCACCCATGTGCCATCACCATAGTCTCATGTGTTCTTCCCACCCCAGTTTTAATCTTGTTCCCCTCTCCTCCCCCATAGAATGTCTCTGTTAGTTGATGTTCTTTTTTACTTTATTACAATTACACTTTTTTTTCCCCTCCTGATCCCTTACACTCCTGCTATGAGTGAAACTATCTGGTATTTTCCTTTTTCTTTCTGGCTTATTTCACTAAGCATACCTTCCAGTTCCATCCATTTTGCCGCAAATGGCATGAGTTAATCTTTTTTGATTGCTGAGTAATATTCCATTGTGTATATGTACCACATCTTCTTTATCTGGTCATCTATTTTTGGGCATTTGGGTTGATTCCACATCTTCCTTATTGTAAATAGAGCAGCAGTAAACAAAGGGGTGCAGGTGTCTTTTTGAATTATTGCTTTTGTGTCCTTTGGGTAAATACCTAAGAGTGGAATTGCTGAATCACATGGAAGCTCCATTTTTAGCAGTTTGAGAAACCTCCAAACAGCTTTCCATAGTGGTTGGACCAGTTTGCTTTCCCACCAGCAGTGTAGGAGGGTTCCTTTTTCTCCACAGCCTTGCCAACATTTATTATTGCTTGTTTTTTTAATATGTGCCATTCTCACTGGTGTGAGGTGGTATCTCATTGTAGTTTTGATTTGCATTTCCCTTATTTCAAGTGATGCTAAATATTTTTTCATATGCCTGCTGGCCATATCAGACTAGATTTTTTCAAGGACCAAGTTATGTTAAAATTAGGACTGGGGGCCCCTCCCTGGTGGCGCAG
>NW_004567107.1:53664606-53750666 GCF_000260355.1 Condylura cristata | reverse complement strand
AATATTTACCAACTGCTGAAGATGCCTTCTGAATACATTTTAAAATGAAATAGATATAAATCAGATTCCAGGTTCTGTTTAAATTTCAATATTGATAACAAATTATATATTCATTTTAAATCTTGCTGTTAAGAATGCCACTTATGCTTTCGGAAGGAAATTGAAGAATGTATTTGTCAGACTCATCAGATACATTAAGAGCTATTAATAAAAGACTAAAAAATATTGACATTAATATTGTCATTCCTATGAGTGATTCTAATCCAATGATAATAAAACAGAATTGCTAGCTACTTCTTATAGTTCCCCAGTAACTTTTACATTGACAAATCTTTTATGATTTATAAGCCTTGGAAATGATACAAAAACCAATTTACAATAGCAATACAGAAAGAAATCCATCTTGTCTGTAGGTTGTACCTCAGAATTATTTGGACAAAAATGCAAAGTGAAGGAAAGCAATTGCATTTCACCAGACTCTGCAAGTGCCATTTTACATTTTAATGTAATGTTTCTTGACTTCCTAGAAAACTTAGGTTTAGACAGCTTCATCACTCACAGCAAAATATTTTGATACCTTGGTTTCAATTCAAAGTCATACAGAAGCAGATTAAGTTTTTTTCAGATTGCCCTTGCTAAGTGAGACCTGATCATACTGTGGTTAATATGCAAAATTCTTGATCCTAGAATTTTTTTTAATGTCTCCACCTAGATGTAAAACAAACCATATAATGACATTATGAAGGGAGTGAATTATTTCCTACAGCCAGGCAGGCAGGGGCGTATAATTTTCCAAGAAATCTTGTTGCTTAAATACGAGCTCTGTGGGTTCTGAAGGTGGCATAGCAAGGGAATACAGATGGTGATCTCTTCCAAAAAGAGATGCTTTTTGATTCGCCTTTTCTTAGATAGAAATAAGTACTAGAAACACAGAGAAGATAAGGGTAGAATGAAAAGAATACGGAATAAATGGTTGCAAAGATATTGAGAAACTAAAAGAACAAAAAGCAAGCTATTTTTCTGACTTAAGAATGAATGAAAAAAAGGGTAATTTAAAATAAATTACAGAAAGTGAATACAATGATATATTTCAAAACCAAAAAGAATCTCTTTAAACTTGAGATCCTTAGAAAGAATAAATACCTACAGAATCAGCACATTTGTCTGCTTGGGTTTCCATAACAAAATACCTTAGATGACTCATTTAAACAACAAAAAATTTATTTTCCTTGCAACCTGGAGACTAGGAAGTGCAACATCAAGGTTTTAGACAATTTACTTTCTCTAAGGACTTCCATACAGTTTCAAGCTGCACCTTTTCTGTGTCCTCAATTGGCCTTTCCTTGGTGTGCATACATGTTGGGGTACAAGGGGAGAGTAATCTCTGGTGTCTCCTATAAGACCACTAATTCTATCTAATCCTATGAGATTAGGGCCCCACTCTTGTGGCCTCATTTAACCTTAATTACTTTCTTTGAGGTCCCCATCTCTAAATACAGATAGCTTCCTCACGTGAATTTGGTAACAGACACAAACATTGTGCAGAACAGTCAGGAAGGTCTCAGTTCCCAGAGTAGAGTAACAGCTTTTCCAAATGAGGCTCCCTGGTTTTTCATCATCCATTCTAACATGTGTTTTCAAATGCTCCTGTTTTCATTCCCCTTTTAAAGAGAAGATGCAGGGCCTCCCTGGTGGTGCAAGGGGTTAAATCTCAGCACTGTCAAGCTACAGGCAGCCACTGCAGCACAAGTTCGATCCCCAGCCCTGGAGGTGACCCAAATGGTGCAGCAGACCTCTCCTGACCCTCCTGCTGCTCCCCTCAGCAGTGTGCTTTGTCAGTCTGCCCCACTGGGTCTCTGGTGGATCCACCCCCACGCCTTTGCCTACACCCCAGCTCTTGTATACATAAATAAATAAATCTTTTAAAATAATAAAAAGGAGAACCAAATGGCAAAGGAAGCCTTCTTTACCATTACAGCCCCTAGCTAGCCCATCCCACAGAACTCAGCTTCTCCCCCTTGCCAGGGAAGTCCCAAGCCACCATTTCTGGGTCCCCCAAATTTCATTTTCATTTCCCCTATGTCACTTGGAGATTTTTTTTCATTTTCATTTCCCCTATGTCACTTGGAGATTTTTGAGTTCAGGTCTTTGGTTCTGTGAGAGCAAAATAATCCTCACTGCAGGATCAGACATTTTTTATATGTCAGTCTTTTCTATATCACAGTTTCAAATATGATGTTCTGTGTCTGCAGCACACATGATAAGGGCCACTGATTCGCCATTTAAGAAAAAGTGCAGATGACATGAGAGCCACTTGCCATCCCTGACCCAGTTGGTGTTTATGGGTGGGGATATTGGATAAATTTCTATTGCTTAAGCCATTCAATCTAAGTTATTTTCTTATGGAAGCTCAAGTAGACTAATACACTGACCGTGAAGATGTTTGTTTTCTAAAGATCTCATTTTCCAAATAGAGATCTCTGTCCTGAAGCAGTGATATGACTTTAGCTTCAAAATGGAAGGCACTCCATGGAATACTCCTTGAAAGGTACCTTCTGCTTGCCAAATAGTTGTTGATATCAAAGCCTTTCACTGTATTAAAGTGTAACTGTGCACTTTGGGGTAATTTTACCTTTGAGTGTTCCAACTTTACTTTGTTTTTAGCTCTGCACAGAACACAGAATCAAGGTGTCACAATATTATGAATCTTGCCGTCTGCTTGGAAGCTTTGTTTCTTAGAGAAAGTCTTCTTGCAACCTACCTACTAGAATAAAATAGCATTTCTCCTTAAGACTGAAATTTTCCCTTTCAACTTATTTACAAAGGCCTTCTATGTATTCCTATTTCCTAAGAGAAAAGTAAATTCCATTGTTGACATCACTACACTCATTGAGTGCTCAATAAATGTTGTATGAATGAATAGATAGAGGAACAAAAATAATTACACATCAAATAATCAAATTATAGAATTTATTGCTGGAAGGAATATAATTCACTGAGTCAAACTTCCTTCTCCTGGATGCCTATGAAGAAATCAATGGCCTAAACGTTTACTGAGTGTTTACTGAATGCCAAATATTGTTCAATGTGCTTTTCATGGATTATCTCATTTAGTTTTGTAACAGCAATATATTTTTTTTAATAATAGTTTATTTTTACTTCCTTTTGTGCCTTTTTCCATCTCAATTGTAATCCCCATGGGCTTCCCATCACCAAATCACCCATGTGCCATAGTCCAGTGCACTCCCCTCCCCCCACCATTTTTTATCCCATTCCCCACTCCACCCCCTTAAAATATCTCTGGTATATAGTTGTTCATTTGTTATTATTTTCTCCCCTGGTCCTTTATACTCCTGCTGTGCATGAAAGCATCCAGTATTTTTCCTTTTCTTTCGGGCTTATTTCTCTAAGCATGATCTTTTCCAGCTCCACCCATGTGTAACAGCAATATTCTTACAAAGACATGTTCTAGAGCAGAGGTGGGTCTGTGTATCAATCCTCCCTCTGCTAGTCCCTTCCTTAGGAGAGACACCTCCAAGACATCTCTTCTCACTGGGAGCCTCCCACACACACTTTGAACAGGCACACACACCTTTTCACCAGTTCCCACGGAAACCTAGTTGGAAAAGTTAAATACGCTACCGCTGTCAAAGAGAGTCTTTTAATGTTTCAGTAATGAAAGAGGGTAGAGGTAGGTGGAAAAGCCTAGAGTTCATATTTAAGACAGTGCTCTTTTGTTGTGTGTGTTCTTCCCGCCAATCTCTACTGGTCTGTGAGCACTGGATGCTTAAATCTGGCCATAACCCTTCTCGTGTTTTGGTCTTGCTATGGTGGACTTCAGGAAAGTTTATTATTTAAAGGGCTTCATGTGTCTTCTACAATGCCCCCTAGATATTCACTTTAGAAATCACCAGAGCAGCACTGGCCACCATGAAAGGAATCAAGGGCAACATCAACCAATGAAATGCATGTAAAATCTCAAACCTTCATTTTTCTTATTAGCGTATTCGGTTGCTCCTCTTCCACATTAAGCCTGAGCTAAATTTCTGCACATTTTTCTTGGACAGAGATGTTAAAAAAAAAAAAACAAGTCTTTCTTCTTAAAGTCCTGAGACATTTGTTGATATCTTATCAGCACCTGCATTTCATTTTTAAATGTGTACCTGGTACCTTAGAGATAGAAGAGAGAAGAGGGCATCATAATGGCCCCTCCTAACCACACACCCCCACATCTGCCCTTCATTCACCCTTCAAAGTTACCCTGAATATTACACCAAATGTACCACAGGTCATATGAATTTATTTCCCACTGTTCTGGATTCTAAGAAGCAAGATTAAGTGTCTGGTGATATTCTACTCCCTGGCTCAGAAATGGCTTTTTTTTTTTCTTTTAATTTCGATTGGGTGTCCTTCTTGGGGTGAAAGGGGCAAGCTGGTTCTTCAGGGTCTTTTTATAAGGACACTTAGTCCAATCACAATGGCTTTGCTGCAATGACTTAACCACCTCCCAAAGGCCCTGAAGTCTGAAACCATCACTTTAGGGGCTAGGAGTTCAACATCAGAACATTTTGGAAAGACACAATCATTCTATCTTTGCAGACTTTTCCTTGCAGAAAAGGAAAAGAATGCAGCTAAGACTCAGAGTTTCTGATCAACTTTTTCAATAAATATAGGTCCTCCAGACCACTGTAAACTAGGCTCAAGAAAATCAAGCACAAGTACATCAATTCAGTGCTTCTTGTTTGCTCTAAGTAGTACTTTTATTTAAATAGGTGGAGTTATTAAGACCAAAACTGGGAAGAGTAGTGGAACTGGACAGAAAGGATATTCATCCCTATTGCTTAGGAGTGAGGAAGGGAGGCAGTGGTAAGTGGGGGAGAAGCCTTGAGCTGAAAGTGAGGAGTCACACAAGCCCCGCCTGGCATAGTTCTTCTCCTTCAGCTTAGCCCTTCATCTAGGGGTCATCAGATAATGGGAGTGGTCTCAGTGAACTCAACTGCCACCCCAGGCCTGAGATTGTAGGACTCATTGTAAAGCCTAAACCTCCTTTCTAAACCATTGCAAAGGTCAAGGTTGCAGTTTGCTTTTCCTGGTTTATGTGACCCTTAACCAGAGATGTCAAGTCCTGTCCAGGAATAATGAAGCTCTGCCTCACCATGACATGATTTTGAACGACTTCTGAGTGCCAGGCTCAAAGACAGTGAGGTGCATTGTGATCAGGTGCCTGCCAAATTTTTGGTTGTACCACACCCATTGATTTGCTTGGGGTCCACAGCTACTAGCCACAGGAGAGCTTTGTGGCCAAAGGGATGGACACTGGTCTGTGTCCCTCCGGTCTGTGTCAGGGACTCTGCACCCTACAGTTTTCTGAGGGTCACTCTCCCCAGTCATTAGATGACCACCTCCCACATCGTCTAGATATTTTATGCGTTCTACTAGTGCCTTAAAAGAAAACTTAATATTGAGTGTTAGTCAGTATTCTTGATATGCCTGCCTCATTTCTTAGGCTCACAGTGTGGATCTCATCCTTTCTGGGCCCTGGTGATGAATCCTCACACGTGTCACGTAAGCTTTACCCCATTTGGTCATGCAGGTTGGCATCTATGTAGCTAAATAATGCAGTTGGACACTGATTTTTCTTCTACCGATTGAAATTATAAAGATAGCAGCAACAACAAATTTGTTAAAAGATTGTTCTCTTTAAGTGAAAAAAATCACTTAATCTTTTCACCTTCGCTACATGACCATGACCCAGTGTTTCAGAATAAATGAACCATATTTTTACATAAGTTATTTAAGTACTGGCATTTTATTTTATCTAACATCATGCCACCTGAAGGGCTCCCAATGAGAAGAGGTGTCATTCCTGAGTGACCCTTTGTCGGGGATAGAGAACTTCACTTCTGGCCTTAATCAAACATCCAGAACTGAGATCCAGGAAGCTCCAGGAGATCCTCTAAGATTGCCCTTGGCAAACAGGAAATGAGATGTATTGCCAGTCAATGAAATGAACTTGAACTTGAAGATGTCCTATTTTCAACTGCCTCCCCATTTTTTGTTTTAATTCTCTGTTGATAGCAGAGACTGCATTCCTGTGTGCTCACCTTCACACTGAAATCTTGCACAGTGCCCTTCACAGACAAGAATAAGAAATTGAGTTGCTTCCAAGAAATATTCTTCTGGCAGTACAGGCCACCTCTGACCTGGTAAATCCAGATGAGGCCCCCACAGTGGAGACCTGATGCAGCTTCTGGCAAAAACCATCCACATCAAGTGCAAGTGGAAACTGTGTAAGATTCACATGCAGAGAGACTGAATAGGTCCTGGTGATACTTGGTCACAATTGGACATGTTGCTAGTACTTCCCTGTTCACTAGATGAATAAAAATAAGTTATTCCAGAGGCCTCTGGAGGTGCCAGCTGGCCCCTGGAACTGTTCTATCTGTAAGTGTTCTGCTGGCCAAACCTAAAGGTTTCCAACTTCAGTGGTAGTAAATGAATCCTAGAAGGTGGTTGTTCATTTATCACAAGTTGCCACTTAGCATAACATGTCTCTTCACTGTTATCCCCAAAATAATTCTGTTAAAACCAGTGAGGTATTCTACTTTTTAGGTCTGCCCCATCTTATTCACAAAGACCCGAGGCTACTTGCAAAAATAACGTAGTGGTAGAGGATAAAATGAATGGCTTTGAGAAAATCAGCCAAGTGTGGAAAGGAGAGAAAAGGAGTAAGGCTAGAGGGTGAGCATAAATTGCACTGCTGTGATGTCTTAAACAAGAGAAACTTGTTTTCTTATCACCCTAGAGGCTGGAAGTCCAAGATCAAGTTTTCAACTGAATTTTTTCCTCTGAAATTTTTCTCCTCAGGTTGCAGAAGACTGCCGTCCCACCATGTCCTTATACAGCCTTACCTGTGTACACACATCCCTGATGTTTGTTCTCATGTGTCCTAATCTCTTCTTTATAAAAAAAAATTTTTTTTTTATTTATGCATACAAGAGCTGGGATGCAGGCCAGAGGTGCCTCTGGAGAGGATTCACCAGAACAGAGTGGGGAGCAGAAGAGGCAGATTTACTGAAGTACACTGCTGAGGGGAGCAGTGGTCAAGACAGGAGGGGTCTGCTGCGCTATGTTGGTCAGCTCCCTGGTCGGGGATTGAACTCATGCTGAAATGGCTGCAGATTGCTTCATAGTGCTGTGGTATAACTCAAAGCGCCACCAGGGTGGCCCCTAATCTCTTCTTCTAAGGACACCAGTCAGATTGGATTAGAAGCCTCTCTGATAGTCTCGTTTTAATTTAACCTCTTCTTGAAGGACCGTGTCTCCAAATACAGCCACATTTTGAGGCATCTGGAATTAGACATTATTTTACCCTGAATAAGATACAGGGAACAATTAGATGGCAGAATAAGATACTAGGGAACAATTAGATGGTCTTGTCATGTTCTGCCAGCATCCCTATAACTGCATAATTAACAAGTTCTCTGGATCCCATTTTTCAGGCTCCTCATTTAAACCCAAGTTTTCTTGAAATTAGTAGTCCTAAAACTTAACACATTGCTTTATACCTAAAGATGCTCAGTGACCACGAGCGGATGAAAGTTTCACTGCCCAAGGACTCGCAGCTAGAGCAGAAGCTGGAGGCACACATCCCAGATTCTGTACTGTCTCTTCCACCCACCACGATGCTCTGGGGCCTTTGAGGTCTGACTGCCAACATATCCTTTTGTTTTAATCTCTGGTTTTCCATATCAGTCACTACAAAGCCATAAAGCCAGCATTGCTAGCCCTTGGTTTTGCACAATTTCAGGGCCTCTGCGGAGACCCAGCAGGTATCAAACTATTTTAAACTCTTATGTCAAAAATCACTTTGATTTTTTTTTTCTGGATCATTTGGTATTATTTTGTTTTCCACAGACATTCCTCAGAAGTTTTAGGAGCTGAGGTGGGTTTGTTTTAAGGTCAGCGCCTGGACGCCACGACTCCAGGACAAGTTGTAATATCATTGCCCAACCTCAAGGCCTCCCCCCAGGTCTGAGACGAATAAACATGCCAGCAGTGCCAGCTCAGGCAAAGACAAAATGGGCCCCAGACTTAGAAGAGTGGGGTTTTTTTTCCACTTTTCTGACCAGCCTGCAAGCTGTTGCTCATTGAATCAGAATGAGATTGCACTTGGCAAGAAGACAAAGAGAATTTCCCCTAAAATATGCTGAGAGCTTTGCCTCCAGTCCGGACCACTTGAATCCATCCCAGGGCCCTGGGCACCTGTACGTCTGTAGCGGGACTCAGCTCCTGAGATGCCATCGGATCCCCAAGGAGAGCAGTTTCACCACTGGAGACACAGTCTCTTCTCCTAGCAACAGTCACCTCAAATGCAGCTTTTGGAAGCTGTACAATATAGCTAATTGTTTGCATTGGACAGTAGTGTGTTTAGAGCTTATATATCTAAACAGACAATTATTTTCTGCTATTTGCTGGTGGCCCTGCCTGCCGGGTGACTTTGGCAGATGGAGAAAGGAGCTAATCCGTAGGTTATAAGCAGAAGGGTTATTGATGAAATGTCACCATCTGTTGGTGTCATTAAAATGATATGAGTCATAAAGAGTTGCTTTTGTTTTTTCTCAGAAAAAGGTTAGCTTCGAGTTTAGAAAGAAGTTGTTAGATTGCAGATGGCAGTGGGGGACCAGACTGGGAGGGCATGTTGAGCCTGGAGGTGGGAGGAGCCTGCACAAACACATCACATCCGCTTTATGGATCTTCAGGAAAGTGCTGGAATCCTCTGGCTGAATAAAGTCACCTCGGTGCTAAGGACGGGGGACTTATTAGGAACATACACACCATTAGCTGTATTGTACCGCTTCCAATGTTCAACTCTCCCATCACCTCCCTTTTCTGAGGCTTCTACCAGGTAGGGAGGAGAAATTCCTTTACTTGGGTTAAACAAGAAGGATCCTGTCTGGGAGGGAACAGCTCAAATGCCTCTGTCTCCTTAGTCCTCACCAAGCCCATTACATAGATAGATTTCCACGAAGCCAGTGACTTCCCTGCCCTGTTACATCTCCCTGCAGAAGGCAGAGGTGGCTGGGGGAGGACCCGGGTTTCATCAGGGTGGGAACCCGGGGGATGAACTGAAGAAAGCAGTGGGTGGGCCCATGTGCACTGAGGAAATGTCTGCTGTTTTTGTTGACTTTCTGTATTAAATTTCTGTTTTCGATTTCATTGATTTTCTGCTCTAATTTTTATTATTTCTTTTCCCCAGCTTACTTTAAATTTAATTTGCTCTTCCTTTTCTAGTTTCCTAAGGTAGAAATGTAGATTATTGATTTTAGATCTTTTTTCTTTCCCACAAACTGCACAGCAAAGAGACGGAGGTCGTGAGAAGTGTATTTAATGAGGATCCAGACGACCAAAATAAACTACGCCAACTTCCTAATTCAGCCTTATTACCTAATCCTCTTAATTCCCTCATATTTTCTGTTTATAAACTCTTTTATTCATTGCCAAGAATATACATCCAAAGAGAAAGAACCTGTTATTACCAACCTTTTTCAGAATGGCTTAAGCTTCCTTTATTTTTACTGTTATTATTTCTCAATAATAATTTTTAATTTTAATCCCCTGGGGGAACATGTGGGTGTTTGTGTAAACCACTACACATCCTTCTGGCAGTATTAGGGCCTAAATGATAAATAAGCACAGCACTGCTCTGAGACGTGCCTCACGCCCAGTTGTGCCTCTACTGGTGTTCTTTGCCCCCACACCGCCTGACCCGAGTCTGCCCACCAGCACCTCCTTACAAGCGGGGTGCTGGAGGGAGTTAGGGCAGCTGCCTGAAATAGTGTACATTGCTGGAAGCCAGAGCTACTACGCAGGGAAGGCGCTTTATGAAGCCAGTGTGGGTTATTTATAATGGTCTCAAAAGGAAGCTTCTGTGGAAAAGTTCCTGTTGGTATTTTTAGATCTGATGCCTGGTCCTGCTGCTGCACTTTCGTTTTTAAACAAGCAGGGAAGGGAGTGATTGATGCTGTCTGCAGTGTTGCTTTGGAGGCTTGGAGGGCCCATCTGACAGGCTAATGGTCATCCTGCCAGGCCCAGATCTGCCTTTTGTCTCTTCTCACTCCAGGACTTCAGAAGCTGCTGACTTTGGTGGGTAGTGAATAAAGTGCTGGCCTATTGCTGCCAGGTCAAACTCTGATGTGTTCCCCCAGGCTCTGTGACCCTGTGCTGTGGGCACCCTGGAGTTCAGTGTCCTGCTCTACTTTTGGCCCGTTTCCCTGAGAAGAGGGCATATGTGTGCATAATAAGCCTTTGGCTGGAAGTAAAATACGTTAGCATGTAATCAGGTGATTAAGCAGGTTTAAAAAGTCCCAACCACACAATAATCCATGGGCATCACTCTTCCAGGACTGGTGGAAAGGAATCAAGTATGGTTACTGAATTGTTCCTGTGGCTACTTTATTTGCCCACTCAAAATCAGTAATGTTAAAAAAAAAACAAAACTTTCTTTAATGAAAAATTTCTCCCAACAATTCTGAATCCTGTGGTTTTGTCCTCAAGGGGAAGGGATGGAGAGGAGGTGAGTGTTGGCAACTTTCACTCGGCAGATATGGGTGGTTACCTATACAAGTTCATGAACCCCAGCTATAGTCCTGTCTACATGGATGATAGCTTGCTTACGTGAGAAACTGTAGTATTTGGAGAGGAAAAAAAAAAGTGGTTCAATTCTGTTCCTGGGATTCAGACTGTGACAGGAGGGGTTCTCGAACAAACTTGTAAAGTACACCTGAAGGATGTAAAAAACCCATGCATGAGGACCCGAGAACACTCCTGCTGAGACCTGGAGCTTCCCTCCCCGGCTCTGTGGCCTGTGGACAGTGTCTGCTTCCTTGCTTGTTTATTTTCTCTCTTGCTCTTTCTACAATAGACCACAGAGGCAGGGGAAGAGGAAGAGGACCAACCTCTGAGCCTGGCCTGGCCTTCCAACACCCGCAAGCAAATCACATTCCTGATTGTGCTCCCCATAGTGTTCCCTCTCTGGGTCACCTTACCCGATGTCCGCAAACCTGTGAGTGAAGCATTTTTTAAATGGGTTCCTTATAAAACGTACAGTACAGTGGACCCTTAATGAGCCTGGTTGGAACTGAGTGAGTCCACATCTGTGCCGAATTGCTTGTAAGCAGGTGAAAAGACCTTATGGAATCGTTCAGTGCAGCACTGTTCTTAATAAGATGTTTCCCTTGCTAGCTTATGTTATCGTAACAATACAGCATATAATATATAAACCATGCAAATTATTGTAAATTGACTGCATATGTAATCAATGAGGTCAATGGCAGACTATTTTTAGCCAAGTTCAGGAAAGGTGACAGTTACACATGAATTTTTGTCTGTGTGTAGAAGGTAAATGAATGTTCCAATCTCCTCTGTATTCAAGGGTTCGCTGTATTGAACTGTACACAGTTTGTCTTCTATTTGTCTTAAAAAAAAAAAGAATGGCACACAGAGGGCTGGAGTTTCTCTGGTCCGATATGTAATATGTAATAGTGATTGTTCTGGCTATCAACCTGGGGAACAAACTACCTTGAAATCTTAGTAGTGTGAAACAGTAAGCATTTTACCATGCTCACAGGTCATGTGGATGAGAAATTTGATTGTCTACACTTTGCTTGCCAATGTCTAGGTCCTCCCTTGGGGAAACATGACTGAAGTCACTGAAATGAGTGGGAACACAATCATCTGGAGGCTTCTTTTCTCTTTTTGATTAATTTATTTACTTTCTTGCATCATTGTTCATTTTTGTATGATATGTTATTTCTCCCCCCAGGTGTAGGCCCTTAGTTCTCCCTCCACCATAGCACCCATGACCGTCACCATAGTCCCTTTGACAGGTAGAATATAGAGAAATGGATCAAGGGTCAAGAGAAAGGCAAAACTTGCAAGCTGACCATAGATCTGAGGCATCCAGCAACAGAGGGTGAGGGAGAGGGGGGTCAATCAAAGGAGGGGAGAGCTCATCTAGGGGCTCCTTCATTGATGTTTCCAGGATGTGGCAGAGATAATACAAAGCTGGGTTCAGCTGGGATTCTCTACTGATGATCCTTACAGTGACCTTCAACATGAGTTGGGCTTCCTCTTGGCATGGGGGCCTGGGAAGAGTCATGTCTTATGAGGCCAGGACTTCAGTGACACAAGACAGAGCTGCATTTGATGACCTGGACTCCAAAGTCACAGGCAGTCACCTCCACTACAAAAGCAATCATATGTTTGTCTTGAGTAAGGGGAGGAAGCAAAAGTTTCCTGAAAATATATCAGTGTCACCTAGCATAGGATACTCTTGATGGGAGGAATGTCTATGAATTTGCAAACATGTTCAAAATTTTCACTGTAGTTTTTCCAGAAAGAGAACCAAAGGTCTGAGGTAAGAGGGAGACTCACATTTTATTGAATATTTGAATATATGGATTATTCCTTTAATTCAAGAATAATTTAAAGAAATACATTCATGTAGTATTAATGTCTACATTAATACCTCCTGTGATATTATTAATAATTGTAATTATTATACCTCCTGTAGTATTAATAATCAATATTATCTACCTTTGTCATATATTGGGTGCTATGAACACATTATCATTTATGATCAATAAGGTATAACCTGAATGTAGATTATAGCAAAAAATGTCCCTCCCAGTGTTCTTAAACTAGGTTCCTGGGCCATTGCCCCAGGGTGCAAGAAAACTACTTTTTTATAACCCAGTACACACCTCCTCATGCAACAAAGTGTGCCTAATATGTATCAGACTTCCCTAGGTAATTTTAATAAGGCAGACTATGGAATCTCAGGAACCATCTCAGGGAGGGATATACCTTCCTGAGCTGGACATAGGGCAATATACACGTATGGATATGTATAACCAGCATGTGTGAAAAAGAAACCGAGGCACAGACAAGTTAACTTACTCACGCCTGCTCACTTGCTGGGGCCTAGAGCTGAATTCACACCCAGGACTGAGACCCCATAGGTTTGGCAGCATCTCCTGTTTTTTGGAGCCAGAAGGTAGAAATCTGAAAACACCCTGTCTAAAAGCCTTTGAAATCCAATACTGTAGTAAGATCCTGCATAATTTAGGAGAAGTCTTCAAGAGCTCCTGATGATCACATTTTCTGCACTTGAAAAAGATAAAGGCAACATTCTGCCCCTTTAGCTTGACCTATCAACAACCTAGCTTGGTGGCGAGCCACGTCATGTCAAGTGCCGTCAGGAAACGATCCTCGCAGAACAAAACTGACTTGAGACTTTTCCTAGTAAAAGCTGCATATAGCAGGTGTGGCTCATGTAGAGCAATATTTAGATTCCTTCATTCAAGATGCAAATGTAGAGCATCTGCTTTCCGCAAAGGCCTGCCTTCCTGAAACTTCAGCCAAAGAGCTGGAATGTGTTCAGTTTTCCTCTTGGCTCACATCACATTGACATTTCTGAGGCACAAGTGCTTGAAGGCACCACCTCCCCTTTCCTCTCTCTCTCCCTTTGCTTCCCCTTCCCTTCCTCACCCCATTGTTCTTTTGTTTAGCTCAGTGCTTCAGCTCTCTGGGAAGGGGGGGGGACAGGGGCTGGGGCAGCGAGGGGAGAAGCAAACTCCTGGAGACCAACTTGCTTTCTACATCTGTGGCCCAAACTGGAGGGAACCAACTGATAAGAAGGTGTCACAAGACCACTGAGACCATCAGGAAAATGGGCAAGTGTTGGAGGAAGTGCCAGTGACTCCTGTGCCCTCTGCTTGGGTGGGACTCACGAGACAGGCCGGCCCTGGGCTTGTCCTCTCTGTGGTCAGTGCTGACAAGTCAAAGAAGCTGTCAGAGAAGATGGAAGTTCCCAACCAGCAACTCCTGGACTACAAACAGGGCTCCACTATGGGAGTAGTTCCCTGGGCCACAGCAACTTCTTAGGCTGCTGCTGAACCCTCCTGTGTGGCATAAGGCCTGGGACACCTCTAGATTCCCTGCCACCCATGCCGTCCAGTGATGAAGGGCAGTACAATGAAATAAACATCGAGAAGGCGTTGCAATTTCAAGTGACCATAAATCTCAGTCAGCCCAGGATTATTATTGGTGCATTTTATAGTCAACGTTGCATATATGAAGCGGCAGATGAAAGCAAACATCAACTGATGCAAAAGCCAGAAAGTGGTTCCTTGATGGTGCTTAACACAGAAGAGTTTCTTTAGGTTTGTTTCGACCTGGTGTCAGGTATCTCTGGCTGTGTAATATACCGCTTCAAAATTTAGTGGCTGACAACAACACCACATTTTTTTTAAGCCCATAGTTCTATGAATTGGCCCTCGGGCTGGGCTCAGCTGGACAGTTCTGTACTTAGAAGGCTGGGGGCTGGCTGGCGTCGGGCTTTTAGAGCTGGAACTGCTCATCTCTGCTTCGCATGCCTCTTATCCCGACATAGACTAGCCTGAGCTTATTCACATGATGGCCAGGTTCCAAGAACAGCAAAAATGAAAGCCGCAAAGCCCTCTGGAGAGCTGGCTAAGAGTCTGCCCGTGACATTTCCGCTGCATTCTCTTGGTCAAAGCAAGTCACACCACCGGCCTGGGTTCTCAGGGTAGGGGAGAATTCTGATGGGAGGAAATGCAAAATGATGTGGCCATTTCTGCAGTCTAGCACAGTCTTCATGCACTGTCACATTGAAAAAATATGCAGAGGACAGAAAGAGTAGAAAATTATTACATAATTAATATTTGCTTCTGCTTGGGGCAACTCTGCCTCCTCAGTAGTTTTTGAATGCCCATGGGGATGAACATCTGAAACCTTGACAATAGTTGCAAGAAAAACATCACTTTTTTAAAATGTATGCATGTAGTTTCAGAGTAAATAATACTCTCACTTGCTATTTTCACTTCATTTATATGCAAATTGTATGACAGTGTTTGCTGGATTATGTATATGTCCAACTCAGATAATTAACATGAGCTTCACTTTTATAGTTTTCTTTAATGAATGGCTTTGTTTTAGAAGTAAAACAGCCAAGTCAGAAACCTTAACAAGAATGTCTTTGCTAAAAATTGAAAATAATAAGGAAATAAAGGCCCAAAAATTTATAATCTCTGTGGCCAAGGATGTATCTAATGAAATAGCACAACAGGTCACATTCCAGCTAAGAAAATACCTAAGAACCTTGCTACATTTTGCAGTTTATGTTAATAAATAAATCAAGTTAATAAATCAATTGTGTTTGTGTGCCAAGCACCGTTTTCAAAGAACAAAGTGACTGAGACCAGAAAGGTTTAGTAACTCGTCCAAGCACACCAGCTAGCAAAGAGCAAAATCAAGACTCTCATCTACATCCCCATAGCCATTTCCACCTCCCTGAGCCTGAGTGCCCTCTTCTCTTAAAAATCAAAATATGCATAGGACCATGTAATAGTCACTGCTGTTACTACCTAGCACTTGGCAAGATGCTTTATGCACATGAAAGCTCAAGTCAACTTGATGTTGTTATTTTCCCCATTTTACAAATGAAGAATCCAAGACTCGGCAAGATTAAACCATTTGGTTCAGGACACATCATTAGTAATTGGTGAAAGGGGATTGCAAGTCCCATTCCTGAGACCGCCCTTCTGGTTGGATTGTTTGAAGGACTTCTGTTAATATGCATGCCTCAGAGTATTGCACAGAGTAGATGCCAGTGAATATTGGTTGAATTTAGGTCACTAAGGATGTGGTCCATTTGAACAATCTGCTAATGTCCGGGAACTTTTTTCAGGCCAAGAAAATAGCATTTTGATGTACTGAAAACTTCTAATGAGAACATTAGCTGGCAATTATACAAGTAAGCCATTACATTTTGAGCAAAATGGCGGGCACATTGACACAATTTGCTTCTTGCTAATTAGTATGAGGCCCATCCCAGCAGATCTCAGGAGGAGCCACCATTACTGCCCATAAATTGACATGTCAGACCTTGGCTCCGGGGCTATTTTCATCCTTCCACTGCAACTGGTAACTAAGTAATTGCACACTTGCTACTGAGCAGTGATGTCTGGAATGAGACAATCATCCAAAGTAGGGGAATAGTCCAGAATAAAGGAAAAAAAGAAGGAATTACCTGGAAGATTGAAAATGGTAGGTAATTTGATAGTTGGGAAACACTTAACGGAACTGCTTGTGCATGAACGCTTGATTTTTCCAAAGCAGAAACAATATGGGAGACAGAGTAAGGCAGATGGCCCTGCAGCTGGCCTGCTAGTCTACCCTTCCCTGGTCCTCTGTATATTTTCTGACATTCCAAGCAAACCTTTGTATTATCATAATCATCGTTATGTCCACAGTCATTTATATTTTATGTGCCCTCTTTCTCCTTAGGGAAGAGTCAGTATAATGTAGATGTTAGAGACACATGCTGTAGAATCAGGCAGAGCTAGGTTTGAAGTTCAAGATCTGGGTACACTAGAACTGGTCAGCTTTTACCTGCCCCTAGTGATGAAAACCTAAAACTCACAAAGGAAATCATTTTTCATCTTGTCTTTAATTAGCCCCTGATACAATATTAGGTACATTTAGATTTTCATTAAAATCATGAGCATCAAAATTTTGAATTAGCTTTTTGTGAATAAGTTGATTTGAACCTATTTCCTTTCAATCCTTTGTCGACTTCCTTACTTTCTAACTGGGGCTGGGACTGTTCTATAGTTCAATGATGATATTTTTCAGAGGAGAAATTTGTTCAAATGATTTGATTCTGACTTGATTTCATATTCATAAGTAGACAAGCAAAGGTATAAAAGCATGAAACAGTAATTACATATTTAGTAAATGAGCCAACCCAGAAAGTGAGGAAACTGTGAAACAACAACTCCCCGAGAATATCCAGTACACACATCATACCATAAAGGGGCCCCATTCCCTTCAAGGGAGGTTCGAAATCAAGCTAACAGGCTGCTTGCTGCTCAAATCATGTCGGGCCCCAGACGACAAGAAGGGACTTTCTCTTCCCTGGGATAGAGTATGGCCAGCAGAGATGGAAGCCTCCTTGGACTTTAGGGTCCTAACAAATGGCTTGGGCCAGAGATAAAGGATGGGGACTCCGACCAGCTATCTGCTTGGCCTAGTGAAATTTGATTTCTTAACACCAGCCCTCCAAGGACCAAGAAAACTAGTCTCCAAAAGCCATCCAAATTCCCAATGTTAAAGAAATTTGCATTCACAAAATAGAGATTTCTTAAAATGATAAAAATAGCCATGCATGTGATCCTGCAGTTCCACTCCTAGGTATCTACCTGAAGAAGGCAAAAGCACTAGCTGAAGAGGATATAGGCACTGCTGTGTTCATTGAAGCGCAGTTTATTTTAATAACCTAGTTAGGGAAACAGCCTAAGTACCTAAGGCCAGATGCATCGATTAGAAAGTTGTGGTCTATGTACACAATGGAATATTATTCAGCTATTAAAAAAAAAGATGAATTCTCGCCATTTGCAACATGGATGGAACTGGAGGCAATTATGCTAAGTAACTAGGACAAAATGAGGCAGACAAATACCAGATGGTTTCACTCATATATGGAATATAAAGAAACAAAACAAAGGAACCGACGAAACTAAACCAAAACAAACCTAGAGATCTGACTAACCCTAGAAATGAGGCGACCAGCAGAGTAGGGAGTGGAGCAAAGCAGGGGGGTGTGGTTGGGGGGGCACCCAGTTATCTGTGGTGGAGGGTTATGTTGCCTTGGTAGTGGGTGTGGTGTGATGACCTACTTCTAAAGAGGTATGAACCAATACCTCAGTAGAAAAGTGAGACAATGAAAAACCAAGGAGGATAGGGAAGAAAGGAGTGGTTAGTGGGAGGGAGGGGAAATTTGCTTTCAGGAGTATAGTAATTTCTACTTTGAAAAGTGATTTTTTCTTTCCCCCTGCAGCCCATTCATGTATTTAGAGCCCCAGAAATGGTCTGAAATTTTGGTCAAAATATGTTCCTTCTAAGGAAAGAGATGCGGGGAAACTAAGAACAAAATTGTGGCTACTGACCGTAGCTCCTGCCTCCTGCAATTTCACCAAGCCCAGACGCCTTCCAGACACCTAGCTAATGAATGGCTCCAGCAAAGCCACAACCATTGAAAAAGAGAAATTGTTATTGTGACATTTAGCAGAACCATGTGAATAATATAAACAAAAATTGAAAATTTGAATTAGGAAGCTAATAGGCCTGGTGTGGAGTGATAGAAGCTGCTTCATTATAGATATTCAAAAGATTTTCATGTACAAGTTTATCTTTTCCTTTTAATGAAGTGCTCAAAAGCCATGACAAAAAGTGTTCTATGTGACTGCCCAAGGTCAGCCCTTCAGATGACTGAGATAGTTTTCTTTCAAGTCCACTCTCCGATTCATTTCTCTGGACAAAATTGGTTGGCGTTATCAAAGCAAAAAATGAGATTGCTTCTCAAAATGGAAAGTTTTGAAACAAAGTGTTTGGCAGTAATAGGTGAGAGGATCTCTGGGAGCATTCTGCTATCAGAGCATGTTTTAAACAACCCCTGATTTTGCTACATTGGTCATCAACCGAAGGTCACTGCTGCACAAGTTTGGGTTTCCCTGCAGAGTGAAAAACTGCATATTGAGTATCTGATTTTGTCTGACGTTTGAATGAAACTTCAAAAATGCTCAAAAGTTCAGTGCTAGAAGCGGAACTGGACATAATATACTTACAGGTGCAGAACAGGAGAAAACATCCCCAATAGCATCTACTCTGATGCCACAGTGGAGAGCCATATGCTGTCTACATATGTGGTTCAAATGTCCACACTGGCCGTCAATCAAAATCCTTAGAAACTATGGTAACAATTGTCCCTGTGTTACTTTTCCTGAAAGCTCATGAAACTGTACAGTGTGCCAATCTAATTTTAGAGCTATGGATGCTTCCTACTTCTTGTTAAATCTAACTAGTCCCATAGGTTTTCTGGCATATGGGTTATTAGGATAGATGGTTTGAAGGGATAGAAATTGATTCTGATGAACTTGGACAGAAGAAAAAGCAAAGGAGCAGAAGGAGGGAAGATCAGGAGGAGTTGGTAGATTGAAGAGTATAGAAGCAGAGGTCGCTTACAGGTATCCAGCAGGACTGACTTTCTGTTTAAGAGATTTCCATCTCAGGAACTGGATTTGCCATGATTTGGTTCTCACCGATTTGATATCCCAATTTTACTGCACCCACATGACTGGGGTGGGAAGGGTATTTTGATTGCTACCAATCCCGGCTTTGTTCATAATTTGCTAAGGCTGAAGGCAGGGGTGGGGAGGGAAGGTAGCTTCCTTGGGGGTGTTAGCCCTTGACTGTTGACTCCACCTTCAGTTACTATCACTGACACTCTCGCCTCTTCCTGGTTCTCTTCCAGTCAGCAAGGAAGTTTTTTCCCATCTCGTTCTTTGGCTCCATCACCTGGATTGCTGGGTTCTCTTACTTGATGGTCTGGTGGGCACATCAGGTAAGAATTTGATAATGACACCATCTGCCTGGTTTCATCTTGCCTGCCCACTGTTAAGCAATGCACGCCTTTCTCAAACTGTCACAACAGTTTGTGTTGACACCAGGACAAACAGGAATTTACTCCAATTAACTTCTTTGTTAAAGGAAGAAGTTAAATAAGCATAGCCCAAACTCCTTTGTTGAGGAGGGCAAGCCTAAATGTTTCTTGCCCTCTGAAGCTTGAAACCAGACCAACCCAGACTGGGTAGAAGACGAAGATTTTGTATGGTTCGTGGCCCCAATTCCTCCTTTACAGCCACTAAAGCATACTCTCACCAACCTTTCAAATAGGCTTTTTTAAAAAAGACCTAGAAACAAAATGATCTTTTCAATGAGCTTCAATTTATAAAAAATATTTCACATTTACCACACTAATTCAATACCAGTCATAATGCCCATCACAAGAATAAACTCAGAAGTTGTTTGTTGTAAAACATGAAAGAATGAGAAGCAAGGGCTTTTACATTTTTTAAGATAATAGCAGTAACTTCTTCTAATGGCAGTGACGTTGGTTTCCACCACATATATAATTCAGGGTGTAGGGTCTCCCTCTTCAGACACTGTTCCCACACCACAGCCTCCATCACAGCTCTCATTTTGCTGAACATGTCCTGCACGCAAGGCAGCTTACATTGCTATGTCCTTATAATCTTGACCCTGTAAACAGGTGTGGATCCAATGAGAGAGATGCTGTAATTATTCACAGTTTACAGCTTAGTGTTAATAAGAAAATCACCCAATATCATATAGATAATAGATAACAAAACAGACTCTGCAACTCTAAAATTCATGTTTTTGATCTCTACTTCTTAAATTCAAACCGCCCATTATATCCTGTGATTAATAGTCTTTAAAATATTATAAATGTAAGTAAAATATAGCAATTTGAAATAAAGACGTAGATATGTGGGTAGACTTGTTCTCAACAAATGGTGCTAGAATAATTGGATTTGCATATGCTAAATAAAACCTGAGTCTTCACCTGATACCATACTCAAAAGCTAACTAAATGGATCATACATAGTTCTAAATGTCAGTGCTAAAACTATCAAATGTCTAGAATAAAATATAGAAAAACTACCTCACAGTGGGTTAGGCAAAGAGTTATACAATATAGATGCCAAAGCATGGTTCATAAAAGAAAATGAATTATTAATTGGACTTCATTAAAATTAAAGTGTCCGCTCTTCAAAAATCAACATGAAAATATGAAAATGTAAACCACAGACAGGGAGAAGACATTTTCAAATCGTATACTCTGATAAAGTGCTTGTACCTGAGATATATAAAAAACGCAGTAATAGGAAGAAAGCATCTATAAATATCTATTTAAAATGGACAAAAGATTTGAAAAGATGTCACCAAACAAGGTGATACAAATGGCTAATAAGCACAGGAAATGATATTGAACATCACTACCATTAGAGAAATATAAATCAAAACCATCATGAGATATCACTTCACACTCACTAGGATGCCTTTAACTTAAAAGATTAATAATGATAATAACAGGCATCAAGAAGGATTGTAGCAATCTAAGAGATTAATAATAACAAGCAAGGGTGTGTAGAAATTGAACCCTCATATATTACTGGTAAGTATGTAAAATAATGCAGTCACTTTGGAAAACAGTCTGGTGGTTCCACAGAATGTTAAACATAAAGTTACCATATGATCCAACAGTTCCACTCTAAGATGTATACTATATTAAGAGAAGTGAAACAAAAATGTGTACACAGGTGTTCAAGTAGCATTATTCATAATTGCTCAAAAGTGGAAATAACTCAAATGTCCATCAACAGTTGATGGAATATTACTCCCCAGTAGAAAGGAATGAAGGACTGATACACACCATGATGTGACTGAACCTCTAAAATATTAGGCCAAGTGAAAAAACCCAGATCACATGTCATACGATTCCATCCATGTGAAATATGAAAGCAGGCAGATCTGTGGAGACGAATGTAGATGAATGATTGCCTGGGGTCGGTTTGGGGAGGTTGGAGGAAATAGGTATCTGCTAAATGACTGAACTTTCTTCTTTGGATGATGAAAATGTTTTAAACAAAATGATGACTGGTTGCACAACTCTATAAATGAATTTTCGTTTGTATAATATATTATCTGTATATCACAACTATTAAGATGGTTATATTCAAAGAAACAGAAAATAGCACGTGTTGATCTTGATATGGAGAAACAGGACTGCATACATTTGTCAAAACTTGTAAGATTGTACACCATTTTCAAGGATGTACTAAATGTAAAATATTCTGTATGTCAATTATACCTTATTTTTTAAATGTTTAGTTTTACCTAAATTTTTTAAATTGATACTTCCATGCACACATACACACACAAGTAGAAAATGAGAGCACTAACAAAAGCCACTAGAAATGTTAGCAGAACCATCCCAGAATTATTACTCTAAAACATTTTTTATTATTTCTATCATCTTTGACTCCAGATGACTCTTCCTAGAAATTTTCAAAATGACTGGCCCCCCTGAAGAAGTTCTGTTTGCTTCAAAGTCATTACAAGGGCTTGAACTGAACAGGTCCCATCCTGCAAGGAATCAGCACCTCTAACCCCCAATTTGTTCAAGGGTCAACTGTATTTTCTATATTCATTAAGAAACATTGCTACCCATATCTGGCAGGAAACACTGCAGAAAATGGGCTGCTTTTCAGCTACCAAATCTGAAAGCTGAAAGGACTCTTTTTTTAACATACAATGACTTTTCCTAATAAATCATTATAATTCCTTCATGTACTAATAGAGGAGGGGAAAGGTGGTGATGTTTATACACTTGCTGAAATATGTTGATGCCAAAATATTCTCTTTAGCCATCCTAGAAAACATTATCCTACAGATTTCCATCTTATTCTTTTCTTTTTATTAGTTACCCTTAATTCCCCAATCTTATTTCTTTTTCATTGTCTTGTGGAAAAGAATATGAATGCAGTGCTTGAAACAATAATCATTACCAAAAGGCCCAGGAATATAAAGTGTCTAAAAAGAAGCCATAATTTTCAATAATGGATGAGAAGTTTCCTCTCTATTCTCTCATAGGAATGCTTTCCCCTTTCAAAACATACAGAGAGCTGATCAAAATAGCAGATCTGAAAACAAAAAAGCAAAATAGCAGATTCTCTTTTCAGAAGTCTGAATCTAAGTCTATTTACATTTTTAACTCTAAAGTCTATAAAGAGAGCAAGTATATTGTTTAGTGCACAACTATTTTGTTCCACATTATCAACAATAAATGCTATTTGATGCAATTATTTGGCAACTATTTGGCCAAAAATAAATGCCTTTCACATTAAATGTTTTGTGCATATTTTCCTTAGTTTTTATACTTTTTTATTATTTTTGCATCATGAATGATCATCTTAAAACTTTCATGAGTGGTGAAAATCTGACTAAAATCTACATTACAACTAGAATGAGAAGTTACTTCTTAGAGTCAAATATGACCTTGTATCTCATTTAGCCAAAATGACATTTTGCCAAGTCTCCTTAACCTAGGCCAAGCATTATCACTTATTTTGCTTAGTATAATCACCTCAAAGTTCATTTACGTTTAGCACAATCCACTCAAGGTCCATCTATGTTGTTGCAAATGCCAAGATTTCATCTTTTTATAGCTGAGTAGTATTCCATTATGCATACATACTGCCTCTTCTTTATCCATTAATTCCTGGAGTTTATTTCTGATTGGAAACAGTTAATCTTTGATCCATGAAGATAGATAAGCTAGTTCAGCTCAGGCTGCAGTGCTGGCATGACCATCAAAATAAAAAATAGCTCCCAAACTATGCTTTTAAGTTAAAGGGAACCAAGCTATTACTTTTACATCAAAAAATTAGAAATGAGTATATTCCAACCCCTAAAAATCTCTACCTTTACATGCTACTTTGGTTCTTTAAATATTTTCCAAAGGTGCTAGATATCATCAGATAAGCTATTTGAAAACAATATCTTAAAGGTTTTTAGAACTACAGTTTACCAACTCCAGAAAATACATAAAACTTTTTAAAATCTTCAGAAGACAAATATATTCTCAAGAGAATGGAGGAGATTCCATCTAGGGCAATAACCACTATCCATAATAGAATTCAACAGTCTTAAAAAGCAAAGACCAAAAGAAAATCTAATAACCATCCCCCCTCATTTTTCAATAATATTGTATTATTTACAAAGGGCTTTTCCACAAATTATCATTTAGTCCTCACAACCACATTGTAAGGTAGGCATTATTACCCCAACTTTAAAGATTAAAAAAATAACTGTCCACAATTGCCAAGTCAAGAAACCCACCTAAGTGGCTTTCAGCACATGATTGGATAAAGAAAATATGGCCTAGATAGTCGGTGGAATACTACCACCGTGAAAAAGATGAAAGGGTGTCTTTTGGGATAAAGTAGATGGACCTCAAGAGATTATGTTAAGTGCAATAAGTCACAAAGTTAAAAGATAGATATCAGATGTTTTACCCACCTGTAAAATATAAATAATCAAAATACATAAACAAGCAAAATACAGTAGTAATAAATTTTTAATTCAGTGAAAGAATTTAATGGTTACCAGAAGGAAAAGGGGGAAGGAGACAGTATTGGCACAGGTGATTCAGTGGTAGATGAGTGGAATATGCATATGTGGGTCACCTCCCTTGCTGGGGATCAAACAGGAATAACTTTTAAAAATATAGGGAAGCAAAGATTAACAACACTATATGGTTGATCAGTACTCGGCCCTCCTTGGTGGTGCAAGGGGTTAAAGCATAGCACTATGAAGCTATCCGTAGCCACTGCAGCAATTTGATCCCCAGTGAGGGAGGTGACCCACATGGTGTGGCACACCTCCCCTGTCTTGCCAGCTGCTCCCCTCAGCATTGTGTTTCAGTAAATCTGCCTTTTCTGTTCCCTGCTTTGTCTCTAGTGAATCCTCTCATTCCCTGCACCTCTGCCTGTACGTACCCCAGTTCTTATAAGTAAATCTGGCCTTCCCTGGTGGTGCAGTAGGTTAAAGCACAGCACTTCGAAACTTGCTGCAGCTGCTTCAGCACAAGTTCGATCCCCCGCCAGGGGGATGACCCACATTGCGTGGCAGACCTCCCCTGTCTTGCCCACTGCTCCCTTCAGCAGTGTACTTCATCCATCTGCCTGTTCTGCTCCCTGCTCTGTCTCTGGTGAATCCTCTACTGCCCCAGCACCTCTAGCTTGTACTCCAGGCATAAATATATAAATCTTTAAAAATAAAAAATAATTGACCAGTACTTTATACATGCCAAAGTCAGAAGGTAGACCAAGATACCCTTATCCCATATTGTTCTCACCACAACTGCCTTGCCAAATTATAATTCTGTATTACCAAAAACCCAAAATCAGTTTTCCAATAGAAATAATAATATCTTAGAGTGTCTATGTGTACAAGGATACAGATATTAGGATACATTAAGATAAATAGAGTCACTGGGTATCATTCCTTAACTTTTGATGATAAATCCAAGGGCAAATCTGCCCTAGAGTTTGGTGCTATCATCAGGTACTGGGCCATGGAACCAGTGATCAGTTGGCTTTTATAATGCTGATCAAATTTCTCTTTCCAGTCTTTTTTATTTTAAGATTTATTTATGTATGCATACAGAACTGGGGTACAGGTCACAGGCACAGGGACAGTGAGAAGATTCATCAGAGACAGTGGGAAGCAGAACAGGTGGACTGATGAAGTACACTGCTGAGGGGAGCAGCGGGTATGTCAGGAGAGTTCTGCCGTGTCATGTAGATCACCTCCCTGGCTGGAGATCAAATTCATGCTGAAGTGGCTTTAGCTTCATAGTGCTGCACATTAACCCGCTGCACCACCAGGGAGGACCCTCTCTGTCTTAATAAACACCATGTAGAGACTTCACTCTAGCCTTTTGAGAGTATCTGTTTAATCCTCATGTCAATATTCCTGACCTCTTGAGTCTAAATAAGATTAAAATATAACCTCCTTTATGATAATGCTACTGGCTTATTTCTGTATCATTTCAACACTCAACATAGCACAGAAAAGGAATTCATTAAATAGGGGTTGCATTGAAATATTTGCAATTTTGATAGATTCTTGACTTCAAACACACCTCTATTTATCCCTCTCATCACTTTTAGGTTGGAGAGACAATTGGCATTAGTGAAGAGATTATGGGTCTGACCATCTTGGCTGCTGGAACCTCTATCCCTGATCTCATCACAAGTGTCATAGTGGCCCGAAAGGGGCTTGGGGACATGGCTGTGTCCAGCTCTGTTGGAAGCAACATTTTTGACATCACCATAGGGTGAGTAGAGGAAGATCTATGGAGCTTCAGCTCTCTGTTGTCTTTGTCTTCTGAGAGACTGCAAAGATATAACCAGGGTCTCTGAGCCCCAAACTAATCAGCATCAATAGCAAAAGCCTGAGAACACCATTGTTTCATCAACTCCATCTTTCATTTTCAGAGAATTTGATGAATAAGTTATTCCTTGACAGGTGGAAACACATACTAACACAGAGTGAATGTTGTCTGAAGTACTTTTAAAATGAAGAATTTTACTTACATAATGTCATTGGCTACAAGTTAATGAATATTCAGTATTCAGGCATGACTAAGATGCTAATTAAGATGCTCACTGTATATTTTTCCATATTATTTCTGATCAAAGTCCCCAACCAGGTGATATTTGGACTGAAAGCAATTTGGAACATAGGCCAAGCAAAAATATTCCATCTCCTTCTTTGGAAAGTGCTGGCTTGGCATGATCATTGGTTTTTTAAACCAGTGAAGATATATTAGATTTTTTGAAAGTCAGAAAAGATCTGTTCTTATAGTTAAGCAAACTGGGGTTCTATAATAAATCATCTCCAAAGTGAATCATATTGCGGCAGGATGCTATTACCTCCACTGTTTCATGTAACTGTCAAAAGTTGAAGTCACCTGATAAATTATCCTGAATGACAGCCCCCTGGAAAATAAAACTTGGGATGTTATCCTTATATCTCCAAAAGAACAGAGCTCTTGGCACTTGAGATTTAGAATTTTGGAGACCCACTAAAATGGATCTACTTTCTCACTGAACATCTTGAATATTATTTCCTCTTACATCTCTTCATTACCTAATGCATATGATAATATTTATATTTTTTCATTCAGTGTCTATCTGGCACTATACATTTTTAGTCACTTCAGCCACAGTGATCCTATGAACCATGATTATCAGGTAAGGGTCATAGGGCTGGGAAATAAGCTGGCTGGGATTTGAATAGACTCTTTGCTCTCAACTGCACCAATATCGATACATAAAACCTTACTCTGTGTTTCCACTGTGTAAACCACTTTTGATTCCAAAGGTGTCCTCTCCTACCATACTTCCTACCTCTCCAGGGCCCCTCTCTTTGCTTGTCTGCCTGGAAAACACTGTTTATCCTTCCATTGACAACTCAGATCTGGGTTTCTCTGATTCCTGGGGGCATGAACTGGAGGTTCTTGTTCCTGTCTACTGTGCTCTCCCTATTCTTGTCATGGTCAAGTGCTCGTCTACCTAATAGATTGTGAGCTCCCCAGGAGCAAAAACTCCCCAAACTTAATATATTGCCTGATGCATGGTTGTGCTTGACAAATATTTGTAGGATGGATGAGTGAATGAATGAATGAAAGCCTTAAAAGGTTTATGTTTTACATTAACTCAAAAGGACACCTGCACCCCCATGTTTATTGCTGCTCTATTTACAATACAGAAGATGCAGAACCCACCAAAATTCCCAAAAATAGAAGATCGGATTTAAAAAATGTTGTACATATACACAATGGAATATTGCTCAGCAATCAAAAAAGATAAACTTATGCATTTTGCAGCAACATGGATAGAGCTGGAAGGAATCATGCATTAGTGAAATAAGCCAGAAAGAAAAAGAAAAATACTGGATGGTTTCACTCATAGGAGGAGCATAAGAATCAGGAGGAGGGAGGGAAGCAATTAGAATTTAAAAAAAGAAAGAAAAATAATGAATAACTATAAACAAAAGACATTTTACAGAAGTAGAGAGGAAAATAGGATCAAAACTGGAGTGGGGTGGGAAGAGTGCATGGGACTATGGTGATGGCACATGGGTGAATTGGCAGTGGGAAGTCTATGGGATTACAACCGAGATGAAAAATGCACAAAATGAAGAATGGTATAAAAATTAAATAAATAAAGGTTTATGTTTTCTTTTAAAGATTTATTTATTTATGCATACAGAACTGGGGTATAGGCCAGAGGTGCAGGGGCAGTGAGAAGATTCACCAGAGACAGAGTGGGGAGCAGAACAAGCAAATAGAGAAAGTACATTGCTGAGGGGAGCAGTGGGTGGGTCAGGAGAGGTCTGCCACGCCACGTGGGTCACCTCCGGGGTGGGTATCGAACTCGTGCTAAGGTGTCTTTAGCTTCTTACTGCTGTGCTTTAACCCGCTGCACCACCAGGGAGGGCCCAGTAAAGGTTTATGTTTTAAAGAAAGGGTGTCTTTATTATAAACAGTGCTTCTCACTTATTCTTGTTCAATCGCTTACTAGAAAAAAAAAAAGTAAAAGAAAATGTTCCATAGTGTCATAGTGTAAAGGGAGAAAAATCCTACAAATCAGAAAAAAATAACATGCATTCCCTTAGATCTTTATGTCCTGTTTTTGAAAAAATATCACAGGGAATTGCAGCTGCATTTGTTCATTGCTCTTAAATTGCATATATAGTGTAATAACTATATGTATAGCTCAAAGAAATATATATAGCTCAAAGAAAAATCACCCTTACCCTACTACTCAAAAATAAAATATTTTTATATGTTCTCTTCCAAATATTTTACAAAGTTCCTTTTGTGAAAAGTGAACATTCCATTTTGTTCTCTTGGAAGTCTTTAATTTTCCCATTTTACAATCATAAATGCCTGGCTCAGAGTAGGCATCTATTAAAAAACTTGCAAATATACCAGTTTTCTAAGTTTCTTCATAGTTCTTAGAATTAACATTTTATGGCTTAGCACTGTTTCATTCTATTACTTTTCAGTTTGACCATTATCTTTTCTTTTAAAGATTTATTTATTCATGTAGAACTGGGGTACAGGCCAGAGATGCGGAGGGTGAGAGGCTTCACCAGAGACAGAGTGGGGAGCAAAACAGGCAGATGGACGAAGTACACTGCTGAGGGGAGCAGCGGGCGGATCAGGAGAGGTCTGCCACGCCATGTGGTCACCTTTGGGGCAGGCGGGTATTGAACTCATGTGGAAGTGGCTTAAGCTTCTTTGTGCTGTGTTTTAACCTGCTGCGCCACCAGGGAGGGCCCTTGACCATTATCTTTTTATAGGAATTTTTATATATTTTTTGCAGCTTTCTGCTATTTGGTGTCATTGAATGAATACTTTATATAGAAAAACCTTCCTCTTCTAATTAATTGTTAGGATAAATTCCTCTGAGAAATATTAATGAATTACAGATCAAGGGTTTTGATGACCATTGATATATATTTTCCCAAAACATTTCTCCCAAAAGTTGTAACAGTTTATGAAATCATTGGCAACATATTGCATGTAAACATTCCTTCATAATCTTGCCAACATTTTCATTTTGCTTACAAGATAATACATTCAGGCCTCCTGGTGGCATAGGGGTTGAGTCTCAATACTATCACCTCTGCAGCCTAAGTCTGATCCCTGACCAGGGAGGTGACCCACAGATAATACAGCAGACCTCTCCTGTCTCACCTGCTGCTCCACTTAGCCATGTATTTCAGTATATCTGCCTGTCTCTGGTGAATTCTCTCACCTCCTGCACCTCTGGCCTGCACCCTAGTTCTTCTACACAAAAAAAGTAAAATGAAATATGCAAAAAAAAAGAAAAGGTTAATTCATATAGTAAAAGATTTTTTAACTACATCTAAAGCAAAAATAAAAAATCAATGATAATCCATCAGCTATTGTAGTTTTTAGTTTTCTCTAACTTGGTCAGGATGAAAGCTCTCCGAGGTCACCTGACTTGCTTCCACAATTTCCTGGTCCAACTAGACACAGCCACAGGGAACCTGTTCCAACTCCTTTCTCAGATGACAGGTGCCAAGAAAGTAGCATTGGGTCCTCTGCCTTCTGCAACATGTCTGACCGCTCTCCATGTGCCCGCCCCTCTCCACTGCTTCCCCACAGCCTCCCTCTGCCCTGGCTCCTGTATACCTTCATCCACAAACTCCAGCCTGTGAAGGTCAGCAGCAATGGCCTGTTCTGTGCCATCGTCCTCCTCTTCATCATGCTGCTCTTTGTCATCCTCTCCATCGCCCTCTGCAAATGGCGGATGAACAAAGTGCTGGGCTTCACCATGTTTGGCCTCTACTTGGTGTTCCTGGTGGTCAGTGTCCTCCTCGAAGACAGAGTTCTTGTGTGCCCTGTGTCCATCTAACAAAAGAGCCGGATCTTGAACCAATAGCATGGATGGCACCTCCCCACTCTGGGCTCCTGGCTCCTTGACCTCCTGAGAAGAGGCAGCTGGCACACAGCCCTGGGTATTTCGAGTGTCCCTCCTTGGCCGATTAGAGGAGGGATGGAGTCACGCTGGGTCCACTCATCTCACAGGCTGTGTCTGCCCTCGCCTGCTGAAACAGCTTCATGGAAGAGAACAAGAGAATTGTGCATTTGGGGCTTCTCTCCATTCACCACTGACAGGTACTCCTCGCTGGTCGGAGGTACATTTGTTGTAATACCGCAAACAGTGACAGAGGCTCCATATATACATATAAACTATATATATTATAAATAGATGCGCACGAACACATGCCTGCCTGTTCCTGTATTATACCTCTCTTTCCATGCCTATAGAGTAATATATACATGTATACAAACACAGAGAAAGAAAAATTATATATGTATATCTCTATATAAAGTCAGATATAAATATAACTACAAATGCATCTTTTCAGGGATAGTTCTAATATATTTCTAGTACTTATTTGAAAAGGGGCATCAACCCTTAGTCTGAGCTTTACCTCTCGAGTGTAAGAAGTCAACTAACAGAATCATGGAAGATGGATGTTACAGGGAAAAGGGTTGATGGGAGGGTTTGATGGAGAAGTCTGTAGGGGTCCTGAGTTGAGCCCTCCAAACATCCCCACAGGCCAAACAGCAAAGACTCTTTGCCCACCCCACTGGGGTACTAACTGGAACCCATAGGGTTACTTGGGGAAACAGCGGTAAAACCTAGATTGGGTGGCTATTGGTTTGAAGGCAGGGGGAGGTGACCAGGGTTGGGTTATTTTGGATTTTTATATATATATGTATTGCCCCAGCATGCAAGTAGAATATATGACTGCAAACCAAACTAGTGCTCTTCTAGGACAGCAAGACTATATAAAACAAACCTATCTTGCTCCAGTGCATGTCCCATCCTCATGAAATGAAGGGGCGGGGGTCCAGTTTAGCTGTGATTGCCACTTAGACATAATTTGATGCTCACATATCATCAGAATGTCTGCCAAGAAAGCCTGCATAGTGGTAAGGAAGACCATCTAGCACAAGGGCTCGGCAGGACTGTCACCTAATGAAGATGTTCGGGCATGCTTCTATCAAGCAGCTTCCAGTGCAGTGTGGTCAGAAAGGGCTTCATCCATCCTCCCAGAGAACTAGGTTGACTGCCAATGCTGCTTGGGTTGTGGCAGATTAGAGATGTTTTGCAAGGCATTGTGCACTCAGCACGCCTCACAAAGGCTTCAGAGGCCTGTGTCTACTGATTTCAGGCCCTGTGTTTGGTGAAAGCCCATGCAACCTCTGTGTCTTTCCTCCATCAGCACCCCATCTAGGACTCTCCCTAACTTGCAGAATGCACTCTAGGCCCCCACCTGACAGCTTCTTGACATTGATTTCAAGCCAGTCACCCCAAAGTTTTCATTGCCTGAGTTTGCTTAATATCCATGATATTGCCATGATTTTGCTTAATATCCACCTGTTTTCACTTCATTCATTCAGTACTCTCAATCTCAATGACGCCTTGCATGATTTCTTGGGTGAGTGTCAATAGAAAATAAAACCAGTGGGGATCATAAGCATAGAGGGAATAGCTCTGGGGTAGAGTATTTGACTACAAAGCATTAGCATAAGTATAAGAAAAAAAGCTTCCCATATCATGGTTTCTTGAGTAGGTCATCTCCAAGGCAAACTAAATTAAAGGAAAAAAGGGGGGAGTCATGTTTCCTAACAATCAGAGAAAAAGTAGATAGAGGATGGCCTGTTCTTCTGCATCTGTCCTATCTGTGAGGTGGGACACAGGAAATAGCAGCTATGTTCTTGCCTCCACCAATGCCTGCTGTGGTTTTGCTGAGCCCACAACTTTTAACCAAGGGAAATTACAAACATCACAACTGAATAAGGAGAAAAGGAGAACCCAATATTCTTTCCTCAAAACCTCAGCTCACTCCACAAAGCTGGCACTCATGGGCAGCACCCATCATCACCCTTCACTGACAAAGAGCACCTCTTTGTGGAGGACCCCTGGGAAAACGGGAAGTCGAGGTGGCTGCCACCCCAGTGCTCACTTTCAAGGCTCTCCAGCATTGGGTTTTCAGTCTCATTCACCCAAGACAGGATTTTTGTACTGAGGCTGAATTTGTGTTAGTTTCTTAAAATAAGTAAGTGAGTGAACTTTTCGTTTAAACGGTGGCTTTCTTGATGTGATCCTTGCAGCAAAGTTGATTATTGCGGGGATATATATTTCTGACTGGTTTGTTATTTGAAAGACCACTTAAGTAGGTGACTTTGACTCATTGCAAATAGACTATCTGAGACAAGAAAGGATGAGGGAGGCCCAAGGCTACCCTGTCTTTATTCCAGCACATCCTGATGCTCTCCTGTCTCTGCCCTTCTTCCCATACATTCCCAGCTCACAGTGAAGACTTGAGGGAAGCAGCCCAGGGAGGATTTTACTGGGCTGGGAGCTCCACTCCCTACAAAGTGTTGTGGTCAGTAAGGAAGAGTTGCATTTGGGAAGGCAGTATTTCCAAGCCCTGTTCGTACCCAATTCTAAGCAAGAACTGCCACAGCAGTGCTCTAGGCTGTCTGGAATTCAGGCCCTGCAGGAATATACCAGATGCTATAGAGGCACCTTCTCGCTGCCCCTGCTTGCCTTGCCTTTCCCTTGTTATGTGTTGGGAGGGAGTAAGGGAGTTTATGCATTGAGCTGGGGTAGTAAGTCCACAGAGAAGTGTACATGCAACAGTGGAACTTTAAATGTATTCAGATCATTAATGCAGGGGATATAGCTCTAGGGGAGAACATTTGACTGCAAATCATTAGTGTAATTATAAGAAAGAACTTTCCACATCATGGTTTCTTGAGCAGGTCATCTCATAGCTTTCCTACATGCCTGTGTACATACATGTACAAATGTAGTCTTTCTAGCAGATCTGGATGGGTACACACAATGTCACATTATTACCCTCTGACCAAACCACATTCAGAATTCAAAAGCAGTAAACATTAAGTTTGTCATCATGACATCAAAGAAAGTCACACCCACCAAAAACCCACCCCAAAAAAGGGAAATGTCTTCCTGATCCCATACAGGTTTGGACTATAGACATATATATACAAACATGCATGGATAGAGGTCCTCACCCAAGTATATGAAGATGACCAACCATCTCCCTGGGGCTGCTGGAGTGGCAGAATACAAAACAGAAAAGTGGAGTGGGGGCGGGTTGGGGTTAAACTGCAGATACTCCTTTGCTTTCCTGGAGCAGGGCATACAATAACATCAAATCTGCTCAAGCTCAGAGAAATGAGCTGCATCTGCTGTTTGGTATCCACAACATACCAAACAGGTCTTGCCTGCTGTTACTTTCCCATCACCTTAGGAGCCTCAGGACAGGTGATCACTTGACTCACACAGTGGATTCCCAAATAGAAGCTTCTAAATTGCATCTGAAGATACCCATACTATGTCCAGCTGGCCTCTGGGCCTGCCAAACTCCTGAAGAACGAAAGACTGAGATTAGAAGATGTTTATGCAGTTTTTCAAGACCAAAATGGAGCCAAGCAGTGAGGTGGGGAAAGCACAGTACATCAGCAGGGACTCAGAGGCTGCCTTGTTGAGCAGTTGAGCAGAGGCGGCAGAACACCCCACAGCCTCACCCAGATAGAGAGGCCAGGATGGTTTCCTATGCAGAGAAAATGCTTTGTAAGGCTTCTAACAGGTGTCACCTGACAGGGAGCATTAGAATTTATTTTCTAGGGAAGACATGAATCAGGTGGTTTGGAGCTCTTTCAGCAAAACACAGCTGAAAGCCTCACTGATGAGACACTTGATAATATTAACGTACATCTATTTCTGGGCAGGGAAAATTTGGCAAACTCCCCAACACGGCTCACAGATCTTAAACTCTACAGATGACAGGAGAGAGTTAGGAGATGATTCCAAAGGGAAGCCCCTCCCCACACACACATACCCCACCTCATTCCAGCCCCCACCCACCCCAACTCACCCCTAGCCCCCTGCCCTGTCCAGATCTCTAACAGAAAGCTGATTCAGGAAATGCCCACAGATGGAGCTACTGGCCAGACAGACAGAAGGTGGGACTGAGAAGATGGGACTTCTGTCAGGTGTTCTGCTAAAGTTATTGGGTTGGGATACTACCTGAGGTGGGTCAGATAACCTATCTGAATATAAGCACTTCAGGAATTTTCAGTATGCTCTCTTCCTTACATCTGCCAACAAAAACTCACTCAAGATTATGAGGCTGCCAAGTTTCCTTGCACCTGGACAGATTGTTACTCCAGTAATCAAATAACCGTATTGTGCGGCAGCTCTGTTCCAGGAGAAATAGAGGGGAAATATTACCAGCTTGATTTCTGGAGTACTCAACTGTCTCCTGAATGCTTATTATAGATGCTAATGCTCATTCTTGCTACATTAACTCTTACATAACTACCTGGCTTAATATTTTTAAAAGACACCTCCTCGACTCTCCTACCTCCCTCAATGACACTATGTTCAATTGGTAAGTAAAACTTTGTCATTAAGAGAGAGTTTGGGGGAAAATGAAAGAATCAGGAAAGGAGAAATTCATTTATTTGTACTGAGATTCCCAAGAAAGCGATGTTACCTTGAAATGTATCCCTGTGTGATTTAAAATAATTCTAACCATCAAGCTGTTTTTTTTTCATCAAGCTGTTTTAACCAATTACAAGAGCCTCTATACAGACCCAGATTATTTTTTTAAATCCCTTATTAAAAAGACCTTGGGAAAGAAAAAGAACATGTCCCTGCTCCTCTGTATATTTAAGCTCAGCTCCTTGCTCTTTATCTTTGTATTTTTTAATCTCACAGCTTCATAGTCTAAAATGTATAGCAAACAATAAAAGCAATAAAGGTCACACAGCTAGCTAAATTACATCATAATATTTTTTTGCTCCACTGGAAGCTTTGAAACTGCACAGGCTATGGCATGTAATCACCAGGAGAATTTAGACATCTGTCAAAAGCTAGACACAACTGTCTTTGCTGTGGAAGTAAAGACACTTTCCACATCCGCCTCCCACCAGTGTGCTCACTTCCCATTACACAGGCCCTCACTGTCCAGAGCAGGTTCAGCCTGGCCCCAAACCCACAGCACCCACAGTGGTCTGTAAACCGACTAGCGACACTTTTTTGAAAGAGCAAGAGAGAATTACTAAGCCCAAGTGAATCCACAAATTAGCCCAATTTTTAACACAAAAATGGCTCTATAGTTAGGGCTAGATAGAAATGATGTTCAAATTAGTGTTCAAAAAGTGGGAAATTGTGTGAAGTACCAAAGCACTTTGACTAAATTAGAAAATCTTTTCAGATTAGAAAATCTTAAGGAATGTAATAAAACATATAAATATCAAATCAGAAAGTGTGTGTGCCACGGCGTTTGCATGGAGCTTACCAAAGCTTTCATTCCCCTAAGAGTGTTTTTCCCGATTCCCCTCAAGACGACATTTGTAGGAAGGCATCCCAGCATAGATGTTCCTGGTGTGACCCAGTTCCTTTGACCCTTAACCTCAATAGCAGTGTCAGAAAACTGTCTCCTCCAGGTTCACTCACCCCTCAAGCTGATGATTTCACCTTTTTTTTTTTGTAGAAAAGAACTGACCTGGGGTCTCGTCCCTGTGTATCCTGGGCAAGGTTGGGAGTATCCCAATGTGACCCAGTATTTTCATCAAAGGGATTTTAGATTGTTCTGTTTTTTCTTCCTAATGCTCCAGACAATTTTTAGAGTTGTCTAGTAAACCTTTTTAAATGTTTTATGTTGCTCTTAAATGATGTCACTGTCTGACTAACTGTGACCCAGGAGAAGGCCTGCAAGAACTGAATGCCAGCCTTGAATCCAGTGCTTGGCTCTTGATACACGCCCCTCTGTGCCCTTATCTTTTCATTCATCTTATGTCCCTTTTGACACCTATGTCTTTCTTCTACGACATTTGGATGAAATCAGTGCATTTCTCAGCTTGCTATGGTGCATTTGCATAGCTGTCTTAACTACTATAAACCACTCTCCATGTGACCTTATAAAGTCTCAATCTGGTTATGTCCCACTCCATATGCAGTTTTCAAGTCCAGCTAGGTTCTTCAAGGTTCTTCCCACTAGCTGCTCCAGCTTTCTCACCCTTGCAAGTCTAATGAGCATTTTCACCTCCTTAAGATTTAAAATTGATAGGCCCCTCCCCCAACAACTTATATTTTGTATAATTGACTACTTCTTTGAGGGGAAGTTCCTTCTAGTTGGTACCAAAATGTGAACAGACCCCCAACCACAAGTATTTAGAACCTCAGAACTACCTAGAGTGTGTGTAGGCCTTGAATATAAGCACCATGGAAGGGCATTTAGCCTCTGATAAAAAGTCTGAACCCTGGCTGCATTTTCATAAGGTCCTGGTGAGGTGAGGAAGCCTATGAACTTCACTTTCAAGATTATCATTCCACAGTCACCAAGAACTCAGAATGGGGGAACACCAGAGTAGATCGTTCAGAAACTGGACGTGCACTTACCTGCTTGATTTACCTTTGAGAAATTCATATTTTCACTTTAAATAGGAAATAGGAAAAATGGCTAGAATTCCTCTATCACGATTATTGTTGTGCATTTTTACTAATTTGTGTGATAGGGTGGATAGGAATGATGAGATTGCTCACTGGTATCCTGGAAAACGGGCTACTGTTCACCCAGAGGATGGAAATTTGCTCCCACATTCTCACATAGAGGGTTGCATGTACCTTTCCAGTAGATCAGTAACTAAGGTCTACGGAATGCCAGTTCTCAACAGCATTCAGCTAACTAAAAGAGAAAGCTAAATCATGCTATACACAAAGAATGAATGGATGAAGTCTGAATTCATTAATCATTTTAAGGTTGCACAAATGAAGGATAGATAATTCCCTGCCATTTAATTAGGAGAATCTCCATTTCTTCTCATCAGGATAAAACTAAAGGACAATGGATGCCTTTTGGGTTTTTTAATTTTTTAATATTGCACTTTATAGTACTTCATAAGAGACAATTGTCTTAATTAAAGCCATAAAATATCAATAAGACATATATTCAGGGCTTCTGAATATACTCAACTAATCAACAGTCCATGAGTCATTCTGTTTAGTATTGTTTGTCGTAAATTAAAGTTGATCTGTTGTATTTTTTATTGCATACAATTGTTGTTCTAAACAATCCTGATCTACTGATAAATTTTAAATTTGTACTTTACTAAAGCTCTGAAAATCAAAAAAATTATTCATTTCACAAAAGCATTCTTTGTTTTCAAAGTAGCTTTTACATGATTCCTTTAAATAGCAATTCTGATGCCATGTTGAAAATACTTCCTTTTTTAAATTATAGATTTACTATTTTTCAGGAATCCATTTGTTATGTAAAGCAAGGTTGACCATGTGGAGAGTGAAGTGAATAATTGGCAACTGTGTACCTGGGAAACTTCAGGTTTGTTTGAGTTTTTAATATAAATGTGAGTCTAAGAAGCTCCCTTATAAAAATGGCATATAAAGATATGCAATTTATCAATAATTTCTTATTGCCTAAATTATAAGCCTTCCTTGAGAAGACATCTAAAACAGCAAACTTCATGATGCGTAGGGCTTTTTTCCCTTTCTGCTAAAATACACAATTTCCAACTTCATAAGGTAAATCATTTACACACATACCAATGTCACACAACTAAATTTCAACTCATCACAACTTTTCTATATAATTTGAGTGAAATAAAAAATAATGACTAGGGCCTCCCTCATGCCCTAGGGGTTGAGTCTCAGCGCTATCAACACTATGGCCTGCGTTCAATCCCCAGCCAGGGAGCTGACTCACATACAGCGCAGCAGACCTCGCCTGTCTCGACTGTTGCTCATCTCAGCAGTGTGTTTCAATAGATCCACCTATTCTGTTCCCCTCCCTGTCTGTAGTGAATCCTCTCACCCCTACATCTATGCAAAGGTAAATAAATAAAACCATTTTGAAAAAAACTGACTAAATCACACTTAATCATCTAGAAATACCTAACGCAACTGGATACTTAAATTATCAATATAAGTGCATATCAAACTGAGTAACCCGACAAGTTTTACCCTAAAGAAAGCAAGTCTGGACCCAGAGCCAGCAATGTCCTGTGGAAGCTGTCTGAAGAGTTTCTCCTAGGGGACAGAAACTCCATCCAGAAGAGGGAGCCTCTGTTGACTTTTTACCCTGGTGAGCTCCCTTTGCAAAGTCTGTGTACCCTGCTTCTAACCTAGATGTTTCTTCTACCCCAATCTGAAAAAACTCCAGAAGCAACAGCTTCCCTCTCCAACCAATCTGCTATCTCAAAGAGCTATCAAAAAAAGAACAGCAAAAGCTGCCTTGCAGGTCTAATGACATTACTGCCATCACTAAAAGAGAGATTATACTTTCGCTCTTTGCATGTTGCTGAAACAGAAAATGTTGTGAACATTGATCCCAAAGTAGCCATCCCTCTTGAACACAAACTATTTTTTGGACAGGTTGTGTTAAAAATATAGAATGCCATTTTTGTAAAGGATCTTTTTAGGGATCACTGTCCTCACTCACTCCCTTTGTTTACCTCCATTTTAAAGAAGCATTTTCGCCGTTACTTTTGACCCCTAAAAAAATCCCATTAATATTCTTCCAGATTATTTGTGTAATTTTGCGTGTATTTAATTATGAGCAATTTTCACTGAATGATGAGATGTATGGAGATTTTGATTAGTTGATTCTCTGTGAATGTGTTTGTAGATAGACTGAAAGCTCTATTTACTTGTACATAGGCTGTTTGGGTAATGTATTTCTGTCACATGGACTTCACTCTGAAAAAAGGCGTTTCTTTGCTGTGTTCATGTTACACTTTCTACACATTTGTGCTTCTATTACTGGTAATGCACTCATAGATGATCATTTTCTGTAACTAAGTCTCCTCGGTGTGAAAAATAATAGTAATAAAATTATTGACTCAAAGCAAGAGTTGTTTTGTTTTTGAAGTAATCTTACCTTCTGCTAGTCAGGACACTGAGGATTTCAAGAAATAGACACACAGACATGGGCGTTTCATTGCAAGAACTCAGAAACAAAAGACAAAGCTGGAGTTGCTATGAATTAAAACAATTTGAACTTCTAAATCTCTGGGCACCGAAATGACTACTCTTAACAATTGGATTTTAATTAATTAAACATATTGAAATTGTAAATCCAAAAATCTAGTGTTTCAAATAAGCCTTTAAGTTCAACTTGGAAATCTTGTTATAAATCTAACACATGAAAATAAGAATTTTAACTAAAAAATATATATATATATATGAATCTATGCACATAGACATAATAGATAAAATGCTATTTTCAAATGGTAAAAAAAAATAAGAATTTTAGTTACTTTGATTTTACTCTATTAACTGATAAATATAAAAGATTAAATTGTATACATTTAACTCAATTTATGAATGAACTTCCCTCAGGCACTTGCTAAATTTTACACATTGATCATACCTGGCTCTCATAAACACTTCAAAAGTCTGAAAGATTTATAAACCTTAAAAAAAAATCTCATTATGCTCTTAAGCAATTCCTATAAACCTAATCAAAATATAGTAAACTGGTCATCATAACATTTAGGTACTAATTATAAGCATAATGAAAGTGTACTACACTGCTAAAATTAACAAATTTAATATAAATTACACACATTTGAGTCATAAGCAGATTATCTATTATGCCAGATTTCTTTAAAACATCTTAAAAAATACAATTTCCTAATAATTATAAAATAGAGTCCTACACCACACCATAATGTTCATACTGTGATTTTAGTTTATTTTATTATTCCTCTATTTATGCAACATGTTCCTAAGCTTTGAAAAATCACCCAATTAATGAGCAGATCTGTCATCTCCAGGAGTCTTAAGACGGGTGAGCCTCAGTCAGAATATCACTGCTTGTCATTTAAAGATTCAGCTACAGAACAGGAGACGTGGCACCCACATACCTACCTACATGATTCTACTAGAGTCCCTTAGTAATTTTGTAGCACTCTGATTTTCAGTCTGTTTCTGTTTGGTGTTCAATGAGCGCCTCTTCTGCTCCAACCCCAAGTATATCAGCTGGAGTTTAATTTTAGAATTCAATGGGCATCACTACCATTATTATCTGGGAGGAAGGGAAGGGGGCAGATTTAACATACTTTTGTCTCCGTTTAAATAAGTGAATTCTGCAGTCCTACCTGGTTTACAGATAATTTTCCTACCCCTTCATTCTATTCAACTAATTTCTTCATTGCTTCTTTGCAAAATGAGCCCCACTTCTCAGGAACTCCTTTATATTTAGGAAAAAGATACAAGATATTTTGAGCCTACATGTAACACAATGATGCTTAATGCCAGGGTTTGCACCAATGGTATTTTCAATCCTTGCTTGAGAATGTAAACATTTTCATCAGAATAACATGAATGTTGATTTCATCAATACTTATTTTAGGGACAATCTCCATTAAGTTGATGAAAATCCTTGATCGGTTGCCTGTAATGAACAATTTATAACTTTTTTTTTATTAACATTTCATGGACATATTGCTTTCTGTGTAAATTTTTTAAGGAACTTAATTCATCAACAAAGTTTTGTTTTCCTTCCTATCAAAAATCTTAACAACCATAGTTGCTATTGGGAGTCATCTCCATTATTTTTACTGAGACCTATTTTTAATAGTACAATTTCACAGATCTAAGCTTCACCAAGAAAATTCTGTTTTCCATCAATTTTTCATCCACAACTCTATAACAGACTGTACACTTTGGAGGTTATGCATCTAAAGAAAAAGCTATAATACACCCTAGAATTGCTGTATTTTTCCAGAATGCCTTCATCTCTTCTAGAGGACTAGTTTTTAAATTTGGCCACAGTGAAGATTTATGGCAGTGAAAACACCTAATTTCCTACCACAGAGCAGACTCACTTCAAATCTTTTGTAATGCCATTTTCTAAGCTTGTCTTTGGGTATAGTCACAGTTTAACATTGTATAATATAAAAATCATCAAAGCTCCCTATTCAAACAACTAAAAAAAATCTATTGTGTATGTGTTTGATTGATGTATAAAATTGTTCAAGGAAAATATTTCACATCAAAAATTTTTATCAAGTTTTATCATAGTTTAGTTTAAAACTAAATTACAAAAGTCTCACAATTACGTAAACATCTTTATAAATGATGGTTTAAGAAAACACTCCCTAATTTTCATCAATTCTAAGTTACAGGGTGTGAGGTGATCCATTCTCAGTTACCAAGCATACAGAAATATTACTATAATGTGTGCTTGATATCATTTATGACACATTAACATATTGTAGTATATGTTTGCTCCCTCCTCCCAACAAGTTACATAGCCTAAAATTCAGAAAATCTCTTAAATGGGTTCCTTATTGAGATACCTGGACACTTTCTAAGCTTAAAAGTTACAGGAATCCTAACTGATTGTCTCAGCGCTCTAACAACAACATACGTGTCAGAAAATTCATCACCTCCTGGGATGTCACCACTCTTGATTCTTTGCATTGCTGCCGCACTAGAGGAAAGATAAATGATACTTTTGAGTTTTGCATGTTGTTAAAACAGGAAGTGTTGTCAACATTGACCCCTCCATGCTTATTTGCCTAGAACACATATTTTTGAAACAGGTTATGTTTAAAATACAGAGTGCCATTTTTGTGAAGGACCTTTCCAGAGATGCTCTCTCTCGCCCCCTTTGTGGGCCTCCTGTTAAAACAGCATTTACTCCCTATTTTTACTCCTATAAGAATCCAGAAGCTGCACCTCCAGATTATTTTTGTCATTTGTGTATGTTTTGTTTATCATGAGCAGGTTTCACTAGATGACAAGATGTATGGAGATTTTGTGTCAGTTGATTCTCTGTGAATATGTCTGTACATAGACTGAAAATCTGATTTATCCTGCATCAAGCAATGTACCAGGCAATCTGAGCATCTAAAAGCCTGGCCTGTTTAATTCCAACATGCCAAGACAATTCTGTTTGGTTCTAGGTGCTAGGTTCATGCAGAAAATGCACAGTTCTGAGGCTCACCAAAGTCCCAGGACCCCCACATCCTTTTGAGGCTTTACTGATCTGTGCCCACTAATACTAACCTTCTGCTTGGTTGAGCTTGCGTCTAGTTTCAACTCACACATTAGACACATTCTGTATATTTCTAGGAGACAGACCTAATACACTGCAAACCCAGAGTTAGCAGACACTAAGTTATACCACTCACGTTTCCCATTCCATGGCACAAAATAATCAATCACAGCACCATTTCCCACAAACTCTTTTCAGCCACTACCAATCAGCCCCTGTGGCATACAAGACAAAATCAGATTGTGATGTTCTAACCTAACCTATAAATGAGGAAAATGTGGGCTAAAGAGGCCGTGTTACTTTCTGAAGGTCACACTATCAAGAGGTAGAACCGGATATTAGAGTCTCATCTTGCTTTGTGTATAATCTTTGCTGGAATGGCTGAAACGCATCTGAGGTGCTATGTGTGTTGTTGTGAGCATTTTATGTCCCCAGGGTTGAGGTCATCACTCATAAACAAAAGTAGCCAGAAAATGGTGATAAGGCTTCTTATTTAAAAGACTCAAGTGAGGGGCCTCTCTGGTCCACAGGGTTAGTCTCAGCTCTATCAAGCTATTTTGCCAGCCACTATGGCCTGATCCCCAGCCAAGGAGGTGACCCGCATGGCACATCTTCCATCTCACCCCCTGTTCCCGTCAGCAGTGTATTTCAGTAGATCAGCCAGTTTTGCTCTCCACTCTGTCTCAGGAGAATCCTCTCAGCAAACCCCCCCCCTACCTCTGCCCTATACCCCAGCTTTTGTATGCATGAAAAAAATAAAATAAATCTTTTAAAATAAATAACTAAAAGCCTCAAGTTAGATCACTAGTTAGGTTATAGCCAGAAAATAATGGCAGCTTTTAATTAGAATAGTATAGAAAGGAAAGAAAGTTTTTGCTGCTGGAGTTTAATAATGAAATTTCTGGTAAATAATAACAATCACCTCGGGGGCCAAAAAAAAAAAGTTCTGTCCAAATTTGGTCACAAAGCAGTTGGAAGGGATGCAAACAGCTCTGTCTGCTGCCTGCAGCTAATGACCCATGTCCTTGAAATAGAATCAGGTCAGGGAAGGTTGTAAACAATCTAGCTTTCCTGTCTCCTCACTTGCTCAAATATGCAATCAATCCCAGTAGCAGTTCCACTGGGCTTCAGGGCACTCGAAGGAAAAGAAAGCATCTTCCACAAAGAAAATAATGCTACTCAGTCTCACTTGTCTGATTCAGGATGGCCTTTGGAGAACCTGGGAGGTGAGGAGAGAGCCAGTCCCCAGTATCTTCAACACCCCCACCCCTGCCCACTCCCCATTCCCAGAGCTACAGCCTAGAATTTAGAATTAGTGCCTTATCTCTCCAGTTCAGTGATTCTCCACTGACAGGCTGCTGCGGATCAGAAATACCTCAGGGCTTTTTCAAAGGACAGGTGTGAAACCCAGCCTCACCTCCTGCTGACCTGCCAACCTTACCAAGTGCTTTCTCCCAGATGAAATCCACCCAGAGCCCCCTCTTAAATAGAGTGTGGCAGTGCAGGGCAGAAAAAAAGATTGAGACTCCTATTTAGCCTTGGGCCCTGCTCCTGCAGAAATTATAACTGGCTCTAAGAGAAGTCCATGCCTTGAAGTTTCTCCAAATGCCCAGGCAGCGTGCCTTATATTTATTCATACATACGACAACCAGTGTTCAGCACCCACAGTGTGCTAGCTTCAGGATCCCCACGAGAGTAAGTCCCAGCCCTGTTTCAAAGACGCCAAGGTCTGCTGAGGAAGACAAATGTGACAAATTCAGGACTTGTACTGAAATTAGCATCCTGAAGAGTGGTTAAGAGGCCAAACTGCCTGGGTTTGAGTCCCAGGTTGGCCTATTACCAACTGGATGCCCTATGTGTGCCTCTCATGCCCATTCATGTGGGTTGTTTTAAGATTTACTTGGAACATTCCAAGAACAGCACCTGACTCATAAGTTGTTTACTCTGTTTGACAAATAAGCTGACCTCTGGAGGAACAATGTGCAGTGTGGCGAAAGGCTAGGGTCTGCAGAGAGAAAAAGGAATCAAACTGCAAAGGTAGGTGGTTAAAGGGTGCAGAGGGCCTTGGCCACTCTGCCAAGCAGCCTGGATTCTCTCGTGCAGCCAAAGATTAGTCACCAGCATATGATATAGTCAGATTGGGGCTCAGAAACTCTGCTGCACATATTAAAAAGAAATGATGCCTTGGATTTGCCTCAAAATAATCCCTGGAGGGGTGGGGGGAAGGTGTGAAGTGGGAGGTGATACAGAAGAAACCAGATTGGCTGTGAGTAGGAGTTGATCACCGCTGGGGCTCTGTTGAGGCCATGTGGGGGCTGTTATACTCTTCAGTCTACATCTGATTGAGATGTCCTCTTATAAACAATTATCTGGAAAGGGTGACTGTGAGGAAGCTTTCAGGCTCTATCACTCTGCTGCCATCAGTCATCCGACCTCAGAAAAGTAAAACTGAGGAGGGAAAATGCAGTCAACAGAGCTGCTGTGGGGGCTGGAGATAGCCAGCCTCTCTTCCCTCAGGCAAGCTTCCCAGTACCCCTGCCTGCGTAAGTGTCTAACCCCAACTTTCGCAATCAGCTCTGCACTAGGAAATCCAGGCCAGTTCTACCCCACCCCTTTGGGTTTGATGGAAGTATTTTTTCTGGGACCATGGTTGACTGACTTCTTCCCTACCAGGAAGTTCAGGGGAACCTCAAACTGCCCTGAGCCCATTTTAGCATCCTAGATGATGAGCTCTTTCTGACATGAGCTGTTCTAGCTGAGGCCTTGTGTCTAAATTGTGTCACTCCTTATGTCATATCCTGAAGGACAAAGTGTTCACTCCAGGACCCTGAGTTGTGGATAGGAGTGGGGTTACAGCACAAGGGATCCAACCTGAATAGACCCCACGGCCACTGCAGAGGGACCTCCAGGAGGTCAGAGAGAAGTTCAGCCTCTGTGAACCCCAGGGGTGGGGGTTATCAGGAGGCATTAAAGGCAGAACAGGTGTTTCCTGTTTCACAAAAAGAAGATAAATTGAAGGCCGTAGGTGAGAAAGAGGGAGCAGGAGAAAGCGAGCATGTGTGGGCATACACAGCAAAGAAAGCTCTACTGCAACAAGTCTTCCTCAGAAAAACCATGACTTCTGGAAACACAGAGTTCAAGTCAAAGGGTTTTTATCAAAAGAAGGGGAAATGTTCCTATGTTAAGACCACATTCTTTCTAAAGAATCTGGATGACTGAGGCAGGGAGTGAGGAGGGACTCTTTCCTGCTTTCTCCTATTTCTGCAAGGAGACAGTGAGATGGTTCTTGAGTTACAGCTAGAGAACCATGAAACCTCCTCAGCGCTTTGCCTGACCTTCTCCCCTGAGCGCTTTATTCCCTTTTCAGGGAGTATTATCTTCCTGTCAGCAGCTTTGAATATCTGCCATAGTTTCACAGAAATTAATCTAATGTTAAGAAACTGAGTAAGTCTTTCTGGGAAAAGGCATCTGGGGGAAAAGAAAGCCAGAGAGGAACTGTGTGGCCAGACCTGTGAGGAGGTCAGCAGACACAGGCCTCCCGGCCATCACTTCCTGCCATCACTGAGCATTGCCAAATGCCCTGCTGTGGGGGGAAGGGGATTGCCTCCCGCACAACCCCAAAAGAGCAGCCAACACCAGTGCTGCTCCTGGACTTCCTTCCTGGCCTTCAGTTGCCAAGGCAACAGAGTACTTTGAAAATGCCTCTTTCGGATAACCTGTACTCCTATGTTTATTGCAGCACTATTTACTATAGCTAAGATAAGGAAACAACCTAAGTGCCCCCAAAGAGATGACTGGATCAAGAAGATATGGCACGTCCCCACAATGGAATACTATTCAGAGATCAAAAATGATAAAGTCGGCCCTCCCTGGTGGCACAGCGGGTTAAAGCACAGCACTGAGGAGCTGAAGCCACTTCCGCATGAGTTCGATTCCCGCCTGCCCCGGAGGTGACCACATGGCGTGGCAGACCTCTCCTGACCCGCCCGCTGCTCCCCTCAGCAGTGTACTTCGTCAATCTGCCTGTTCTGCTCCCCACTCTGTCAATGGGGAAGCCTCTCGCCACCCCTGACCCTCTGGCCTGTACTCCAGTTCTGTGTGCACAAATAAATAAATCTTTAAAAAAAAAATTATAAACTCATGCCATTTGCGGCTGCATGGATGGAGCCGGAAGTGGCTGGGCTAAGCAAAGTAAGTCAGAAGGAAAGAGAACTATCAGGCAGCTTCACTTATAGGTGGGGTATAGGAAAACCAAAATAAGGTCAGGGAAAAGACAAAATTTGTAAGCTGACCATAGATCTGTGGCATCCAGTAGGCAAGGGGGAAGAGAGAAGCCCAAATGGGGAAGGGAAGAGCCCAAGGGACTCTGGTGATGAATCATGGGTGCTGTGGTAGTGGGAAAACTAAGAGGATTCACACACTTAAAATGCAACCAAGAGATTCATGTAGCTGCTGCCTTTTACAAGCAGAAAGGCAGCCTGGGATGGCTCACTCAGCTTTCTACGAGGCACCTGGAATAACAAAAAAGAGGTGCTGACAGGAGCCCCCCGGGTTCTGCACAGTCAGACCATCACCAGAAAGGGCAGAGGCAGAGCTGGTGGCCAAGCAGCACTGAAATGACTCCCCCAAAGAAAGAGGGCTGGGGAGGTTTCGAAAATGCATGTCAGTGGCTTAAGGATGTCAGTGGCTTGTAGGATGTCAGAGAACTACCTGGCACTTAATGGGTAAGGCCTCCCTGCAGAGTGAGGGGAAGGCCTGCACAAAAAGGAATCATTCCACTCAAAACACCTCGAACTGTCCTAGTAGAAAGCACTGAGAAGCCATGTCTTTCCAGAGACCCCACCCATTTTTCCAACTGAACGCCTATGTATCTCCCCGACGACCTCCACAGAACCCATTTGAGAAACACTATGTCAAACATTAAATGGTGACTGTCCTGAAAATCTTTTGTTAGTGTTGTAAGTATAAATGCAAACATGAGCACCAATACCATTCTGGTCGTTCTGAGATGACCATCTTTGATCCAGAATAGGTATCCAATCATCTTTATGTTGAGAAGGAATTCACCATTGTTAAAGTGTTATAAGGACCTTTAAAAAAGAGCCTGTGTAAGCCCAGGTTACTGGTGTCTTGACCTATAGAGGTGCCCCAGCTGCCACAACTCAGGTGCAAAGCAGACCTGGAATGTACAGAGCCCATTTTGAAAAACTCTCAACGGGCTGCCATTTCAGCTTAACAAGCCTTCCAGGTGATACTGATGCCTACTGAAATTTGAGACCTCTGGCCTATCTAACATAATCATGCTCTCCTAAGGGAAGGGTCTTATTCAATTAATGTTACTGATTGTGATCCCTTCCCCCCATTGGTTGCCACGCATGACTGAGAGGTTAGGAGGGTGAAATCAAAGGCCGTGAGGACAGGAGAAACCAAGCACATCCTGTCCCTGAGCATCCCTCAGCTGCCTGTACAGTCAGTCAGCATCTCAGTAGCCAGAAGTTCTGCTCATATTCCATCCCTGGGAGCCCTAACCCAGCCCGGAAGCTCGGACTAAGCTCCCACTAATGCATGTGCTCTGGGAATTAAGAGAAGTGGGTTGCTTTGGCAGGAGTATGAGGAAAGGAGTTTAACACCAATCTCAGTACCCACACTAGGTCTCACAAGGACCACCTTTAATCCCCCCCCACCTGTCCTGCAAGTGTGTCAGCCATCCCACAAGCAGAAAATGAGCCCTCAGGAAGTCCAATGTTTTGTCCAAAGCTAAATTCATCCATTTAGATGGGGGAATGAAATTTGGACTCTGACCCCCAAGACCTAGAAGACCATTTCCTTTCTTCTTCTTTTTTAATTATTTATTTATGCATACAGAACTGGGGTGCAGGCCAGAGGTGCAGGAGTGGTGAGAGGATTCACCAGAGATAGTGGGGAGCAGAACAGGCAGATCTGTGAAGTACACTCTGAGGGCAGCAGCGGGCAAGACAGGAGAGGTCTGCTGACCATGTGGGTCACCTCCGGGGCAGGGATCAACTCCCACTCAAGCGGCGCTTTAACCTGATGTACCACTAGGGAGGGCCCATTTCCTTTCTACATTCTACTGAACCGTTGTCAGCAGGGCCTAAAAGAACTTTCTGCTATGATAGAAAAGTGCCTTCCTGGTGGCACATGTGACTATTGTGCTATTGAAATGTGAGTTGTGCAACTGCAGACGTAAATCTTTTATTAGATTTACTTAATTGAATTGTCACATGTTTAGTGGCTACTCTTTTATATAATGGAGGCTCGTACAGTTTTATTTTTTTAATATAAAGTGCTTCACATAAAATAATCGTCATGGAAAAGAATAAATATAAGAGCATTGGGACAACAAGCAATTAATGATATTATTCATCTGTCTTTTCTTCCTGGGAATGGAGACAGATTTTTCTTAACAGTGTCTAGGTTAAGGAAATACAGTTAATCCACAGACATGGTTACTCAGATTTGGGAGGGCTGCCTTCGCCAGGTGCTAGCAGCTGAAAGCAGCCAGGAGGGCAACTGTGAAGCACCCCGTTTTCATTCCACCAGCTAATGGGCTGAATGAAGCCAGGGAAGGCAATGGAAACAGCAACTAATCTTTTCTTCATCTGACACACTTTGGAGAAAACCTATCTTGGTTTTTCTAATCACTGTTCTTCTAAGTGATTACAAGATAGCGTTTGAGTTCACCACAGCAGTGAACTTAGCAGGGATAACAGTGATCTAGTCACGCCAAGGCCTAATTACTCAGTTCTGGGTCAACAGCCTCCCAAGATGGCTGTTCAGCAGGGAGACTCATCCTGACTTGCATATGGGGTGGAAAGATAGCAGGCGCTGTCTCCTGGTGACCATTGTTGGTATCTGTAACTTAGCTAGTCCTTCAGTGCCTACCTATATGGGAGTCCCAGTCCAACATTGTTTAATAGATTCCACGGCAAGTGAACAACTCCCAACAAGTGACAAATAAATATTGACGCCTGCAGAAGGATCCACAATGGAATTCTACTCCAAGCCTCATTTGTCTTTGGATTGCCTGAGACTCTGGGCTCTTTTGAGTGGAATACTACTAACATAAGCACACCTCAAGGCACCCACATAGCACACACTCAGCATCAAATCCCTTTGATGGGGTCACAACTTCCCTCCTGGGTCCTGCCACTGCCTTGAATTAAGATTCAGACCCCAGATCTCCTGCTCCAGTTCGGTGCACACCTGTCAGGAAGGACATTAGGGGCAATGAGAAGACTCTTCGGGATGCTCTTTCTTCCACCGCTAGGCTGACTGCCTCACAACGGAGCATGCACCTGAAGGAGTCTCAGCAGACTGAGTGCTACAGACTGAATTTTTTTGAGAAGGCTAACAATTTTTAAAGACTCATAAGATCGCTTTTGTAGTCCCATCGCTGCCACTTGGAAGAAGACACCTTACTTCAATGTCTCGATCCATAAAGTACAGGAGATTAACGAGGCGGTCTCAGATTCTCTTTGTACAGCTTCAATCTTAGAGGAAATTCAAACAATAACATTATGTGGCCATCCATAAATCACTCCTCTTTGTGGAAATTAGAGTTTTGAAAGGCATTTTGGTCTTCAGATGGTGAGTTACTGCTCTTTCTATCTCATTTGCAGTGCAGCTAAGTTCAATCCAAGTGAGAAAATTAGGTTGGCCAAGAGTTGGCTCTTTCTGCCTAATAAGGAAAGATTAAGTGTGAAGGTCTTAATTCACCTTAAAAGTTTTGTTTCTGCAACTAAAACTTCTCTTCCTAAGGACAAAAAAAAAAAGTGGGGAGGCATCCTCAACAGGTAATCAGATCACTTGTGTGAAAATTACCTGGGTATTGAAAATTACCTGGGTAGGACCAAGATGAGAGGTTGAATAACGAATGTCATTTTCCACAAGATTTCTGCCCTGTCCCACCCCAATTCCAGGTGATCTTATTCACACAGATGTTTGAAAACCATTGCCTTAGGGTTACCGCTCCTCCTTGGTGATTCACCTTGAGGTGGCCAAGGGGGAATTGGCTTCACACAGGAAGCCCTGCAGGGTGATTTATCAGGTACGTCTTTGTGGGCATTCTCCATGCACTTTTCAAGTGTTCTTCTTTTTTTTTTTTTTTAAAGATTTATTTATTTGTGCATACAGAACTGGGGTACAGGCCAGAGGCTCAGGGGCGGTGAAAGGCTCCACCAGAGGCAGAGGTGGGATCAGAACAGGCAGATCTATGAAGTACACTGCTGAGGGGAGCAGCGGGCGGGTCAGGAGAGGTCTGCCACACCATGTGGTCACCTCCGGGGCAGGCGGGAATCGAACTCATGCGGAAGTGGCTTTATCTTCTCAGTGCTGTGCTTTAACCCGCTGCGCCACCAGGGAGGGCCTCAGGTGTTATTCTTATGGAGTCAAAAATGGTCTTGAAAAGATGTCTGTCAGTGTACAGCTATGCAGTATGCTTCAACAAAAGTTAGGCAGTTTGAATGTTGCTAATGTATTGTAATGACAGACATGGTATTATGTAATCAATGGTACAAAAGGACCAGGAGGCTGCTAGCTGTGATAGTCATGGCTCACTTCAATTGCCTTGCAGATTATAAAGTAAAAGTATATGGTGTCAGCTTTGCACTCTGGACGCTTGAGTAATGGAAGTGTTTTACTTGATATCCTTACTGCAAAATGTAAAATTATAGCTAAGGTTAAGAAGCGGAAGAAAGAGAGGGAGAGAGGAAGAGGAAGACACCTTCTTCAAAGTAAATATCACAATTTTCTCTCTGATCAGATTGAGGTCCTGTAGGGCAATAATCTGGAACATTTGAAGAAAAAAAATCAGCCATCATTACTCCCCTACCTGATTCCAAGTCTCTTAGCAATGCCTCTGAAAGAAGTTTTTAATGTGCACACACCCTTGGAATGTTGGGCCTGTGACTTTGTTTGACCAATTGAAAGGCTAATGGGACATTATGTCAGCACATCTGGTCCTCCAGATCCTGGGACACGCCCCCTCTTTCTCTTGGTATCAGTCCAGCCCCCACATAAATAAGTCTGAGACAGCCTGCCAGAGGATAAAGGTGGAGCAGAGAGGAGTCTTCCTAACTGAGAACCTTCTGAAGCAACCGGCCCTAACTGACCCAGCAGGTAGCCACAGACCCTGAAGAGGCTCAGCCATGACCAGAACTGGCCAGCTGAGCACTGTCTACTACATTTTAGAGTAGTTGTAGCTGTATGGTCAGAGCTACTTGATACAAAAAGAAACAGTGTTAGAGCTTTTATTTACCTATCTATCTATCTCCAATACCCTACACAATGCTTGGCACAAGAAGCACTCAATGAATAATACTGAATAAATAAATGAACAAATTAACTTAACTGGACATTGATGAGCATTAAGATTCTTCATTTTCCAGCATATCAGGAGACAACCTTTTTCCTTGATCTATAAAGACAGGAGTATTTCAGAACCCTGCTTTTGTGACTTCTGTTACTAAGTCACCAAAGGGAGAAGGGGTGTCTCCCACACTGAAGCACCTGCCTATAGTTCTCTAAAGAACCCGAGCCATTAAGTCATTATTTTTGGAAAGGACATTCTCTGGAAATGTACTTCTTTAATCTACCTGCAGATCAGCCCAATTGCGTGTAGACTCCCCACGTCACACAAATGAGCTCCCTGTGGTTTGTTCCCTTCTGCAGAATTACTGGCTACGTCTACTCGGGACATAATCAGGGACTGTGAGCCATAGAGTGAGGTCCCCGAGTGTGCTTGAGCGCCACCTCCAGACTTGTGGTTACCAGCCTGCTGTTCATAATAAAGCTAAGACCATACATTCCTGGCAGAAAGTAGGTCTCTGTCTGGAACCCAGGCAGGTGACACCCAGGCAGGTGGCCATCAAGATCCTTGAAGAAACCCAAAAACAACAGTAAAGAGTGGAAAAGACAATGATATTTCTTCACAGTCTGTTTGTTGCTACCTTTAATGTTTATGGACTATTAAATAAAGGTGGCTAGAAACAGTATGGAATTCATGTCAGCTCAGTGAAGATTCAACTTAATTCTTCTACCACTCATCTGTAGCTGCAGTATTTGTGAAATTTTCATTGATATATTAGGCTTCAGTTGGATGGAATCCAACATTAGTATGGTAATATTACCAGAATTCTTTTCTCATTGACCTGTAACAAAGCAGTACATACCTCTGGCCCTCCCCAGAAAAATGAAGAAAACACAGAAAAGACAACTTATCTGGATCTTCTTAGAAAAGCTTATGAAGGCACAACTCCAGACCTCTTGGACCTGCTCAGGAAGGAAATGGTACGGCAAGGTCAAATGTGTTATAATTGTGGTATGTGCACAACAGTTTATGGCTCCTCACATAGTTTCCAACACTGAAAGGACTGGAAGAAAGCTTGGTGACCAGAGACCCAGCTTGGAAAGAGCATGTGCACTGGGAACAGATTAAGGTTCACATCTGATGTTATACCTAGAAATTCCACTTCTAGGATCTGACTGACTATAAGCATACAAAGTCTATTCAGGGATGTCCATTGTGACATTATGGACAACAAAACTGAAGCAAACCTAAGTGTTCACCAGTATAAGATGTGGTTGAATAACATGGTAAATTTATTCAGCTGGCTCCTGTGTGGACCTTAGAAAGAAGCATCATTTGCATGATTGGGTTATTAGGAAAAAGCATTAGCCAAAGCCTCCCTGGAGGGGTAAGGAGTTAAAGCACAATACTGTGAAACTTGGTCAGATCCTATAGAAAGGTCTGTGGACCCCAGGGAAGAACATGCAAAGCAATACCCCGAGGGTCCCTTCTAACAGAGCCAGATATGAGCGGAGAGTATTGGACCTTTCTGAGCTTCACTCTAGAGGACAGATCAAAGCAAGGAAAGGGTTAGAAGATTCCTAACCGAAGTTCTCATTCCAGCAGAACTCGCCACATCTGTGGCAGCTATTGCAGCAGGCAGCCCCGACCCATGAAGTTAAATGCCTACTGCAGAAGCCCCAGAGGATCTCTCTCCTTTGGAAAGAGCAGACAAGTCTTCGTAAATTATCTAGGTAATAAAGTCATATTACTCCTTGAGGCTGCCAACCTTCTGAGATTTCATGTAGTGTCCACAGAACTTCCGGGTTCTCAGGTTACTTCTAGTAGCAGGCTCGGAGATGCCCTGCCCCCTCGTATGATTCCAAAGGAGAGTTCTCTTCCTTCCAGGAGCTAACACCTTCACAGCATCTTAGAGCAACCGAGGCAGTTAAGCAAGACAAAGCAAAGGAAAGGGAATTTGCCAGGTCTAAGTTGTCTTCAGCCAGAGTGAGGCTTATGGGAAAAGAGGGACTTGTCCAGCCTTCCAGGAGAGACCACATCATGTAACCATTCACCTATTGCAGGGAAGCCTGAAACTGAGGACACTGGGGGTCCTGGCGCCCATCTGTTCTTTAGTTTCTGTCAGGAATTCATCCCATACCTAAGTCAGGTGGGAGGCAGAGAGAAGACTGCGGAGAGACATCCTGGACAAAGGGGAAGCGTATGAAGGACACAGAGGTATAGGAGCCCGCGACAGAGAGCTTTGAAGCCGCTGGAGCTTACCCACATATGGGCAATAGTGCTGGCGGGGAATAGGGCATGCAGGGGGGTTGGGGGTGGGGAGCTAGGCTGCCTTTAAGATCTGCAATTGTATTTTGAATGCAGGAGGAAGACTGCATTACTTTCACATGGAGAGGAAGAACTCAGCACAGAACCTAACATTGTATGTGCTCAATCATCCCTGGATTCAGAACTAAAGAAGAAATAAATGTGAGTCTTACTGGGCCTTTAATTTAGCAATCTATAAAATTAGGGCAATTCTCACTCAATTTTTTTTTTTTAAGATTTATTTATTTGTGCATACAGAACTGGGGTACAGGCCAGAGACTCAGGGGTGGCGAAAGACTTCACCAGAGACAGAATGGGGAGCAGAACAGGCAGATCGACGAAGTACACTGCTGAGGGGAGCAGCGGGCGGGTCAGGAGAGGTCTGCCACGCCATGTGGTCACCTCCCGGGCAGGCAGGAATCAAACTCATGCGGAAGTGGTTTCAGCTTCTTACTGCAGTGCTTTAACCCGCTGCGCCACCAGGGAGGGCCACTCACTCAGTTTTAATTATAACAATAAAAATAGTTTGTACTCAGTGAAGCCTATAATCAAAACTGTCTCAGTGGCTCTCAAATGTGGCTCTCAAATGTGGCCTAGGGAGGTTTGAAATGTACTGATGGATAACTCCCACGAATTCTGATTTCATGGATGTGCATGCTGCCTGCCTGGCACTGGGATTTTTGCAACTTCTCAGGCAATTTAATGTATAGCCACGTGTGAGGCCTAAGGCCCTATCTCATTTAATCAGCACCATCCCCCCCCCCCAAGACTTTACATTATCTCTCTAGTGCAATTATTGTGCAAATATCCCTTATTAGAGCTGTGGGTTTGGGAAAGGGCAGGTGATTGAGGATTATTTATGAGTCCAGGTGCGTTTATCAACTGTCAGGCTTGCGGAAAGTCTTAGAGCTAAGATTCACACAGGTTTAATGGAGGAAAAAAGACTACACTGTTCTGTCTTCCCACCGCTAGAGAAAGTTATGAGGGTAGAGCAATAGCTTTTACTTTCCCAGATCAGGAAAAACAAGAGCAAAAAAATAAAATAGAAGGATAAAGAAAGAAGTAGCAGCTCAGCTGAGGAAGGCCTGAGGAAGGAGTGAACACTGACAAGTCTCATTTTCTGGCCAGTACAAGCAGCTGGCTGCTCTTTTAATAATTCTTTGTCTTCTCTAGTAGGACAAACACATTCTACAGAGATGCGCTTTGGAAGCAGCTGCAGTGTGGATTTCAAAGACAGCAGGAGGAAAAGTAGAAAAGATATAACTTCATGATTCTCCCCCACATTCTTTCAGGTAATGTGATAAGGAAAAAGTGGGTGTCTCTACACGTGAGAACTGCAATAAACAGCACAGCCAACCATGTCCTGCATAGCCCCAAACTGTGAAGAAAACACCCTCACCCACAAATAGCCTTGTATTGTTGTAGTCCCCCCAAGGATGGAAGAAAAGTTTCCTGTGTACTCATGGAGATGTGGTCTGAGAGAGGAGATGAATGCGGGGAGCCTGGGGCAGAGCTGAGGAGAAAATAGTGGCCAGTGTAGGATTTCCAATTAGAGAGAAGACACACCTCCCAGAAGTCTTTGGAGATGTTATCCACTTATCATGGCTTCTCCAATCACTTGGGGTTTAGTTGTGATTCTGTTTCATTTTTCACAAGAACATCCCCTACTATGTTTGGCTGAACACTCCACTGACCCTCCAGATAAGAACTTCATGATGACATCTTTTCCTATTCCATGGCTTTTCCAGAATATTCTGTCATTAAAACAGTCTCATTTGAGTATCTAATGATGTGGTAGTTGTTCACTTAATTTTTTTAATTTTATGTATATATATATATATATTTTGCATCATTCTTCATTTTGTACATTTTTTCATCTCACTTATAAGCCCCATGGACTTCCCAGCACCAATTCACCCGTGTGCCATCACCATAGTCCTGTTCACTCTTCCCAACCTACTCCCCTTTATACCCCCTGTAGAATGTCTCTGGTTTATAGCTGTTTGTTGATATTCGTTTTTACTTTATTACTTCTTTTTTCCCTGATCCTTTATACTCCTGCTGTGAATGAAACTATCCAGCATTTTTCTTTTTCTTTCTGGTTTATTTCACTACATGTGATCCCTTCCTGTTTATCCATGTTGCTGCAAATGGTATGAGTTTATCTTTTTTGGTTGCTGAGTAATATTCCATAGTGTATATATACCACATCTTTTTAATCTAGTCATTTATTTTTGGGCATTTAGGTTGATTGCACTTCTTCCCTATTGTATATAGGGCAGCCATAAACATAGAGGTGCAGGTGTCTTTTGGATTAATGTTTTTGTGTCCTCTGGGTAGATACCTAGGAGTGGGATTGCTGGGGTCAAATGGAAGCTTCATTTTTAGCAGTTTGAGGAACCTCCAGTTTTCCATAGTGGCTGGACCAGTTTGCATTCCCACCAGCAGTGCAGGAGAGTTTCTTTTTCTCCACATCCTTGCCAACATTTGTTGGCAACTAGCAAGTTGCTTTAATATGTGCCTTTCTCACTGGTATGAGATGGTATCTCACTGTGGTTTTGACTTGCATTTTCCTTATTACAAGTGATGCTGAACATTTTTTCATATGCCTGTTGGCCATCTGCATTTCCTCTGTGGAGAAGTGTCTTTTTAGCTCTTCTACCCATTATTTTTATGGGGTTGTTTATTTTTGTTGAGTTTTGTGAGCTCTGTGTATATCTTTGTAATCAGTCTTTTATCATTAGTATGGTGTGCAAAAATTTTCTCCAGTTGGTGGTGTGTCTTTTTGTTTTGTGTAATGTCTCTTTGCTGTACTTCAGAAGCTCTTTAATTTGATATAATCCCAGCTGTTTATCCTTTCCTTCACTGTCCTTGCTTTGGGTGATGTATCTTTAAAGATGTTACTGAGGTATATGTCATGCAATGTTTTGCCAATACTTTCTTCTATATATATTTTATGTTTTCAGGTTTTATGTCTAGTTCTTTAATTTTGAGTTGGATTTTGTGTATGGTGCAAGGTAGTAGTGATCTGGCTTCATTTTTTTGCACTTAGCAGCCCAGTTTTCCAGCACCATTTGTTAAAGTTTCTTGGTTTCATTGCATATTCTTTGCTCCTTTCTCAAGGAGAAAGGAGCTGTCCATAAAACTGTGGATTTATGTCTGGGTTTTCTATTTGATTCCATTGGATCCTGTTCACTTTGAACTTTCAGTCTCATGAGGCGCCATCTGGCATTTGCCGTGAGTTAGTGTTAGAGGGCCCTCCCTGTTTCAGATTTACCAGCCGCAATAATCAAGAAAAGTGAATCAAACTTTAGGCTCAGGTCCAGAGAGGGGACAGGGTATATAGCTCATAGAAAGAAAATAGTACACAGAACACTATAGCTGATGACCAAAATAAATTCAGCATTCTCCAAAAACTGGCTGTGAATAATATTGAAGAGGTGAACCTGATTCAAGATGATGGAACACTTATTCATTTCAACAATCCCCAAGTCCAAGTTTCCCATCCTGCTAACCCCTTTGCAACTACAGTTCATGCAGAAGCCAAACCCATCACAGAAATGCTTCCTGGACTATGAAGTTAGCTTGGTGTTGACAGCTTGACAAATCTTAGGGAGTTAGCTGAACAATGTCCTTTGCAAGTGTTGAATAGCAAAGTACCAAAACCAGAGGACATTGCAGAGAAGAAGAATGATGTTCCAGATCTGGTAGAAAATTTTGATGAGTCTTCAAAGAATAAAGTTAACTAAATTAAAGTTGGGAAGCTGACATGGAGTAGATTTAATCAATCAGGTATGTGGTACCAAAGTTTTGCAGAGATAAAGAACCTCAATAGTTACTAACTTAGTAATGTAAAATTTTATATATTAATATGTGGTTTGTTCAGCATTTTGGGGGTGTTTGATTTTACATTTTGCACTTCCTCCAAGGATCTATTCTTTTAGTAAGAATATAAAATATCAGTGAAGTTTGCGGATAATTTTTTTAAATATTTACTTATTTATGCATACAGAACTGGGGTACAGGCCAGATGTCAGGAATGGTGAGAGGATTCACCAGACACAGAGTGGTGAGCAGAACTGGCCAACTGATGAAGTACACTGCTGAGGGGAGCCGTATGCAGGTCAGGAGAGGTCCGCCACACCATGTGGGTCACCTTCAGGGCAGGGATCGAACTCATGTTGAAGTGGCTTTAGCTTCTTAGTGCTGTGCTGTAACCTGCTGCACCACCAGAGAGGGCATAATTTGCAAGTATTTTAATTTTTGATTCTTGCTTTGCTTTGTTGGATTATTTTTGGTGTGTGTATGTATATGTTCTGTGTGGGTATGTCTGCATACAGTGAAGAACAAATTGGACAATAGATCTATTTATTTTTCCTCTTTCCCCAAGTAGAAAAAAAATAAACATTTGCATTTATAAAAACATGAATAAGCTTTCAGTCTCTCATCCCTAAGCTCTCCTTTTCTCACTACACTGAGACTGCACCCATCAGTAGCTCTGGCCTGGAGCAGTTGGCATCTGCTCTTCAAACCCTCAGTCCTTTGTGTTCTTCTGAAAAACTATACAGACAGTAAAACAATCAGAGGGTTGCCAGAGGGGAGGATGAATAGGTGGAGGAAAGAATATTTTTAGGGCTGTCAAACTACTCTACTGTGTAATAATGGTCAATGCGAGGCATTATACTTTGGCCATTCTGGTAGAAAGCACACCACCAGGAGTGGAACCTGACATGAACTATGGATTTGGGTGGTTATGATTTGAGGGTAGAGGTTTGTCAACTCTAAAGATTATACCACTCTATTGGGGTTTGTTGATAATGGGGGAAGCTGTGATTGTCTGGGGACAAGCAGTACAAAAGGAATCTCAGCAACTTCTGCTCAATTTTCTTATGATCCTAAAACGGTGCTAAAAAAAAAATACTATCTATTAATAAAGAAAGTGGTATATTGTCACTAATCCCTGCTCTACAATCACTTGGCAAGCTTGAAAAATCCCAGTTGCCCTGAATAATAAAGTCAGCATCACCAAAACTGAAGACAAAAATTAGTTTTCTTTTAAAAGCCTCCATAGATCTTTCTAATATGAAGCTGGAATTGAGACCTACTGGACTAGAGTAAGACCAAAAGCTCAAATTTATCAGAAAGTTGCTGAGCTCAGCCTTGTTCAGGGTAGCTACTCATTTCAATTTCACAACTTGATGAAGTGAGTACAGTTCTAGCCATTTCACAGATATGAAAGTTGAGATATACATGGAGACTGACACAGCCAAGACAACTTCATAAGACCAGAGAAATAAGGCCTTGGAGGGTGTGTGTACTGGAGAAGGGCTGGAGGGTTGTGAAGGACAGTGGGAATGGCACAGCAGGATGGGAAAGAGCAGGCTACCATGGGCCAGTGGCTGGTAATATTTGGCAGCATATGACAAGGTGACAGAGACTCTGGGACACTCAAGCTATCTATAGGGATGACGTCACCTTTAAGCAAGGACAGCGCCTCCACATGAGCCCCTGTGTGGCAACCATGTGGCAACTGAGAACAGGGAGTGAAGAAATGGTGCTATTTTTAAGAAAAGCTGCAATAGGAGAATGTAGGTCGGTAGAATACCAACACTAAGACCAGAGTTTGCCTCAGATGGCAAAGTAGATACTCTACCCTGTAGAGAACAATCCTAAAAAAGGTCTAGGGTCACCAAGGTTTATAGGACTTTGGGCACTATAGGCCATTTATGGAGAACAGCTAGTAGCCTTTCTCATAACTTTCAAACCTATCTACTGGAAAGTAGAAATGAAGACCAAGCCTCTAGCAGTGCTCATCTCTGGAACTTTTACTAGATCTAGAAATGCCATGTGTCACTAATAAAATAGGAGCAGATAAGGCTTCTTCAAGAGAGGGCTGAGTCCCGGTTTGGGTAGAAAATGTACAAGACAAGCTTGGAACATTGTGTTACTGGGCAACAAGGAAACTATCAATTTACTGAGGACATGTCAGAAAAATTCAAGAACCAATTTAAAGAGACTCTCACTTGTTAAAAAAGGAACAATAAGTATAAATAATGATAACTGCAATGACTTGACATCCATCAAACATGTTTAAGTTCATAAGCTTTTAGTTACATATATTCTGTCCTCTTTGGAGCATGTAGGAAATCAATTTTCTTTTAAGAATCTTCAACTACAGAAAAGAATGAAAGATTTATGCACCCTACCCCACGGGGTAAAAATAAATAGTTTATATTAGAGGGGGATTTCTATTTGTAAAAGTCCTCCAACTATTACATGAAAAAGGAATGATAGCATGAAAATATCACCATTTTGCAAACCTCCATGAGTTACTGAGTATAGGTATGTACTTGTCTGCATGATAAAAAGAAAGCTACCAGACATTATGAGTCTACCCTAGTTGTGCCAAAGACATTGAGCCAGAATCTAGATCCAGCTACTAATCTGCAGAGCCTGATAAGCTATACAAGAATGTGCAGTCAGCAAAACCCAAACTGCTCAAGCTTCTATAGGTCAATCAGCCCAAGTTGGGTTGTTTAGAAGCACAGATGGATTAAAAGAAAACCAAAAGGAGAAACCTCTTGATCCACACACATGGCACAGTGAGTTTCAGCAGACCTGCCTACTGTGCTCCCCACTCTGTCTCTGGTGAATCCTCACCTTTCACCTCTGGCCTACACCCCAGTTCTTATATGCATAATTAAATCTTTAAAAAGACAGAAACAAGTGTTGGAGAGAAGAGAAGCCTCATACACTACTGGTTGGAATGTAAATTGCTGCAGCCATTCTGGAAGGTAGAATGGGGAATAGTATAGAAATTCCATGGATTCAGGGCTGCCCTAGTGGCACAAATGGTTAAGGCACAGCACTGCCTTCAGGGTGGGGAGCAGAACAGGCCAACTGAAGAACACTGCTGAGGGGAGCAGCTAGTGTTTACACACACTGAAGCCACCGCGTTTCAGGGTGAGTTTGAGCCTTGGGGGCCAGAGGTGGTGACCCATGGCATGGCAGACCTCTCCTGACCCACCCACTGCTCCCCTCAGCAGAGTACTTTCCTCGATCTGCCTGTTCTGTTCCCCACTCTGTCTCTGGTGAAGCCTCTCGACATCCCTGCACCTCTGGCAGGTACCCCAGTTCTGTATGCATAAATAAATAAATCTTTAAAAAAGAAATTCCATTATCCTAGTTCTGAGTATTTACCTGAAATTAAAAAAAAAAAAACTAATTTGAGGGAATATATGCATCCCCATGTTCACTGCAGTATTATACACGTTAGCCAAGAATTAGAAACAACCTGTGTCCACTGACAGATGAACAGATAAAGATGTGGTTACATATCCACAGTGGAATACTACTCAGCTATAAAAGAAAACAGGTGAAATCTCGCCATTTATAACAGCATGGATGGAACTGGAGGGGATTATGCTACATGAAGTAAGTCAAGAGAAAAACAAACATCGTATGACTTCACTCGTATGGGGAGTATAAACAAATAAACAAAGCAGAAACAAATTAGAAGATGTGTTTTAATAATTAAATAAGAACAAAATGGTAGTCACCAGAAGGGAGTGGAAGAGAGAGATATAAAGGGAGCCAACTGAATGATGACGGAAACTAGACGTTTGGTGGTGATGTAACAGGGTGGTCCCTAGGAAAAGGGGAAGTTCCAGGTTCCCTGCCCCACCCAGGAGGAAGGTGTTGCTGAGCAAAGAAAAAAAAGAGAGAAGGAATCTGAGGAAGAAGAAAGCAAGATGGAGAACCAGAAAGAGACCTGAGGAAGCCACATGGAGCAGCTACATTGGGATGAAGAAACCGTGTTTGTTTCCTGACCCTGGACTGGTTAAGGCAGATGTGGGTGAGAGATCCATGGGGAGGTGACCATGGCAGTGTTTATATTGACTTTGATGGTGCTCTTTTCCTCCCAGACTTGTCTGGCCATTTCTGACCCTTTTCTATGAGTCATGGCCAGAAGGTGCTTCAGTCTTGTGGCAGGCTTTCAGGCCTTGCTTTGGACCAGTCCCTTTGGGGTGGACTTTTGCCCATGAGGGGGATGGGTAACCTCAGGTGTTTGATTTAGAAATTATATTCTTTGTCTTCTGTATAGTATACTCACTGTATTAAATTTCCACTTCATTAAAAGCTTACATGTTTTGTCTTGATGCGGTAGATGGCAGAACCCATTTAGAGCAGGCAGGTTTGGGGGTTCAGGAGTGCCCCTCTCTGTGTGCCCTGTAACAGTGATATAAGATAGTGTAACCAGATTTCAAAATATAATCCTGTGACCCTGAAATGTATATAATGTCATGACCCAATGTTATCTTACTACAATTATTTTAGAAATGAAAAATAAATATATAAGGATGTTGGGGGTGATGGGATAGTCGCTGCTTGTCAGGGGAAAAAGGACAGATCTATGCTTGGAATAGGAACCTTAGATGGATTTGTAGGGAGTAGTAAGGCTGTTCCTTGGCCTGTTGGTGATTACACAGGTGTTTGTCTTAGAATAATTCATGAACATGTATTGTGAGGTTTTCTGTATTTTGTGTTTTATTAAAAGGTAGGTTTTTTCCCAAATATAAAGAAAGCATCGTAGGTGTAGCAATTGCAGGGGAGCATTTATAACACTCAGTGGGGGCTACACTGGGGTGTTGGGGGCTGAGGGAGCAGTGAGGCCAACTGACAACAGTCGCAGTCAGGAGAGTGTAGCAGTGACAGAGGCAAAAACTTGTGGTCCACTCAGTCTTTGAAACCCCAATGCCAAGGCTCTCAACAACCATAAAGAGTGTTTTTTTCTTTTTAAGTATCTCCATTTCAGGACCTCCCTGGTGCCCTAAGGGTTAAGTCTCAGCACTATCAACTTGATGGCCTGAGTTTGATCCCCAGCCAGGGATCAGACCACATGGCACAGCAGACCTCTCCCGTCTCATGTGCAGTGTGTTTCAATAGGTCGGCCTGTTCTGTTCCCCATTCTATCTCTAGTGAATCCTCTCACTTCCCACACCTTTGGCCTATACCCCAGTTCTTGTATAAATAAATAAATAAATATATTTTTTTGATCTCCATTTCAGTGAGCAGAAATGCTGCTTCCCCACTACAATTGCCATCTCCACCATCTATTCTTTCATTATTCCTCTAAATATGTGTTGCAAATGTATTCTAATGAAAGTCACTAAGTGAAGCCCTGAAGATTCAGTGGAGAAGAAGGCAAACATACCCCTTGACCTCTTGATGCTTATTTTCTGGTAAAAGGGACCAAGATATAAAGTAGACTAATAGGGTCTTCCTGGTGGTACAAGGGGTTGTCTCAGCACTATGAAGCTATCTGCAGCCACTGCAGCAAAAGTTCAATCTCCCATCAGGGAACTGACCAACATGGTGCAGCAGACCTCTCCTGTCTTACCCGCTGCTCCCCTCAGCAGTCAAAATCTTCAATCTGCCCGTTCTGCTCCCCATTCTGAATCCTCTCATCCCCCTACCTCTGGTCTTCACCTCAGCTTTTGTATGCATACATAAATAAATCTTTAAACAACCAAAAAAGTAGACTGATAAACATAATGTAACAAATAAGCCACTTGAAGCCAAGAGAAATGGGGAATGTGGAGTACTGCTCCAGCTGGGTTGCTGAGAGAAAACCTTCAAAGAAATAATATACATTCTGCAATCTGAAAAATGAATAGGAGTCCATTATGGTTACAGCAGAACATTCCAAAAGGTGAAAGTAAATAGGCTCTGATGTGAGAAAAGGGTTGGATGATTTGAAGAGCTGAAAGAAAAATACTATGGCCACAATTAATGAGTGAGGCAAGAATGGAGGGGTATACAGGGACAGGATTCTGTAGGGAGCCCGGGGCCACAGTAAGGAGGCTGGACTTTATTCCAGGAGCAATGGCAGTTAGACTAAGTGTAAAGCAGGGGAATAGCAATACATGCATTTTTTTTAATTTATTTATTTATACATACAGAACTGGGGTATAGGCCAGAAGAGCAGGGGCAATGAGAGAGTTCACGAGAGACAGAGTGGGGAGCAGAACAGGCAGACCGATGAAGTACACTGCTGAGGGGAGCAGCGAGTGGGACAGGAGAGGTCTGCTGCACCATGTGGGTCACCTCCAGGGCGGGGATTGAACCAGCACTGAAGCGGCTGCGGCCAGCTTGCAATGCTGTGCTTTAACCTGCTGTGCCACCAGGTAGGGTCACATACATTGTTTTTAAGACCACAAACTGCTGCTGTGGAGAGACTAGATAGACAAGGAGGAAACGGAGTCCAAGAGGGTGTTGTGGTAGTCCAGGCAAGAGAGGATGCTAACTTGGGGGGAATGTGTTGGGGGCAACCAGGTGCTGTGATAACACAACTATTGGTGGGACTAGATAAGGGTGATAATAAACTGGGCCTCGCTTACAGGAGATACCAGACAAACTGGGCCTCGCATCAGGGGGCACAGCGATAAGTCACCCCTTTGGAATCGGAACCTAGAATCTATATAGAGACCCCTCCCCCCATAGGGCTGGCAGTACTGTGGACCCCACCCTAGGGGCTCCGTCTCAGCTGCTGCCCGGCAGTAATAAACTCTGCTTGCTCAGCCTTTCTTTCTCCTGCCTTTCTAAGTTGCAGCCAGTCACAGAAATCGGGACAAAACAGAAAGATGGCCCAGGCTATGGATTCAAGATCTGTTATAACAGTAGAACCACCAGACCCGAGGCCCATAGGTGGTAGAGGATACAAGAGAGGAAAGGACTAGACATTCTAGAAGAGGAGTGGATTTATCTACCTCGTTCCATGAAATCATGAATATACAGATAATCTTTAAGCCATGAGACCAGGTGGGAAGAGAGAAAGGGAGGGAGAGACCTTAACAAACACCACCATTTAGAACAAGGGTTAGCAAGGGTTTCCTACAAAGGACCACACAGTCCGGTTTTATCTTAGCCCTGTGGACCACCCACTGTGTCACCAGTGATGCAGAGGGTGAGAGGATTCACCAGAGACAGAGTGGGGAGCAGAACAGGCAGATCGACGAAGTACACTGCTGAGGGGAGCAGCGGGCAGGTCAGGAGAGGTCTGCCACGCCATGCGGTCACCTCCGGGGCAGGCGGGAATCGAACTCATGTGGAAGTGGCTTAAGTTTCTTAGTGCTGTGCTTTAACCCGCTGCACCATCAGGGAGGGCCCGAAATGTGAATTTTGTAGCATTTTCAGATGCTATAAAATATTACTCCTCTTTTTTTATAACCACTTAAAAATAGAAAACCCATGACTTGCTCGTGGGCACTACAACAACAGTAGAGTTAGCTGACTCTTATTTAGAATTCAGAGAGAGGAGAAAGGGCCAGCGGAGGAGACCAGAAGAACAGTAGTATTATACCACATTACTACAAAGCTTGCTGTGTTCCAGCATGAAAAGGCCCTTCTCAACCTTCTCTGAAAGGGGAACCCCCACATTAATTAAGATCCCCAGGGGGCAGAGAGGAAAGCACCAATAGCTGGCAGACAAACATTAGCAGTGACCTGACAAAGGTTATTCCCCCCCCACCCCCTTCCTGGGCTGAAGTGGGTTAAAGGATGCCTGGAGCTCTTTTGTGCTGATATTTTTTTCCTGGGAAATTATCAATCAAAGACTATTTTCACTACCAGGACCCTTATCACCACACTTTAGTCCTTCTTATGGCAACAGATGGAAAAGAGACCAAGGAAATGGATGCACAAGATATAATTGTTAGAGGGCACCCCATGTGAATTGGGTTGCCTGTCTGTGGGTCTTCACCCATGCACTTACGATTCAGTCATATTATGGACACACTCAAAAAGGTTAAATAATGGATTTATTTATAAGGAGAAAGGTAAGGGAATAACCCAGGGGAAGAGGGAGAGAAATACAAGTTAACTAGAATGTCCTACCAGTTCTGCTGACTTGGACTCCACCAGCATGCTGAAAACCGATGGAGAGATAAATGACCAGCTGCGAACCACAGGCCAGGAGACCCCCAGAGCCCACATGTCCGGTTTTATCCAAACCTGGCTGCTCAGCTCCACCCTCATGTCCCAGCGTACTTCTCCTCGGTACTGATGGGATTTGGAGTTCCAGTATCTGGAGTGGGGGTGGAGTCCATGAAACCTCTATCTGTTACATAATCAGGGTATTTTCTTTTGAGTCAAAGACTATTTGCACTCTGGGCATGGGTGGATCATGAAAGGAACTGCTGAGTCTTAATGATAATCGTAACAATGCTGCTTAGGCTGTAATAGGCTAACTTCTAAGACAGCACCTCTAGTGGGTTGAATTGCATCCCTTGAAATTCACACATTGAAGTACTAATGCTAACTGATATTCTTACAAAAGAGGGAAATTTGGACACAGATACACATACAAGTGGGAAAACCATTTGCAGAGGAAGGCAGGGACTGGAGTGACGCTTCCACATACCAAGGAATACCAGCAATTGCTAGCACAACACCAGGGCTTAGAGAAATGCATAGAAAAGCCCTTAGAAAGAACTAAGCTACTGAAATCGCAGGATAGTCAACTCTTATTTAAACAAATTGGTTTGTGGTAGTTGTTAGCACAGTTCAAGAAAACTAACACAACACCCTAGATCTCTACCCACCCACCCCCACTGTATAATCTCTTCTCCTTAAGTATGAGCAAATAGGAGGATGTCACTCCTATATTTTACATTATATAACAGAAGGAACTTTGCAAATGTAACTAAGGCCTTTAATCAGCTAAGCAAAAGGAGAATTATCCTAGGTGGGTCTAACCTAAGATCTCAAAGAAAGATATTCATGCCCCAGGGAGAGAGCCTGGTGGCAAAGCTCTGAGGGTCATCTTTGGGAACTCAGCGCATCACAGCCAATGAGCAGCAAGAAGGGAGTGTCCTCAGGCCTTCAGCCACAGGGACTGAATTCTATCAACTGAAAAAAGCTGAAAGGAGGATACAGAGAAGCAGATGAGAAACCCCCTGGCTGACACACCGAGTTCAGTCTCCTGAGACTCTGAAGCCAGCTACATCATGCCAGAACTTCTGACCTATGGCCTTGGGAGATAATAAATAAGTTGTGTTTTCATAGGCTCAGATTATGTCATATTTTGTTAGGTTATATTCAAAAACTAATGCATAAGTCAAACTCTAAGCTGTGAGAATAATAAGTATTTTTAAACTATCTAAATGCAGTAGTGCAAGTGGGGTTTTACTTCTATTATAAAGTTAATCATAACTGAAGGGAGAAGGCTGGAGTTAACAGGAGCAAAGCACTTTCAATTTCCAAAGTGCAAGAGGGAAAAGAAAGTTTTCAAATAGGCTAAAAATAATTCACTAATTGCTATCAATGGGTAAGAAGTATGCAGTTAAAAAGAGGTCTTATGTATCTGAAGAAGCATATTGAATCCACCCCCTCACCTTTCAGCTCCAAAACATGTATGGCTTAATAGAAACTGTTAAGGATGAGGAGGAGGAAGAAGGAATTTTCTTCTTCCTACTCTTACCAATCCAGAAATAATAAGTGACGGGGAACAAAGAATGCTATGTGCCTTCATGTTCTCACACCGGGGAACTGCAGGCAGTTGCCCTGAGAAAGTTCTGCACCACTGGAGTAACTTGACAGAAGCCTGGCTGCCACGACAGTGGCAACATTAGCAGGCTGACTGGTGGGTTTCTAGGTCCACTTTCGAAGTAAGCTTCCTCTCTGGTGTTTCTTCAATGCTCACCAGTTAACTGGGAGACTAGATAACAACGTAATAGTTATTAAGCCCCTACAGGGCATTGGCAAGTGCTAGATAGATTTACACTATAATTTCCGTTCATCTCTATGACCGTCTGTCTTAGTCAGGATTCTCCAGAGAAACAGGACCAACAGGATATGTGCGTGTGATTTATTATAAAAAATTGGTTCATGAAATGACAGAAACTGGTACATTCAAAATCTGTAGAATGGATTGGCATCCTAGAGACCCAGGACAGTCTGTTCTGATTTGATTCCAAAGCCATCTTCGTGGGGAGCCTCCATGGTGGTGCAAGGGGTTAAGTCTCAGCACTATGAAGCTATCTGAAGCCACTGCAGCACAGGATCAGTCCCATCCCCGGCCAGGGAGCTGACCCACATGACACCGCAGACCTCTCCTGTCTCACCTACTATTCCCCTCAGCAGTGTATTTCAGTCTGCTTATTCTGCTCCCCACTCTGTCTCTGGTGAATCCTCTCAGATATCCCCCAGCCCCGGTTCCTCTGGCCTACACCTCAGCTTTTGTATGCATAAATAAATAAAGTAAATCTTTAAAAAAACAAAACAAAACAAAAAACCAAAGCCATCTTTTCTAGAACCGGGGCAATCTGGTGTTACAGAAGAACTTACAAGGCAGTCCACAGAAGAAACCTCTCTTGCTCAGGGGGAGGCTGGTCTTTTCGTACTATTTATGCCTTCAACTGATTGGATGAGGCCCATCTATACTATTGAAGTTTATCTACTTCATTCAAAGTCTTTAACCTCACTCAATTGTTAAGCATTAATCTCATTCAGAAACACCCAGAAAAATGTTTGCTCAAATATCTGGGCACCCTGTAGTCCAGTCAACACCTAAAATGAACCATTACACTATCAGAAATGTAGGTATGGTTCTCGTTTTGCACAAGAAAACTGAGGCTCAGAAGAAGTGGCATGCCCAATCATGTGGCTGGCTAAAGATCAGCCTACTATCCAGCCTAAACCCTCTGACTCCAAAAAATTGGGAGTGGAGTGTAAATTACTACATTGTTCCTGGAACGATTCTAGTCCAGTTCTCCTCCACCTAAGTTAACACTTAGCAAGACCAGAGTCCCTACTCTGCCATGAGCTGTCCAGAAACTAAATTCTCATCTTGGAAATATGAGCCAGGCCTTATTTTTCTCTCTGGGACAGGCTCTCAGGGGTTGTTTTGCTTCCCTGTGCCACACACCAGGACCAGAGCCTAGTTCTGTCCACCTTGCCTGCTAGGAAGATGCTCTCTTCTCAGATAGGCAGAGAGGATGAAGCACTTGTGGTGGTGTGAAAGCTGATGCCAAACAATTTTCTTTAACAAGGCAGACTGCTTGCCCAATTCTTTTTTTTTTTAAGATTTATTTATTTATGCATACAGAACTGGGGTACAGGCCAGAGGTGCAGGGGCAGTGAGAGGATTCACCAGAGACAGAGTGGGGAGCAGGGCAGGCCAACTGAGGAAGCACACTGCTGAGGGGAGCAGTGGGCAGGCCAGAAGAGGTCTGCCGCACCATGTGGATCACCTTGGTGGGGGGGGATGGAACTCATGCTGAAGTGGCTTTAGCTTCTCAGTGCTGTGCTTTAACCTGCTGCGCCACCAAGAAGGGCCCTGCCCAGTTCTTTTAAGGCAAGAGATAAGGTATTGCCAAAGTGTGTTCTTTCAGCCGAATATTCCCTTAAGGCAACCAAACAAGGAAAACTGGGAAGTCATGTAGCGAACACTCAACCCCACATCCTGCTTCCCACACACGTTCCCGAAACACCAGCCATTGATCTGGGCCTCTGGTCGGACTATCCATCCACGTCTCTCCACACAGGGAGCTCAGTTGCCTGGGTGGTCCTGACCCCTCACCCTCTCCCTGCCCTGCAACTTCCCTCCTGCCTCCTGGCTGGAGGTGACTGCGGGGCCGCTGGCGACACCTAGCGGCCAAGGCAATAGGAGCCATGAAGAGCGTGGTTCCTATTTTCTCTGCTGAAAAATGAGAGCTGTTATAACTGACCTTTGGACCGAGGACCACCCCTCTCTCCAAGGAGATTTCCCAGAAGGGAGAACTACTGTCGAGAGGATAAACACAGGTGGGCTAAGGGCTCAGAGTCACATGCTTAGAATCTTCACAGGAATGTGTCTTCATTTGCTACTCCAAGGGGGTTCTGGTGCACTTGGGTTAATAAAACACAGCAAGGTTGGTGGCCTGGATTCTGGTTCCAGGGCCAAGTGAAGACGTAAGGTCCATTTGCGTCACCTTTTCATCCCTGGGCATTCTGTATCGCTGCCCACTGTGCTCAGTAGTCACTAGTCATATGTGGCTGTTTAGCTCAAATTGACTGAAATGAAATGAAAGACTCAGTTCTTGCGGCGAGTCAGTTACACTTCAAGCCCTCAGTGGCCCCAGGTAGCTGGTGGCTAACATGCCAGATGGTACAAACAACAGAACATTCCCAGCATCACAAAAAGTTGTAAATGTTAGGAGAAAGGTGAGAGGCTAGGAACATGTCCCCAGGTGTCTTTTAAGTATTTTTTTCATCAAAGTTTTCTTTGGAAGAAAAGGCAGAAGACTGGAACTGTCATCTTGTTAGACTTGATTAGCAGGAAAGCACAGATTGATGGAGGGGAAAAAATTGACACATATTTGGCTTGAACTGGGTTTTTTTCCAGATGCCAAGTTCATTACTGTGTTTCTCCCAAGAACATGAGCCCTGTAGGCGGGCAGGTTTCAGACTCCATTTGTCACTGGAGGTTAAGACGAGGAATTCTCTCCTTTCTTGCTTTCATTTTGAGAGAAGTCACTTTTTCCCTCAGACATATAACAAAGAAAGGATAGCTGGTGAAAATGTTTGGGGTCTTCTGGCTTGGGAGGAGGGAAAGGTTTTATGGGCACACAGCTAGCCAGGTTCTAAGGAACCGAAGAAATCTTGAGTCAGGGGTCCATTGGCTGAACGCTGATATGCAGTCCTCTGTGCAGTATCTGGGTTGTTTATTCAGTCAACCAACATTCACGGAGCAACTTTTGTGTGTAAGGCAGTATTCTACATTATGGGGATACAGTCATGAGCTGAACACAGACCTTCCCTGCTAGCGCTTACATAGGAGGGTTGACCCATAGTATAAAGAATGGTGTCAAAGGGGGAACTGATGGTGCAAGGGGTTAAGTCTCAGCACTATGACGCTATCAGCAGACACTGCAGCATGATTTCCATCCCCTGCCAGGCAGCTGACCCACATGGCGCAGCAGACCACTGCTGACTCGCCCGCTGCTCCCCTCAGCAGTGTACTTCGTCAGTTGGCCTGTCCTGCTCCGCACTCTGTCTCTGGTGAAACCTCTCACCGCCTCTGCACCTCTGGCCTGTACCCCAGTTCTGTATGCATAAATAAATAAGTCTTTAAAAAAAAAGGGACTGAGCAGGATGACAGAGAATTCTGGGATCAAAAATTGCTCTGGTTAACATTTCTCCTCCATTGCTCTTCCATATAAGTTAGGTTTTAGAACCAACCTGTTTTCAGAAAGGCATCTTCACCCCACCTCCTCCACTGGGCTTAACAGAAATGTCTACAAGCCTTTTACACACTTCACATCCCCTACCACTGAGATTCTGTGTCCCTACCTCTCCCAAGGCCTTTGCTGTGGAGAATTCACAGGCTTCCCCTCCTGAGCCAACTCTAGCTTCGGTGCCTCTTGGGCCAGGCTGGGGTTCAGGCCTCTTGGGCCAGGCTGGGGTTCAGGCCTCAAGGGCCTGGAGGACCCAGGTCAAACTCAGAATCTCCCCTTGACCATCAAATGTTTACAATGTCATGTTATATCAAGGCAGATTCCAGAACAGATATTAGAACTCCCAGAACCTTTTCTGGGAGTTAATCCTCAAGGGATAATTCTAAATATGCTAACGGTGCTAACAGTGTGATTTCCCACCAAAAGCAGGTACCTAGCTGGACAGCAACCTCACACCCCATTTACCTCAGGTTTCAGTAAGCAACCTGGAGTCACCCATGGTAATTCTGTGGCATGACCTGGAGAAACAGTCCTGGTTTTTTTTTTTTTTTTTTTTCTAATTAAGATCCTTAAAGACCTAAGGAATACTGTAGGGTACTTTGGGGCTAGAACCAAAGTGATTGGATGAGTCAGAAGTTCCACTTGCATCTATTTTTATAGATTGGCTTCCATGGGCATAATTTCTCCTCCAATAAAATAAAAAGTTTGATGACTGAGCTAACCCAGGCTCTCTCCATTGAAGAAATAAAATGGAGGCTGAGAAGGAACTGCTGAAACTTCAGTGACAGGGTAAGCGCCAAGGAAAGAGGCGTCCGGTTCCTACCCCAGCCTAAGGGGGGTGGAAAGGGGTGGGCAGGAAGGAGAAACTGTGGCACCTAGAGGAGGCACTTGGAGCAGAGAGACAAGTTAGAAGCTGCTCCTGCTTCTTAGCCTTGGACTTGTACCTGGGACTTGGGGGACATGGAAGGAGACCCACTTGACAGAGTGGGTGAGAGACCTGTGGGAAGCTGACAGTTGGAGACCAGCTCCAACTTTTGGGGTGTCTCGAGGCAGCACAGGCAGGACCCTAAGATGGGAAGGCATCTGTGGAGAGTGGAGATTCCAAAAAGGAGAGAGGGGAGCGGACACGAAGAAGACACGGGAGTCAGGATAGAGTGCAAGTCTTCCTGCTATCCCTTCAGCAGGTCTTTATTTATACTGTGTAGCAAGTAGTTAATTGCAATAATGTATAGGTAAGTTAACGAGATATCTCCATAAAACATTCTCAAGGACAAAGGGAAAAAGTATTCTTCTCTTAACAATTTATGGTATGCTAAATTATACGTTTTTGTGATAGTTATCATATATACAGCTGTCTAGTTATCACTCAAAGGAACAGGGGTCTGGGAAAGGGTGAGCTTGTTAGCAAAAGGTTGTTAGTGGTCTTGGGATAGTAATAAATTGTGTTAGCAGTGTTATCAGTGATTGTCTAAAGAAAAGCTAATGGCTAATTTAAGGCTAGCAGAGAGTAGTTAGTGCTTGTTTTAAATAGGAGTAAATTAAGAGAAAGTTGTACAGTTGTGTATCAAACAACACCTGTGTAGTCAAGGTTAAAATTTGTCCATATGAGTCCTTATGCCCTGGGAGCCTTATCTGAAGTTTATTTTCTATTCAAAGAAACCAAGGAAGCTTCCCAGGAGTTTTTTATGTCCTGGGGTCTTATTTCTCCTGGGGCTTGGCTTTTGTCTCAGGAGACATAGAAATTTCTCACCCTGGGGCAGCTTGCCTGAACCAGCAGTTGCCTTTTGCAGCTAAGTCAATCCAGTTGTAAACTGAATGTTGCTCAGAATATTTTGATATTATGTTTATACAAAAAAGGGAGGTCATAAGATAAGTTAGCAGTGGTCAGTCTGATTTTTCAGAGCTTATCCCGATCCACCCGGAATCTGTCAGACGATGGACGTTGCATAGCTTGTGTCAGCTGACAGTGGTTACCTTTACCGTGACTTAGATCTGGTTCTCCTCTCTTCCTTCCAGACTTGCCTGGCCCCTGCCGCCCCTTTCTGTTGCTCCCACCAGAAGGTGCCTTAGACTGTGGTATGCTTTTGGGCCTCAGTGCCCCCACTTTGGGCCAACCCTGTTAGCCTGACATTAACCCACAAGAGGATGGGTAACTATGGGTGCGTGATTTGGACACTAAATTATTTTGCTTCTCTTCTCTCTTGCACACTCATTGTACTACAGTTCTTTCCCATTAAAGGCCTTACACACTAGAGGATTTTTTGTCTTTATGTGGTGTATGACGGAACCCACTTAAGGCAGGCAGGTTTGGGAGTCCCCGGCTCTTCACCCTAACCAGGAACACTGTGACCCAGGTCCCCTGGGCCCAGTGCCCCATCTCCCATCCTGGCCATGCCCTCACGCCTCACATCCAGGTCAAGAGACTGGCTGGCTGGTCTGACACCTTTGAATCAGGAGGAAGCCACATGTACTTGATACACCTGAGGGAGAGTTGGGGGTGACTGACTGCCCTTGCCCAGCCAGACACCCTAATATCCTGGACAGAAGGAAATTTCTGCCAAATGAGCCTGCCAACAAGCTCCCTAAGACCTGGTCCACAAACCTCCCCTAACGCCAGCCCCAGGCATGTCTCACAGGCATTTTCCACAGCTGCTTATAGGGTGGCACATACTTCTAGCTCACAGGGGGGAACAGCAAAGCTATCACAGGGACTCTGAGCAGGACCATGGCACAGTGTGTGTGTGTGTGTGTGTGTGTGCGTGTGTGTGCGTGTGTGTGTGCAGTGAGGAGCCTAACTGCTGACACTAGGTGCTGGTGGGAGGAGGTCCACAGAGCAGGTTGTGGGGATCAGTATATCAGACTGAATAGTGTTGCCCTAAAATTCACATCCACCTAAAATCTCAGAATTGGTCATTTCAAAATAGGGTCTTTGAGACCCTATATAAATTAAACAAGTTCTTACTAGACTAGGCAGGCCTTAAATCCAAAGACTACTGTGATCTTAGAGGAGTGAGGAGATTCAGACACAAACATGCAGAGACATGGGGAGTCAAGAGCCTTTGGATGCAGAAATGGGATGATACACACAAGGCAGAAGCTAGGAAAGTAGGGGCAGTTACCCCCTCACAGCTTCCAAAAGAGCTCATGCCTTGATTCCAGGCTCCTTGCCTCCTAACTGCCAGGGTATGTGTTTCTATTTCAAACGACCTCATTTCCTGACCCTTTCTTCAATTTCTCTATACTCTACATATGTAAGTGAAATGATCCAGTATTAACCTTTTTCCTTCTGACGTGTTTCCCTTAGCATAATCCCTTCCAGCTTCATCCATGCTCCCACAATGGCATGATTTCATCTTTTTTGATGGTTGAGTGGTCAAGGATCAGGAAAAAGACAAAACTTGCAAGCTGACAATAGATCTGAGGCGCCCAGCAGGGGAGGGGAAAGGCTTAGAGGTTCAATCAGGAGCTGGAAGAGCACCTCACTTACAGTAATGTGTTACCACAGCCACAAAAAACTCCCGCCAAATCTGAAAGAGTGCACATCCAAGAATTCAGCAGACACCAGGTAGAAGCGGTGAAGTCTGATATATCCTGCCTCCATCAGGAAACAAGTACGGATCCATAAGTGACCCCACCTCTGAGCCTCAGTAAGTCATATGTTCCTATGTTTGATCCCTAGCACCCAATGTAATGGTCAGAGGAGTTTATGAGGGTGGGTCCCCATGCAAAAGGATGTTGGAAGAATCCAGGGAAACATACGTGGACCCAGACGAGGTTTGCATACTTTCTGGGAGTCTGCGGGCAATTGGGGCGTGTCCAGGATGATGAGCAATTGCCAAGAGCGTCTGTGTGCCATTGGTAGCAATACCGTATAAGGCCACACGGTGGCGATGTTACCCCACGAATCTCTCCAGGTTCCGCCCACCCAGCGGCTTCGACTCTTTGTTCACTGGCTAACGTCCCTCTCTCGCAAAAGTCACCGTCGCCACTATGCTTTTTCTCTCTTAATACTCTCGATCTTGCCTTCAGCCATTTTCCCTTTATCTTAACTCTGTTGACAAGTGTTTTCTGTGACGTTTTTTAAATGGTAAGTTCTCTGCTCTCAATTATGAACGTAACTGAAAGCAAATGTCTTGTTTTCGTGGGAAATGAAAAATAAACCAACAAAACCCCGTTAAAACGGATGTTCCCTTTTCGCGGTTAATGCCCAGAGAGATGACTTCCCAGGTAAACTGGATGTGACCGCTTGCCTCAGGCAAAGATAGCTTTAACCTAAGGGAGGGGCTCCCAGCCCTGTAGATGGAGTAGGAAGGAGAACAAGGGAAGAAAAAAGCCAAACGCTGAAACACCCTATTTTACAGTATCTTTACTATGTAAAATTTCAGCAATACGAAGGTAGCATAGTGTGGCAGCTGCACCCAGGCTCTGAGGTAAGATGTGTCTGAGGCCCAAGGCAGGACAGAGACTGAGGAAGAGCTGGCTCCCTGCAGGATGCACACTACCTACAGGGCCCTGCCCAGCACTTGAACCTGCCTGCTCTGGCCTCTCATAAAGTAAAATCCTTACAAGAGAAGAGGACTCCACGCTGGTCTTTAAAAAAAAAAAACAAGATTTATTTATACAAACAAGGACTGTAGTACAGGCCAGGGGTGCAGGGGGTGAGAGGATTCACCAGAGACAGAGTGGGGAGCAGAACTGACCTACTGAAATACACTGCTGAGGAGAGCAGCAGGTGAGACAGGAGAAGTCTGCTGTGCCTTGTGGGTCACCTCCTTGGCCCAGGATGGAACTCCTGCTGCATTGGCTGTGGACTGCTTCACAGTGTTGTGCTTTAACACATTTTTGCATCACCAGGGAGGGCCCCACACTGTCTTTGAAGGCAATGGAGAAAGCAGAGCTGTTGAGATAACCATTTTCAGCACCAGGAAGAATCAAATCCTGCCAGCATCCTGTCATGCAGGAACTCTACCAGGGTGGCTTCCAGGACATTTAAATATCCAGAGAAGTATACGGGTGGGGCATTTGCCCAGGAGACAACCCACTACTTACATGGGATCGTCAGAGCTGTGGCCTTCTCCGCCCACACCTCCCAACCCCCTCAGGAATCTCTAAAACACACTGTATTGCAGAGATAATGCTTGCCCGGTCTTGCTTCTCTGCTGATCATATTCTTTTATATATGATGATCTATTAGTCCTTTAGTCAAACTAAGACAAATCAATAGACACAGCTCCTTCCTACTAAAGTTCTTTACTATTTCAAAATGCTATCTGATCTCCCATCCTGTGACTGAGTGAAATCCAGTATAGGGAAATCTATATTTGAAATCTTATATCCATAAGGCATGATGACAGGCATTCTAATAAAAATAAACTGCCTTTAGGCCCTTTATCCTGGAAATATTTAGGTGTATTGATTTTACAGGTGAGAAAAAAACAGAAAATAAACTATACTAATTTTAAGTATATTCATTAACAGTGATCTACAAATTCATTAATAAATAAATTTAGGCCAATGTGCTTCACTCTTGAGTCTGTGAAAGGCATTTTTCACTCCAGATATTTCGTTTCAGAAATAAATCCAGACATAAACAGTCATTTACAGAAAATGCCACTTATGGCTTTAATATCAAACACAGTCAGTTCACAAAGAGTATAAAGTGCAAAAGCTCCATTTCAAAATGTCTTAAATCACTCCCAAAACAACGGAAATTAAATGCTACTACAATCACCCTTATATGAAACCCCTATATAATGTAGAAGGCATAAAACACAGCATATATCTGGAAATACTATGTTTTCTCTGATTACATATTGTGGTTATAAAATAGCCTTAAATCTGGTTTAACATATAAAGGAAGATAGAATTCAAATAGTCCCTTGGAGTAGAGGCCATTTTTTTAAAGTCTGTAGGAAAATGACATCTACAAAGTCCTCGCTGGCCAGAGTCTTCTCCTTGGCCAGCTGGAATGTCAGCGCCCAGCGAAGAGCTGGCTAGGAAAGGTTCTGAGTTCATTTGGGGGGAAGGGGCCTTGGTTGGGCAAGCCCCTGCCCTCACCTGTCCCCAGAGATGGTTCCATGTCAGCCCTGAGGGAACAAGAGCCAGGAAAGGCTCAGATCTCAGTCCTGCAGCTCCGCCAGAGGAAGCATGGAGAATTGGAGAGAGACGCTTTTATATACCTGAGAAATCCAATAAACAGAACAGGTGGCAGTATATTCACAAAGCCTGTATTGGACAAACTCAAGTTTTGTCCCCCAAGAAAACATCTTTGACTTTTGATAATTTGTGTTTTAGGCAGTCTTCAGAGGGACTGGCTCAGAGTTGCCCCAAAATGTAATCCATCCCAAAGAATCCAGTATCCCCTCCCCCAAACATGCAATGTGTTTACTGGAGAGCTTGCATTATAATAATTCCTTCTAAAAATCAATAATCAAGAAAACACTATAAAACCGGAATCACTGACATAAATAATCGCTTGATAGCATTAATGTTTTTCAATATCTTAAATCCAGTTCCCGCTGGGTATGGTGACTGGGATATTCTAACCAGGTAAAAAATCTCATAACCAGGTAACCACCATCATCTAACTCCAACATGTCAAATCTCTACTTCTTTGCCTTTTGGGAAGATGGAGGTGGGGAGAAAGGGAGGGAAGAGTGATGATTGCACATGAATTAATGGAACAAACTCCTCTTCTTTTTTTTTAATCTGAAAACATCAAAACCGATAGAGACACAAATTTAATAGCTATCTCCCATGATTGCTTGGGATTGATTGCTGCACTCCCAAGTGCAGAAGCAAGTCAAAAAGTAGAATTCAGTTCCTGATTTGTTAGAGTTCATTCACATACAGCTCAATTAAAAACTAAGACTCAGTAGTAGGTCAGAATCCAGTGATTAGCATAAACATGTAGCTAACTTGAGTGTATTCCAAAACCCACTCCTCATGAAAAATACACAACCAGCATCTGTAATCCATTCAAGCTAAATAACTGTGATCTCTATAAACTGTCATTTCTAGAAGACATCTATTTACAACCACATTAGAGAAACAAAAAGATGAGAAGGAAATACACCAAAATACTAGCAATGTTTGTCTTTGGGTCCTAGAAATACCTATTACTTTTCTCTTCTTCATTACTTTTTCTGTAGTTTCCCAAATTTCCTTAAAGAGCATGTAGTGCTAATAAAAGCATTATAAATATAAATACAAATGATGCCATAAAACTAATTTAAAATAAGATTGGTATGTTCCTGTCCTCTTGATTTACTATCCCACACTGGCAAGCTATAATGATTTCTGTTCCAAAGGCGAGCAGTGTTGTGTCTTCCCCATCTCATTAAAACCAGCCTCTAGAAGGACATCAGGTTTTTCTTACTAAAAGTTCCTTCTGACATCCTGACTCAGTGGTGTTTTTCACAGTAGAGGGTGGAAATAGCCTGTGAGTCAGGGCATTTACTTGTCCATTTCCAACAGTCACATTTATCCCCATTTCTGAAGGAGGGATACTCAAGAGACTCCCAGGAGGTTATGTCAAAGCCATGGTGGGGGGGAGGGCGGGTAGGTAATGTTCCCCACTTGCCTGACAGAAAGAGTCGGTCCTTCCTTCACTGTTGGGACAATGCCCCCATTAGAGGAACCCTCAAGACAGAAATTAAGCCTCACATACACCACCCACTTCTGCATTCTGCTTCTCATCCAAACATCCACGCTAAGCCCGCTGAGCTCAAAATATATCAAACCTCTAGCTGGGAAAATATTGATACAGCAGAAAGAATGAGACCAGAATCCATGCCTGGTAAGTCAACCTGAAGTGAGGACAGTCTGACATCCCCCTTTCAAATATTCTAGACTTGACACCCAGAAGAATTAACAGCAATTTTAAAATGTTGTTGCATGAACCACCAAAGTCTCAAAGGGGTACATTAGAGGGATCACAAATACCTAAATGAAATATTCTTAAAAGTATTTTAAACTATAGGATAGCAACAAGTATATTCATTCAAAATCATTGGAAACCACCAATTTGTTAATTTGCATTTTCACTGTCTGATCTATTATTAGGGAAGTGTTCTCTAAGTAAACCTGAAAACAAATGCAAACTAATAATTAAAAAAAAAATGCAAAGATTAGGGTCCCATAAGAATTTCTTACTGCAAGCAGTATCTGCTACTAAATAATTTTAACACCACAGAAGAATAAAGTCATAAATGTTTAACCTCTAAATGCAGTTACTTATTGGACTTTTCACCTTGGATCTGGAACAAGACTTAACAGAGTAAGAGCTCTTGGGCAGGCCAAGAGCTGCTGTCCCCAGCTCTTAGGGACGCAGGACCCCTGTCAGCTCCAGAGGAACCATCTGTCCTGCCCACTCCCACCAGGAGGTGTCGCTAAGCAGGAGATGCCTGAGTTACGATGAGTATCCCTGAGTTCATCAGCTCCCCCCTCACGCCTTAAAGACCATTTAGAGTCTTCCATTCAGCCCAGCAAAGGGGAGATTAGTTATAACCAGTGTCACAGCTGGAGTGGTGATGGCCAGCACTTGAGAAAAGCCAGTAGTTCAATGCTCACAGAAATCACAGGAGGCCCCTCATACTGTGAGGTGGCCCTCCCAGGGTAAATTCCAGAGAAAGAAGAGGGGAGATTCTTGAGGATGATTTCCAGGAGCAGAGAGTATGAGGAGGCTTTTCAATGAGGAAAAACTTCATGCTTGCTCCAAATTTTGAGCCCAGATCCACAGCACACATGGAACACGCCCCTTGGCAAACTCACAGAGCCCCAGCAGTAGAGTGGGGTTCTGGATGGGGCGCTCCCAGCATAGAGGTTTTTCTCTGTGTGTCTATAGCTGCTGGGCTGGGCTGGTGGGCAGGTGACATTTAAAAGCTGGGCTCATGTTCATGAATGGCTTAAGTGGAGTGTGTCTGCCATAGAGGCTTTTCTCACTGGTCTCGCCCTCACCTGGAAGCAAGTCTCCATCTCTGGGCAGAGGTAGCAGGGAACTGCTTCACAGACGCACGTAAGACAGGTGAGACCGAAGGGGCCAAGACCAGGCAGTGGAGAGCCTCCTCCTCAGCCACAAGCCCGGGGTGGGGTGGGGGTGTCTTCATTTGCTTGCTTTTGTTTTAGGAGAGTTTCATCCAAAGCAAAATAACAGGCCTCTACCATCAGACAGTCCTTCCGAGGGTCTTATCTGATGTAGTATCTGTCCACAGGGGTCCCCCTCCAAGAGTGAGTGGAAATGGTAGGATCTGGAGCAGACAAACTCCCCAGGAAGTGAGGCATTATGCACCACAGAATTCCCCATGGGACTGTGTCCTGTATCGTCCCAAAGGAGACACCCAACAAGCTACTGCTTCTGGGAGTGACACCGAGAAACACCAGTACCCCTCAGCCTTGCACATCCAGTTTCTGGGAAAGGGAAGGAACCTCAGCTCTCACACACAGCAGAGTCCTGGCAGTCCACACATACACTAATTAGAGCCCAAGGGAACAGCATTTTTAAAAGACAGACCCCAACCCCACCCCCCAACTCTGCAACCTCCCAACTGTGGCTGCTAGCAAAGAAAGCCCAGTGCAGGAGGGAAAAGAAGCAGAGAACCAGCTCCGCCCTGCCATCACGTGATCTTCACTGGTGATTTCTTGTTGGCGCACAGGAGGGACACGTAGGGGACCCCGATGAAGGCCCATTTCTCACTGGGCCAGAACTTGATGACGGGGCCTTGCTCGGGGATCTCAGAGGCAGCATCAAAGTAGGCAAAGCACACGCAGCCCAGGTAGGAGGCCAGGCAGATGAGGATGTGCCTGCAAAGGAACCAGAGGTGAGACCTGGCACAGGCGGACAGCCGGGGGTTGGCCTCCCTCAGCGGCACTGACCTACCTTGATGTCTGACGGAGACCCAGCCAGGGTCTAATTAGAAAGGGTGAAGCTGACCAGCAATCAAGAACAGCAGGAAAACGAGAAATCTGGAGCAACAGGCCCTGTTTTAGAAGCCTCAGAACCATTCCAGCTTCATCCAGGAACAAAGGCACAAATGCCTTTAAGGGTCTACCAAGAGCTGAGTTCTGGTTCACAGGAGAGCTGGGAAATGACCCAGAGCCTGCTCATCTTAGCCACGGCTTCCACATTAGGGATCACTTTCATCATATGATGAAATTACTTCTATGGTTTAGTAGGGGAACTCTCTATCTGTACTGTGCCTGTAAAAAGTTCTTTTTTTAAAAAAGATTTATATTTACTCATACAGAACTGGGGTACAAGCCAGAGTGCTGAGGTAGTGAGAGGCATCACCAGAGACAAAGTGGGGAGCAGAGCAGGCAGATCGACTAAATACACTGCTGAGGGGAGCAGCAGGCAAGACAGGAGAAGTCTGCCACGCCATGTGGGTCACCTCTGGGGCAGGGATCGAACTCGCACTGAAGCAGCTCTGCCAGCTTGCAGTGCTGCGTCCCAACCCACTGCACCACCAGGGAGGACCCTGTAAAAAGTTCTAATACTAATGTTTCTCAATCAAAGGATCATCTAAGGAATATGTGTGTGTGCGCACACACATGTGTGTGTTTATATGGTGATGTATACCAACATTTATATATAAATATCTTTATATCTTCAAGACCAAAATATATATATATATATATATATATATATATATGGCATGAAGATCTCTATCTTTATCTTTTATATACTTATCTTTACATCTTTTTATCTTTTATATATTTATGATTGATGTTCATTTAAGATGAAGAATTTTTTAAATATCAGAAAAGATTTTTATAAACTTCAGAGAAGGGGACTTTCTTAGAATGTTAAAACGCTTAGAACTCCTAAGGGGAAAGAGACAGAAGTCATTCTGAGGCACAGGGAGAGAAGTGCTCACCGCCACACACAGCGCAGAGGGTTATGAGGGCCGCCCGCTCGCCTCGCTGCGATGGGAGAGGCCTTCTCTGTAGTGTACACAGAGGGAGGACAAAAAAGCCATAATGGACAGGACTGACTGATGTGAAAACATGGATGTTTAAAACCAGCGTTGTACAAAAATGCCATAAATTTACTCAAGACAAATGGAAAACTGGGGGGAAATATTTGCATCATATGACAGAGTTCAGTTCCCTGTGTTGCAAAGAACCCTAAAAACATCTTTTCACAGGATGTCTGGGGTTGGCCTTAATGTATTGGTGTGGGTGTGGCAGTGAGTGACAGTGGCATGAACATGACTGGCCCAGGCAGAGAATTAATGAAGCTAGATATCAGCTACACAGAGCTCCAGTGTCTCATTCTCTGTAGTTCTGAAAATGTTGCAAATTTACACAATAAATAGCATGTCACCATGATACAGTAATGACTGTCTGCTACATGTCAGGCACTAGGTGCCAGGCAAAATTTTGTTCTTAACAGAAACACCCCACAGAGAAGACAAAGAAAGGCAAAAGGCCTATTTCAAAAGAGGAAACATAGCCAATTTACATTTGTAAAAATGCCCAACACTCTCTCCCTGGTGGTGCAGCAAGTTAAAGCACCATGTTCATTACAAAGCTCTCAGAAGCCACTGCAGCACGAGTTCCATCCCTGCCAGGGAGGTGACCCACATGGCACAGCAGACCTCTCTTGCCTTGCCCACGCTCCCCTCAGCAGTGAACTCATCGATCTGCCTGTTCTGCTCCCCACTCTGTCTGTGATGAGTCCTCTCACCCACCACACCTCTGGTCTGTACCCCAGTTCTGTAAGCATAAATAAATAAATCTTAAAAAAAAAAAAGCCTTTAAAATGCTTTTTAAAAATGTTCTTAAAAAAGAAACAAAAATAACAGAGTACAATTTTTTCCAATCAGATTAGTAAGATTTATAAGAGTTCATAATATACAGTATATGTGAAAGTGTGAGTGAAAGGCACTGCTCTATAGACTTTAGTAAGTCTTAACTGATACAATCTCTTTGGATTTGACAAACTATATTACAATTTAACCTAAAGTAATATTCATACACGTGGGCAAATATAGCTGTTCACTGCCAATTGCTTGCTAAGTAAAACATTAGAAATAACTGAAAGATCCATTAATAGAGAGATAAGTCAAGGCATTCATATAGTAAAGCATTCACTGGAGATTAAAAAAAAATGAAGATGGGCCCTCCCTGGTGGCGCAGCAGATTAAAGCACAGCACTAAGAAGCTTAAGCCACTTCGCATGAGTTCGATCCCCGCCTGCCCGGGAGGAGATCCACATGGCGCGGCAGACCTCTCCTGACTCGCCCGCTGCTCCCCTCAGCAGTGTACTTCATTAATCTTCCTGTTCTGCTCCCCACTCTGTCTCTGGTGAATCCTCTCACCCTCCACATCTCTGGCCTGTACCCCAGTTCTGTATGAATAAATAAATCTTTAAAAAAAAATGAAGATAACATAGGTACATTGGTAAGAAATATTGTCCATGATGTACTATTTGGTTTAAATTTTAAAAGGACCAGTTTTCCCCATCTATAGAATGATGCTATTTTTGTTTCTTCAAAGTAGACTCAAGAGGAGAAGCAAGCCCTTGCTTCTGCAGCCCAACTTGCTCCCTGGTGGGGCTGGGAAGGAGAAAGGGAAAGAAACACTATGAGGAGAGACAAGCAGAGACACTTGGAAGAGACCCGTGGGGAGGCTGACAATGGCAGCCATTATTCTGATGTGGTATCTCCTTCCATCCCCGCTTTCCAGGACCCACTCCAGAACATGCCTGATACTCGCAGAGTTGAGGCACCTCCTGAGAGATAGCAAATTTCTGTATCTGGGTCTGTCAAAATGTTTCCAACTTTTTAACACTAGAATTCCACCCAGGGTACTCTCAATTTATGAGGCATATTCCAAAGCAGCTCTATCTTGCATCCTGCCATCTTTTGCAATCGGAAGTCCTACAGGACAGAGAGGGAAAAATAACTCCAGGTTTGGAGTTGAAGCAATTCCTAGGAAGAAAGCCACTCATTTCGTCCTCAGCTTTCTGAGAATAAGATACTGCAAGCTATTCCTCCACCTGCTTCGTGGCCTATCCTGAGTGTTCGAAAGTGTAGCTGTTTCAGTTCCCTATTACTGAACTCCTGGCTTTCTATTACTGGGTGGGTCATCCAGAACAATTCATGTCACTACTCTGGGTGTCTGTAAAACGAACAGGTGTGATAGTCTCCAGATGACCTGCAAAGTCCAGGTCACTCATGTCTTCAGGACCATCCCTTCCCCATATCACATCTGCCCAAGCCCTCCCCACCCTAGAGATCTAGCTACAGACTCCGTTTGCAAGCTCCTTTTTGCTTTAATAATGGAGCTAGAGGTAAGAAACCACAGACTTGAAGCGGAAACAATTCAGTTTCCTGTGCTGGCGGAGGCTGCACCCTGCAGCAGGTGATGCTTTCGACCCTCTGGCCTCTGAGACATCTGGCAGTCTGAGTGAGGAGAGGGACACTCAGTCCCTGCATCTGGCCCAGGTACAGACATCTGCCTCTCTCTGCCTCTCTGCCACTCCCCTACCCCCTCCAGGGACTTACCACACACAGTGCAGGTAGGGAAAGTGGAAGGATGACAACAGCTCACAAAAGGCTCGGTCACTGATCCAGCAGAAGAGAGCGAGGGTCCACCAGAGGCCTGAGAAGAGGCCCAGCTTAAATACACGCACGTTGTCACACCTGTATGGGGAGCCAGAGAGAAATTCACCATCAGTTCTGGGTTTTGCCTACTCTTCTGGCTACTGCTCTGCTTCTTCACATCTCTGCAACCCCTTGGCACTTGGGGCCACCACACAGTGTGTGTGTGTGCACAGTAACTCACAAAATCAAGCTGCCAGTCAGGCCTCCCCCCAGTTCCATATTCACATACCCGACAACCTTCCTACACATCCACCTGATATGTGATTTAGATCTAAGTTTCAAGTGTCCATAACTAACTCCTAATCTTCCATCCTGCCCAGAACCAGATCTTCCCCCAGCCCTTGCAGGAAACCCTCATTCCATGCTTTCTGAAGCTTAAGTCAAGAGCTTCAGAATTCTTTGTTCTCTTGTGTGGATTCATTGTTCTCTTTCTCACATGCCACAAATCCAGCCCATCAGTACCAGCTTCCAATACATCCCAAATCTGACCTTTTCCTACCACCACCGTTGGGTCCAAGACATCATCATCTCTTGCCTGAATGATACCTGAATGATGGCAATCACCTCTGTCTGCCTTTGTTCCCTCAGTCAACTCTCAACTTTCTGCTCAAAAGCTCCCACATCTGTGGAGTGGGGAATGGGATCAAAAACGGGGGGGGGGGGGGGGGGGGGGCGGGGGGGGGGGGGGGGGGGGGGGAAGGGAGGGAAATGCACGGGACTATGGTGGTGGCACAGGGGTGATTTGGTGATGGGAAACCCGTGGGGATTACAATTGAGATGAAAAAAAAAATGTGAAAAATGATGTAAAAATAAACTTTTTAATAAAAAAAAAAAAATACAACTCTTATTCCCAAAGAAAAAAAAAAAAAGCTCCCACATCTTCCCTTCAAGCGCTCCCAGGGGCCTGAAGCCCCACAGGCACTGGCTGCGCCTTGCCCTCCACCTCCTCCCCAGCCTACTCGCCTGCTCACTGCCTCTACTCATCAAACCCCAGAGGAACCCTGGCCAGCCTCAAATATCCCAGACAAGTTTCTTCACAGCTTAGCATTTGCTATTCCTCCCACCTGGAATGTTCTTTCTTAAATCTTTCATAAATCACCATGCACACATTTGCTCAAATGTCACTCAGTCCTTTCCTGACCACTATTTTTTTAAATTTATTTATGTATGCATAGAGAGCTGGGATACAGAGCAGAGGTGCAGGTGGTGAGAGGATTCACCAGAGACAGAGTGAGGAGCAGAACAGGCCGAATAACGAAGTACACTGCTGAGGGGAGCAGCGGGCAGGTCAGGAGAAATCTGCCACACCAACCAAGGTAAATTTAAAATGCTTTTTAAAAATGTTCTTAAAAAAGAAACAAAAATAACAGAGTACAATTTTTTCCAATCAGATTAGTAAGATTTATAAGAGTTCAT
>NW_004567107.1:53658287-53663596 GCF_000260355.1 Condylura cristata | reverse complement strand
CTAACAGGAGAAACTAAATTCCTGTTTGATGACTAAAACAAAGAGGTGAACAGAGTCTATCCTTCCCTTTCCCTTCAGCACACTCGGCTTTGAACAGCTCATCCGCGGGGACACCCTTCCCTCTCTCAGAGAGGGCCGACGTGGCCCACCTTCCTCGTCCTGTGGGTCACTTTCTCTCCCAGCCACCACCACCTCACGTCAGCGCCGAGTCACATCTCAGAGAGCCCTGACATTTTCCTTTATAATCCTTTTCCAAGCTGGAACTATGTATTTTCTTTAACACCTAATAACCAACTAGACTATGAGAGTAGGAACTCTGCCTATTCCCGTAACAGGCAAAAACAAATGTGTGCTGAATAAAGGCATGGACAAAAAAATAAAAGACAATTGTAAATGGAGTCTAGGACCTGCCAGACATTTTCCTTAGATTAAAAAAAAAAAGACATATATATTGTATGTACTGTAGCATATACATCACTGGGCTTCAATGAGGCACCTCTGAAACTTATATAATGTAAAAATGCAATATGACTTCAATTAAATATATGAAAGAATTATACTTCAATAAAAAATTATTAAAACTAAAATAATTTTTAAAAAATAAAAAAAACAGCAACCATGTTAATTGGGTACCCCATTATTAAAATAGATGTCGGCACTATCAAAGCAAAATAAACAAGGCCTCTTGTCTTGCCATAAAAACTCACAAAAACAGATACCAACAAACACTGACAGTCAGACTGTACAAGAGGACCTACACACACTCAATTTAAAGAACTCTGGCTTAAGGAACACACCAGAACAGAGAGCAATATGCTGGAAAAGCCAGGCATGTTAGTATTTTGCTACTGTTTTGTTCTGTTGTTGTCAAGCAGCAAGAGGAGGAGAAATGTCAGTGACTGCGCGGACAGGACAGGGCAGAGCTGGGCAGACAGCTAGGGGACAGAGAGGTCAGCCCTGCAGAGGCAGGCCCAGGTCCAGGGACAGCTGCCACTGTCCTTCCTCCTGTCTGCAGGGACCGCTCCAGCTGTAAGTGACTGGCCAGGCTTATTTGTTCAAACCTGATGTTTGGTTTTTCCACTAGGTTTCTCCCCACTTTACAGGATTTATGTCGAAATGTCAGGGTGAGGTTAAGTGAAAAAAGCAAGACAAAGTCCGAAGTATAGGAGAACCCTATTTTTTTTAATAATATAATGGTTTATTTTTATATCATTTTGTTGCCTTTTTCCATCTCAGTTGTAACACCTGTGGGCTTCCCATCACCCAAATCACCCATGTAGGAGAACCCTATTTTAAGATAGAAAAATCTGAGAGGATGTCTACCATCTCTTCTTAAGCCTTTGTTGCATTCTCAAAGTTGAGAATGCAACCAAGGCTTAACAATAAACTCACCCCTACAACCGGGGGGGTTAGGGGGGGGGGGAGTTTATCTTAAATGTAGTCGAATTGCTGTATAATAGAACACCACTACAAATTTCAGTAAATGGCAGGTGATAACCCCAAATTATAACAAAATAATTGTCTCCTCGTGGTCTGATAGAAGGTTCAGAAAGGACAAAAAGATGAGAAGTCTGGAAGTGAGCACTGAGAGTGAGGGCTTATGAGAAACACATAGCTAAGACATTCGCTGAGCAGAGTGAGAAACATTTATCTGAGACATTTCAGATAATTGCTTATGACAAAAAGGGAAGATCTTGGAAGGAAGTACAAAGAGCAATCAGGCACTCTCTTCTCTGCAAATTTTATCAAAACAGGCCAACAACCATTTCTCTTTCCTTGCTGGGCCTCGGGTGGGAACTGGGACACATCAGTGACCATGGGAAGGCTGTTGCTGCCCACAAAGGGCCCACCCAGAGCAGAGGACACAGACACTGAACAAAACAACATGAGTAATAATTTAAGGATCCTCTGGATGCTGCCATTAAGCAGTTTGGGCTGCCAAAGGAGCATATGAAGAGCTGAGTAAAAAACTGAAGGATGAGCAGAAGCCAGCCAGGCAGGGGCTGAGAAAGGTGGGGGAGGAACCTGTGGGAACCTGGGGACCAGAAGGTCAGATGGCTGTAAGAGGAGCTTCATGTGGGCGAGATCAGAAGACACGGCCAAAGGGAGGATCTGGAACTTTATCTTCATTGCAATGGCAGCAATAATAAATAAATACTACTAATAAAAAAAAATAACTGTGAGCAGATGGAAAGTTCAGGGAAGGAAGAGCAAGCCAAGATCCTGGCTTGAGCAGCTGGGTAAATGGTGCTCCCATAACTACACCCAGAAATATTAAGAACCAGAACTGGAGAGGCAGGTCAGGGATCTGGTTTGGACAAGTCGTACTAGAGGCCTGTCACACAGTGGTGCAATCAGGTGGGCAGCCAGACAGGTAGCACTGGAAGCAGAAGGAAAGGTCCGCTGGAGATATAAAACTGGGGTTCACTCACATATGTATCATAAGTAAAGTCCAGGAGATAAACTCTTTTAAGGAGAAGGATAAAGGGGAAAAAAGCAGAGAGGAGAGATTGCACCTTAAGGAATCTTTACATGCAAAGGTACATAGAAAAGAAGGAACTGATGTAGGAGACTGAAAAGGAGCTGCCATAAAAATGACAAACCCCAGAGGGGGTGTCAAAGGAAGAGTACTTCAAGGACGAGGGGGTGGCTTGCGCAAACAGCTGCGAGAACACTAAATGAGATATAGAAGGACCAAAAAGTGATTCCCTGGAAAGGGGTCCTCAGGTATTTTATTTTAAAGGTTTAGTTATTTATGCATACAGAACTAGGGTACAGGCCAGAGGAGCAGAGGTAGTGAGAGGATTCACCAAAGACAGAGTGGGGAGCAGAACAGGCAGATTGATGAGTACACTGCTGAAGGAGACAGGAGAGGTCTGCTGCGCCATGTAGGTCACCTCCAGGGCCAGGGATCGAACTCACACTGAAGTCGCTGAGGCTACCTTACAGTGCTGCATCTTTACCCATTGTACCAGCAGGGAGGGCCAGCCCCCAGGTATTAAAGTGGGGGGAAGAAGCCAGATTAGAGGGGGTTAGAGAGTGACTGAGAGGCTAGAGATGGAGACAACTTTTAAAGAAGTTTGATTCTGACGTACAAGAAACATAAAGGGCGGTGGCTGGAGACAGCTCCAGGCTGGATGTTCAAATGTTTGTGCAGGCAAATGGAAGGACCTGTTAGAGAGGGTGGGTGACATCACAGAAAATCTAGAGTAAAGAAGGTATGGGACAATGATGAGAACAGTCCATAGGGAGAAAGATGGACCCAAGAGGAATAGCCCCATAATGTTACAATTTTGTTCATTACTAATGATAACAAAGGAGCTTCAGTGATAGCTAGCTTTTCAGGGGCAGAATTTTAAATACAGAACTATTTCCTCTGTAATTACAAAGATGGGAGCATCAGAGGGAAATATTTCTCTAAAGATCACAGTCATGAGGCAGAATTTATTTACACCACAAAATGCTGACTTTTTTCATTTGCCCTCACCACTTTATTGTTGCCTCAAAACAGAAAATAAATATAACATTTGTATCATAAATAAATATAATAAAAAGGAAAGCTGTCCACACAGAGAGACAAGTCACTTTGTCCCGAGGCTGCAGAGTCACCTGAGTCACTGCCAGGCAGATGCTTAGCTCAGGGCAAACCTGCAGCTCCAGGGACAAAATGGGGTTCCCAAGCAGGCCTCAGGCCTGGGGGCACTGTAGGCAGGTCACAAGTGAGGGAGCCTCTTTCACCAAGAGCAATGATTTGACATGAGGTTTGTTGAAAACTTGCTCCCTGAGATGAAACAGTTTGATAGGAGTAACTAACTCAGCATCAGCTTTCTTGGGTGAGAAGATGACCAGTTATTTCTTAAAGACTATAAATTCTTCCTTTCTATATGTCTGGGGGGGGGAGTCACAGATTATGACTTGCTATCCAGAAAGAGCATGTTTGCTCCAGAAAGCTAAGTATCCTCATACTTGAAATGTGCTTTAGGAGAAGATCTGTGGTTCTCAAACAGAGGTGGCATCAGACAGAACCATCAGGGTATGTTCTTGGGGGAAGTGGGGGGGGAGCCTTTGTTTGCTTTATTTTGCTTTGTTTTATAGCCTTATCAAGGTACATTTTACATACCATAACATTCGTAACTTAAAATGTACAGTTCACTGGACTTTAGTATATTCACAACATTGTTCAACCATCATCACAAAGTTATTTAGAACTTACCCAACACTGCAAAATTTAAAAAATCCATGGCATGACCCTCCCTTGCTTGCTCCCCCATATCTCTAGTATATCCTTAACCTAACCCTAGCCCCAGGCAACCAGAATTTTGAGGCTTTTAAAACTACAAATTCCAGACTTTCAGAATCACGATCCTTGCTTAAGCAGAGCTATACATCTTTCAAAGAGCTTCCTACAAGATTGTGACTCGCCCTGTGTTAGTAAGTATCTATGGTTCTTATTAAGAAAGAACTCAATAAACACTGAGTTGAGAAGTGAGTAAGCTGGGTTGCTAAGAATTCTTCCAAGTAATACAAGTAATAATAAATTAAATTTAAATTCATGCTTTTGTTGAATAGGGCTATACCCTTTGCTATTTGTTCACTTATCTGTTTTCCAGTTGAAAGGATTCACTGCAACAATTGTTATTCTAGGACCGGCTTCAGCCTGCCTCTGCGTGGGTCTCTCACTTCCCTTGTCCTCAAAAATAACTCAAAGACAACAATACAAGACCTGACAGCTCTCCTCCACAGGGCAGTATATTTAAATAACCTCTTCAATGAACTTTGGCCCTGCCAGGTATTGTTGACAACCAGAGCAACCCCCAGAAGTGAAGCAGCAGAAAGAAATGTGTATCTCCTCTCAAAACAAAGCTAGAGAAACCGGGTTTAACACATCACGCACACAGCAATAGCCACAAGACTCCTTCACACCCACAGCAGCGAGAGTAAAATGTATTTCTAAAAGTGCAAAGAAAAAGAAGCATTTCAAAGAGTATTGAAATAAGTGCAGTGGTTAGATGTGTTTTAGATGGGACTAGAAGACAGTCATGTACACAGAGGAGCTAAACTAAAATATTTCTAGATACTAGCCTAAATTCTGAATCTAGAATTTCCAGGAAAAGTGCTAATGTGAATATAACAAGCTTAAAATACTGAAGCCACCCAAATGCCCCAAAACAGACGAATAGATCAAAAAGTTGTGGCATGTTTATGCAATGGAATATTATTTAGTGATCAAAAAGACAAACGCATGCCACTTAAGACAACATGGATGGTGGCCCTCCCTGGTGGTGCAGCGGGTTAAAGCACAGCACAAA
>NW_004567107.1:53625073-53656702 GCF_000260355.1 Condylura cristata | reverse complement strand
CCCCAGTTCTGTATGCACAAATAAATAAATCTTTAAAAAAAAAAAGTTTAAAAAATTAATTTAAAAAAAGAACAGACTTAATATGATGACTGTAAACAAGAAAGAAACTCAGAAGTATCACCATCAGCAACATCCCACCTGACATTAAGGTTTCCTTGTATAGAGAAACTCATCTTCTGCCTCCTTTTTTCTTCTCTGTGTGAATGCAAGAGCCTTTTTAGCACTTTCCATTTTTCCTTATTCTTGTCATACGAACAAATCTGTTCTCTTTTCTCCAGAACCAGGCTAGGCAACATGTTCAAGGCAACTGCCAGGTTCTCAACATGCTCCTGCTAGGCTACCTTTTGAAGGTGGGGATGCACCACATCCACTGAACAGCCCCTCGCTTCTTTCAAAAAATTATATTGCCATGCTGAAATAAACTGTCAAACCTACTTCCAATCCCACAGTCAGAATTGAGTCTTTGTGAAGAGTCAAACTCCTCTTACACGCTCAGGGGCAGTAAAAGGCTCCATAGTGGTGCGCCCGGCACAGGACTGGAGTACGTGGCAGGCAGGAAGAAGGGCACGTACCTCTTTAGCTCTGCAATGAGCAGTACGGTGCAAGGAACCCCCAGGGTCATCAGAGAGATGTTGTTAATCGCAGGCTTCACAAAGGCTAGGCACGTTGTCACGGCTGACAGCACACAGACCACCACCTTGAACCGGCCCCTGGATCCATGAAATAAACCAAACTCATTAGAACAGGAGGTCTTATCTGTTGACTATCAAGGTATAGATGCAGCTGGTGGGAGTGCAACCAGAGAAAAAACTTTGCACTAAGTACTAAAATCTAAGACCATCACAGTGGTTCCACCACCTGGAACTAATTCTTACAAAATCAGAAATTTTTGAAATATCTAGTATGACAATGGTAAAATGAGAATCAGCTGGAGGCTCTGAAGGTGAGCTATGGATGACTGTTTTCTTAGTGTCACTTTTCTAGATGTTTTAGATGTTGTGCAGTAGGGTGTGGCAAACCTTTCCCTAAAGGTTGATAATGATATATTTCAGGACTTACAAGGCATTGAATATCCGCTACTCAACATTACACTGTAGACAATAAGCAAGTGAATAGGTTGGGTCGTGCACCAACTTGATTTGCAAAAACAGGCACAGGCTGGTTAGGCCCACAGACTGCAGTTTGTCAACCCTGAGCACAAATGACACTTACAATGAAAAGACTTTTTTCCAACCCTTGAGGTTTTTCTTTTTTTTTTTTTTAAAGATTTTATTTATTTATTCATACAGAAATGGGTTACAGGCCAGAGGTGCAGGGATGGTGAGAGGATTCACCAGAAACAGAATGGGGAGCAGAACAGGCAGGTGGGCAAAGTACACTGCTGAGGGGAGCAGCAGGTGAGACAGGAGAAGTCTGCTACCTCATGTGGATCACCTCCAGAGTGGGGATTGAACTTGCACCGAAGCAGCAAAGGCTTGGTTTAGTGAAGCTTCTACTTTAAACGAAAAAAATGAGGACCTCCCTGGTGGTGCAAGGACTTAAGTCTCAGCATTATGAAGCTATCAACAGCCACTTCAGCATGAGTTCCAACCCCAGCCAGGGAGGTGACCCACATGGCATGGCAGACCTCTCCTGTCTCACCCGCTGCTCCCCTCAGCAGTGTATTTCAGTCAAACACTGCTGCTGCTCCCCACTCTGTCTCTGGTAAATCCTCTCAACCCCCGCCCCTGCACCTCTGTCCTGTACCCCAGTTCTTGGATGCATAAATTGAAAAAATAAATCTTAAAAAAACAAATATAGAAAAGCAAAGAAAAAAAATGGGTTGTGCCTAATGCACATAAGGAAGTCTTAAAAAATTCTAAGTGTCTGTATGTATGGACAACTCACAGCCTAGTAAACATTGAAATATTGTGTTGAAAGTTTTTGACATAACAAATCCTAGGCAAATAGTTGATACTGTCCTCACACTGTTCAGTGAGGTGCTTTCAGTAGAAAGAAGTGGCGACGTGATCTCAGACATGCTCCTTCATCGCTCCCTGGGACTCCATTTCCTTATCTACGAAATGAAAAGTCTGCACTACATGATTTCTAAGGTCTCGATCATGACTGAAATGGCTGTTATTCCTCATTAGCACAATTTATTTTGGCCAAGAGCCCTAGAATAGTTCACAGTTAGGAAACAAATTTGAATGAAATTCTATTCTAAAGAAATGACAGTGCATGGAAACCTTCAAGATACAAATCTATCTCTTTGCGAGGGAAATCACTTATCATCGAGGCACAGGAAATCATTGATCAAACTGCCAACTTTCTGACTGGAATGAACAGGAATTGGGGCCCTGAACTTCAAACAGAGAAAAAACATGTGGAGGAAAGGACCCAGGCTGCAAAATCTCAGGAGAATGGTGTTTTTCTTCTGGCTTGGCTGCCCTCCTCAGCTACTGGATAAAAGGGCATTGCTCCACTCTCTACTCTCCCTCCCTGTCACGTGCAGGGTCACTGGGGGCCGATCATAAGGTTTTCACTGTGTCTGATGTTCTGTGACACAGGCCAACTTAAAGATTTATTTTTATTTATTTATGCATACAAGAATGGGGTACAGGTGATGAGAGGATTCCCCAGAGACAGAGAGGCGAGCAGAACAGAAAGATCTACTGGAGTACACTTCTGAGGGGAGCAGTGGGCCAGACAGGAGAGGTCTGCTGAGCCATGTGGGTCACCTCCATGGCCAGGGATCAAACTCATGCCACAGTGGCCAATGACAGCCTGCTACAGTGATGAGACTTAACCCCTGTACCAACAGGGAGGCCCCCTATTCAAGTCTTTTTAGATTAGATGCATACATCATCAGAAACCTGAATCCATCGCCTTGCTGTGTACAGCAGTTTCAGATTCAAGCACTAGCTGAGAAAAGGGGGCAACAGAGCAATTAAAAGCTCAGGTGTTCCGGCGAGACCAATGCGTGTTCACATTCTCCCTCTATCACTTAGTAGCTAGCAAATCTCTAAATTTTCCAAATCTCAGGTTTCCTTATGGAAATTAAGAAAACCTGCTGATGGAGTTCTTGCAAGCATTAAAATTCTAAACAGTGTCTGTTCTATAGTATGTGTTAATCAAATTATTATTATTACTATTACTATTTTTACCAACCATTGAGAATAAGTGCTATTTTAAATAATATTAACATTGCTAATAATATCATACTCTCAGGAAAATTTTGGCTGGGACCGCAGTCACCAAAGGCTCTGTTATAGTCCTGGCAAACAGTTCAAAGGCAGCAAGCTTGATGTAACTTGCTTTCTCTCAGGAGAACATTGGCAGACAGAACATCAACAGAGGGCGTGGAGGAATGTGCTAAGGGAAGGCAGCTTCACCAACCAGGACATCCTGTGAATGCACAATTCTGCAAGCAGCAGAAGTAAACAGAGGTCACATGGCAGGCAAAAAGCCAACTGTCCCGGAGGCCCCCAGAGACACTAGATATACAGAAGCCAAGGACCCCGACAGGGGAATTTATGAACAATGGCTCGAGACAGCTCTACTATAGATTCTGGTCCTGTTTTCAACCTTCCAGCCCATCATGGTCTCAAACTGCAACACAAGGTCAGGAAGCCCTTAGCACCCTCCTTCCTGTACTCTGCAAACCAAAATCTAGCGACCCAATAACATCATAGTATTATTTGAATAAAGGTGCAGCTGTTGTCTTCAGCTACCTTTAAAAGTATGGTTTTCAACCTTACCAGACCCTGGGTCCCCTTTATATTAAATATTCAGGAAGGCTCTTTTTAGTCTTCTGAAGTGAAATAGAAACTTTTGGATGTTAAAACTCCCATCACTGTGATCATCAAAAACATGCCCTCCCTGTGGCACAACAAGTTAAAGCACAGCACTATGAAGCTGCAGTCACTGCAGCACAAGTTCAATCCCCAGCCAGGGAGGAGACCAACATGGCACAGCAGACCTCTCCTGACCCGCCCACTGCTCCCCTCAGCAGTGTATTTCAGTAGATCTGCCTGTTCTGCTCCCCACTCTGTCTTTGGTGAATCCTTTCACCACCTGCATCTCTGGTCTGTACCCCAGTTCTGTATGCATAAATAAATAAATCTTTAAAAAAAAAAGAAAAAGAAAGAAAATAGGCCCATAAATTTCCCAGATGTCCCTTGTGGGGTGGAAATACCCCTGATATCCCTGGTTAACTGCACTGTTTTTAACTCTCTGTAGGCCAACTAGCCTGATACTCACAGGATTGCAGCATTTGGTCCTAGAAAGTCTGCTCCTGTGATTTTATAAGTAAAGAGCAAATGAGATTCAAAGAGTCTAAGAGGCTAACACCAAGACATCTCCCAAGTGTGAGAGCAGGTTATACAGACTCGGCCCACAACTTTGTTATTCAGGACCCTAAAAGGGAACTGGATTATGAAGTGAGGGCTGTCCCTATCTCTTGTGGAGGCAAAACCAAAAAATCACAGCAGACATATTCTTTAGGAAATGGGTATAATTGTCTTACAATAGTTATTTGTTCCTAGTTGTCTCAAAGTAAAAATGTCTAAAAATCATAAATAGCTCTCAGCAGCTGAGTGTATGTCCTGGTTACTCAGGACATACTAGGTAAAATGAAGTATTTTTAGTCCACTAGTTATTCTTAATTTAATCACCCCATTTCTTTTTAAAACATTCTTGCCTTCAAAATAATTTATCTATACTAGCCATTCTTCATAACTGCTAGAATTTATTGAATCCTTTCTTTTATAAGAAATTATGCTGTGCACTTTACATGATTTCCCATGTATTTTAGCCCCATGAGGAAGATGCTTTCATTAGCTCTGCCTTACAGATGATCAAAACCAGGTCTCAAGAGCTTTTGAAAAAGTGGATTGCTGTTCAAAGTCCTATCTGTCACTTTGAATAGGACTTTGGCTGTCACACACTCCTGAATGTTCTCTAGAAATCTCACACTGAAACTATTCTTTTTTTTTTAATTTTTTAAATCTATTCATTATATCATCCTTCATTTTTGTACAATGTATGGTTTCCCCGTGAAATTCCCACCGCGGATTCCTCCGTGCATCATCCCCATCGTCCCTTGCGCTCTTCCCTCCCTGTCCTGGTCCTTCTCCTTCCTCCTCCCTACAGAATGTCTCTGAGCTATGGTTTACTGATGACTTTGATTTTTACTTTATTTTAGTTACTTTTACTTTTTTTACTGACTCCTTTTTTTGTTTTCTCTATATTCCTCCTATAAGTGAGACCATTCAATGTTGTTGTTGTTCCCCCCCCCCCTACTTATTTCACTGAGCATAATCCCTTCCAGCTCCACCCATGTTGCTGCAAAGGGCATGAGTTTATCCTTTTTGATTGCTGAGTAACTGAAACTATTCTTAATGTATTTTTAGAATAGTCCAGAAATGCCTATATCAAGAGGCGTGGGGGTGAAGAGAGAAAAGAGATTAACTATCTGTAAAGTCCTAGGCAGCTAAACCATACAATCCCTAGTCACTAGAAATCTCTCTTTGACCTAAGATCTTTGGTCTGCATGGCCAGATCACCTGCAAAGCAGCCACTGTCCCTTATCCCCAAGGAGTAAAGCCCACACTCAGGGGTTTGGCCTTCTTGTTCTCCCAACACTGGCAAATTGAAAACGGAGAGAGCTGAAATCGTTATGTATAGTGAGCCACTTGTTTTCCAACATGAATTTTTCCATCTTCTCACTAAACTCATCCATGCCCAGTCTCTCCAGGGTGTCAGCCTGCCTCAGAAGGACTGGACAAGTTCTCCACCTGGCACTGGTAGTCAAAACAGCAAACTCTGAGCTGTGGCCATTCTTCCACACTTCATGCTGGACAGGATCATCTCATAAGACTCCTGAGATGAATATTCTTATTTAACTCATTTTACAGATGAGGAAATACAAAGGTAAAGAATCAAAGAGACAAGTTATAGTTTGTAAACAGGGAAGCTAATAGCAGGTAGTCACATCCTCACAGTGAAGGGAGAGGAGGTGCTCTCTGGTCATGGAAAACTCCCCCTATGGGGACTACAGCTGAGAAAAGAAACCAAACATTGTTCAAAAAAGAAAAAAAAAATATGTAACACATTTATAAATTTTCAAAAAAAGTTTTAAAACTGCCCCTTTGGCCATAGTTCCCTCTGCTACACAATGCAACTGTATTATTAGAGGTAATAAGCTATAATTACTACAACCACGCCCTATTTCCTCCTCTGCAGCTCATAACAACACCCCCTTACTCCCACCCTTAAGAAATGAGAAAAGAAAAAGGTCTTCTATCATAAACACATTAAAAATCCTCACTTGGAACTTCAACCCACGATTCCAGAGAGCAATCAAATGACCCAAATAAACAACTCTTACTCCCATGTTTTCAACTCTTGCTCAGATCCCAGCAGTTGAAAGGTAAGAGATTAAACCAATGTGGTTCTTCAGCTTTCAACCTAGTCACACCAGGTTCAGGGGGAGGAACAGGTGCCTGCCACCTCCTGACACAACAGGAAAAGCCAGAAGACAGATTGTTCCAAAGACAGAGTCAGTACATCTCTGCCGCGATGCCAACTCCTGACACTGTCGCACTGCCAACCTCTGCCCCCTCTGGCACCCCCTCCTCACCCATTAACACAGCCATTCTCCTGAAGCTGATCAGGAGGCAGAGCGAGACTAGAAACAAAGAGCCTGGCCCAATTCGTTGCATTTTAAAGTATGTGAGGGGTCACTGAGGGGCCTGAGCAGGATGGAGACTGTAATCATCTAGGACCCTCTAAGACCATCTTTTTTCCTTCAACTTGGAAAGAGCTGACTCTCATTTTTCATTTTCTGAAAAATAACCTTGATGATTCTTCTACCTGCTCAATGATACTCAGTGCTAAAACAATGTAATTCAAATCCTGCTGGCCCAGGTGAAGACCATATACCTAAGCCATTTATAAATTTTGTTCTCTCCCTACCTCATCCCCTGCCCTGGAGGTGACCCCCATGGCACGGCAGACCTCTCCTGACCCGCCCCCTGCTCCCCTCAGCAGTGTATTTTGTGAGTTGGCCTATTCTGCTCCCCACTCTGTCTCTGGTGAATCCTCTCACTGCCCCTGCACCTCTGGCCTGCACCCCAGTTCTGTATGCATAAATAAATAAATCTTTTTTAAAAAACCCGAAAATAGTACAGATTAAAGGTAAAAGTGAAAATTTTCTCTCAACTCCACTTCCTAATAGTCGCTGATCATAGCTACTGTCCTCATCCTCCCAGACATTTCATTCTAAAATTCAGATATTGCATTCACAGTTCTACAAAGAACTTGTTGCAGCCAGCATCTTTTATAGACACTCCTCCACCTCAGCCCCCTAGGGAGCAGCCTTGGCCTTTTTAAACAGCTGAGTGGTTTCTACTCCTATTCAAAGTACCAGGAAAAATGGTGACTTTTTTTAATTTCCCTAACTAAATCTTCCCTGAGTACATACAATTTGCTTAATTGAACCAACTGAATAAAGCTTTAGACTATTTGTCTATCTGTATACTTGACAAAACATAGTATTCCGCAGAAAAATATGTGGGTGGTATGTTCTGGAATCATTTCTCATCTATATGAGTCTGCTTCTCTTCTGTTTCTTCATATTTCAACACACCTCATTTATAGAGGTCTTTCTCAGAAAGACTTTCACTGATCAATCTCCACAATAGCACCCTAGTCATCACTATCCCTTTACCAGCTTCATTTGCATCAAAAACACATGCCACACCCTAATATATTTATATGTTCATTGATTTATTGCTTAATAAGCTTACTCAGGGCAGAGACTCAGCTGTTTTGCTTATTTCTATACCCATCACCTAGAAACTGCATAGTAAATTTTCAAAAAATATTTACTGGATAAATAATCATATAAGTATAATGTAGTAGATATTAAAATGCACCACTTTTTGAAATTCTGAACTTCCAGCTTGGAGGTATATATAATGCTCATTAGAAACAAAACTAACACAATTTGAACTACACCATCGATAGCTCAGAGAACTAATTCCGCAAGGTATAATCTACTGCAACCTCTAAGCCTGGTGACAAAGTGTTAGATTCAATGTCTAATGTCTAATGTGAAATGTTCTGGCAAGAAATTAAAGTCTTTGAATTGCCATTCAGTGATTTCATCATCACTGAAAATCTTTACACTTGGGCTCAGATCAAATAAGAAGACATGTGAATTATCATCCCTCACATCATGTACATTCTTCCTCAAATATGTTAACATTTCTTTTTTTACCTTTCAGTTTATTTATACTCTCAGATCGTACATAACCAATGGATAGTAAGGAAGTATATGACAAACTCTTCACTAGACTGGGCTTGATATGTGCAATTTTTCTTGATACACACCTTGTTATACTGGGTATTGCACCAAGCAATACATGCAAAAGTGCTTTACACAAGCTTACCTGTCATTTCGAAAAATCTTTGGTAGATACCTTCTGGGAAACCACATGGCCAGTGCGCACATCAGAACCCAAAGGATTGCAAGTTCATCGAGCATCTGACCCAGGAAACTAAGGGTTGCGTGGAAGTAGACAGATCCTATTCCTAGAATCAATTACAACCAATTAAAAAAAAGTCATCAAGGAAGAACAAGCTTACAAAGGCAATACACTGCTTAAAGATAGTCCTTTCACCCACAGCTAATGCAAACACCAGCTCAATCTTTGAAAAAAGAAACTGAAAGAAGAAACTCACACCACCTTAATATGCAGGAGGACTTTAAGTAGGACCCAAACAGCACATCAGAACTTTACTATTTCATAGGTTAACGCACTGGGACTTTATGGAAACAGGCAGTAAATAAAAATCAACATTCTTTCCCTGTTAAGAACTCTCAGTCTGGACCCTCCCTGGTGGCAATGGGTTAAAGTACAGTACTGCAAGCTGGCCGCAGCCTCTTCAGCAGTGGATCCCCAGCCCCAGAGATAATCCACAGACCTCTCCTGACCTAGCTGCTGCTCCCCTCAGAAGCTTGCATGGTCCATCTGCCTGTTCTGCCTCCCCACTCTGTCCCTGGTGAATCCTCTCACCGCCCCTGCACCTCTGGCAGGTTCTATATGCATAAATAAATCTTTTTTAAAAAAAGTTCTCAATCTGCCTGTTGGAGGAAATGGAAATTACATAGGTATTTCCAAGAACAATGAAGGATCAAATATCCAGGTTTTCCCCCTTTAAGGTGGTCCATTAGAAAGCACAATCTCATCAGAGTGCAATTGTTGCCCATGACTTTCCCCAGAAGTTCTCAGAAAACTGCGCTGGCACGACACCAATATTTCACATAAATGAACTCCCAAACCCCGTAAGCGATCATTCCAGCCAACCCTGTTATCAAGCCTGTATTCAAGAGTCTCTCTTTTGGCATCAAGCAAGCAAAATAAAAGTTTGTTAAGACGTCAGAGTAACTCTGGTTTACAAAACATAATGTTCAAAGGGAACAGGAAGTGTGCGGAATTCCATTTCCTCCCTTTCAGTCCGTGCTCACAAACAAATCCACTTACCCACGACAACTAAAAGGGTCCATATTAAGTAGATGCCACTGTTGAAGCACGTTGCATACTGGCGGAACAAGCACATGCAGATGGGTGGCAAAACGAAAAACAAGAAGTTGCTGATCTGGGGGAAGAAATGCAAAACAAAAAGATGAATATTAAATTCAAGGGCAAAAAAAAGATAACTTATTCAACTAGGTCCTTTTCAACCTGGGATGAACATGGCCATACATTGTGTTTAAGCACAGACTTTTTTTTTTTTTTTTTTTTTTTTAAGCACAGACTTTTTAAACTGTGTATAAACAACAGGGAAAACTTGGAAAGTCTTCTATAACCATTTAGAGGGACTCAGTCCCTTCTCTCCAATGCAGAAGCAGCTATGAAATGCAGTGCAATCTACAGAAGGTACCCAGGCTGCTCTCTTGATTCAAAGAATCATTGACTCTTGCATTCATGAACTATCGTTCTAATTGACGCACATACATTTTGCAAGATAAGACTGCACTAAATAATGGTGAAAAGGAGAAAAAAGGAGCTTAATGAAGAAGTGAGAAGGACTTGATCAATATTTCAGCCTCCAACAATTTGCACCATTTGCCAGTCTTTTCTGCTGGGCCCACTGAAGGCAGGATTCTTTCTAATGTCCCCAAGCCACTCTGCAGCTTTTTCACTAAACTCAAAACCTACTTAAATTCCTTCCCAGCTTTAAAATTATGACATTTTATCTTTTAGGAATAGGTATGGATCAATTCCTCTTTGTTATCGCTGTAGGGGGGCACTCAGATTTTTTATTTTAAATAATACATTGTATCTAATGCACTATATTCAAATATCGCAATAAATTTAATATATCACTTTCAACATGCAATCATTATTTAAAAAACATTAATAAGAGAGTTTATATTCTTCTTACACAAAACTTTACAGCCCAGGGCACATGTCACACTCACAGCCTGTCTCTGATTGGGCCACCCAGATTTCAGATGCTCAAAGACCAGAGGGGCCAGAAGCTACCACATTAGACAACATAACTCCATCAATTAACATCTAATTTTTGTTTTGTTTTATTATAGCTAGTTTTTTTTTTTTCTTAAGGTCATAGCCAGCTTTCCAACACCCCTGCCCCCCACCAATATCTTTTAATTGAGGTCGAGATAAAAATCTATGTAATACATGATGAACCATTTTAAAGTATACAGTTCGTGGTATTTAATACACTCATAATGTTCACTCATGACCCCTAGCTAGTTCTAGAATGTTTTAATCACTCCCCCAAAACCCTATACCAATTAAACAGTCACTCTCCCATTTCTCTCCTCCCTCCTGTCTCTGGCAGCCACTAAGTTTTTCTACCTCTATGAATTTTCCTACTCTTTTATAACAGCAAAATAATACAATACGTGATCTTGTATGTCTAGCATTTCACTTATATAGTATTTTTAAGGTTCATTCTCCATTGATATGACTGTCCTTTTTGTCACTGAATAATATTCCAATGTATGAGTACCACATTTAAATTATCCATTCAGAAGCGTTTGTTTTGAGCACCTGTATATCCCCATGATGGCATTGTTGGGTAATATGATAATTCTGTGTTTAACTCACTGAGTAACTTCCAAACTGTGTCTGAACCATTTCAGACAAGGTTCTAATTTTTCCAATACTTATTATTTCCTGTTTTTAGCTGGGTCATCCTAGAAGGTGTGAAAAGACATGGACATTCAGCTTTCTATGCTTCATCTCTAGCATCGCAGTGATGTGCTTTAACCTGTTGCACCACCAGAGAATGCTTCATCTCTAACTATGGAATGAGGCATTCCTCAGAAAGGACTGTAAATGCAGAGAAGTGTGCAGAATGTGAAGAAAATAGCTAAGTCTACATGAGCTGCAACAGAGATTGGGTAGGAGGGGTCCACACACCAAAACAAGACCCAAAAAAAACCTTTTTTGAGATAGGCTGGTGAGGAAATGGAGTCCAGAAAGTCAAGGTGATGGAGGCTTTCTAGAGAAGAAATAAGGTATCTGTGTTGGATCATACAAAGGAGGCTTCCAAGAATCCACAAGATGGGGCCTGAACTGAACCAAAGTAGAAGGACTTTTCCAGATCGAGGAAATCACACAGGTAGGCAACTACACAAAATGTGTCAGCAAAACCCAGAACTTGAGGTACAGATAAGGACTGACAGGTTCAGTGGTCAACAAATGTCTCTGTCACCCAACTAGGAACAAAAGGGTTAGGGGTAACATAAAGGGGAGAAAGAGTGGGAGAATTTTTTAAAAGAAAAGGGGAAAAAAACACCCATTGTCAGAGGTGAGGCAGGACCTGGGCTGCTGTCTTTGACTAAAATTCAAGACTAAAATCCCTTGTGAGGCTGTGATATTCTGGAGAAAATGTCCCTTCTTGTTAGTCCTCTTGCTTGGGATCTATTTTTCTTTCCGCTTGGAGCCCTAGAGCCCTAGAGCATGGATAAATTGCTTCAGCTGTCCCAAGTCTCAAAGTATGCCCAACTCCCACTTACTAGGAAGCAGGTGAGGAGACAGAATATAGGCAGAGGCTAATATATATTGCTATCACCTCAACCTTTAACTTTACATGGACTCGAAGATCTCTAAGAGTTAAGGTGAGAAATCTTAAAGATCTCTTGTTTTCCAGGGAAAGTGAAAGAGACTCCCAGGACTGGAGCCATACCCTCACTCCCAACCTGGCTGCCTCATGCACCTCCACAGACCCATGCTGCTCTTCATCCCTAGCTCACCAATCATATCCTGAGTCCCCTGGCTTAACTATACCACCTATTGTACACATATCACCTGTTCCATGATTTAAATGTGGCTCTCTTTTAGTAAAGGAAGAAAAGGAGGTGAAGGAGGAAGGAACAAAAATGGGATTGTTAATCTACAGGTAACTGAAAACCTCATCTTTCTCCTTTTGTTTACATGAATGTGCTCTCTTGGGGGCCAAAACCTTACAAAGCTCAAGTCTCTATTTTAGGAGGACCATTGTCCTCAGACATTCTTCAAGTCATTGTTTTGGCAATAATGTGAACACATATATTTCATGTGCTGTAACATTATCATTCTGCAACTTCTTTTTCACATTCAGTAATGTGCCTTGCAAACTCTTTCACCTGAGTTCATAGAGATTTATCTCACTAGCTGGAAATGTTGCTGAGAGCACTTTATTTAGATACCCACCAGTAGAAGGAACATCAGTTGAAAGCCCCACCTACAGTGTTGGAGACTAACACATTTTGCTTTTTCCTCCAATTTATCTTTACTGCCCCAAGTCCTCTCAATCTGGGCGTCTCCAGTGACCTAGTGGTTAATAAGTCTCAGAGCTATCACCCCAGCTAGGGAGGTGACACACATGGCGCAGCAGACCTCTCCTGTCTGGCCCACTGCTCCCCTCAGCAGTATACTTCAGTAGATCTGCCTGTTCTGTTCTCCACTCTGTCTCTGGTGAATCCTCTCACCACCCGCACCTTTAGCCTGTACCCCAATTCTTATATGCATAAATAAATAGTAAAAAAAAAGTTGTCTTGTCAATCCCCTTTGTTCAGACATGTATACCTATGTAGGCCAAGTCATTTGTTTCATGAGTGACTCTTGATGTATGTCACCTCAAGCATATATGTTACTCATTTGTAAATGTATTTACACACCAGTCACAAAGACATGAAGCCACTCTACACCAGCAAACATGCATGATGCACACAGTGAGGGGGTTCAACTTAGAAGCCCCATTATAACACATGCTCCCACATAATCCTGAAATCACCTTGGCAGAGACCAACTGCCCTCACCCACTGGCCTCCACACCTTTTAAAAACATCAATGGAAAAAAAAAAAATACCAAATTATAGGGAGATGCTCCACAACACAAAATGAGGAAGGAACTCATAGAGAAATACAGAAAAGCACATAGAGAAATACAGAAAAGCACATGGTTACAAGATTCAATGGCTCTGTCTCGACTGAGAGGTAAAACTACACCTCAATATTCTGTGGGTCACCAAAGGTGAAGAGCAGTTCAGCCAAGGGCTATTTTTTAAAGCCTATTGTTGGATTATCCTTTGGAGAATTGGTTATTTAATTCATGTAGAACAGATTTTCTTAATTAAAAGGAAACCACAATTTAAAAATACATTAATTATTTACTTAGAAAGTTCATCATTCTATGAATTCCTGTATAACATTTTCCCACAATAATCTCACAAACACATTGCAATCTCATCCTGACTCATGTGACGCCACACTTTGCCTGACAGAGTAAATACTGAAAAAGCAACAAGTTGTCCTGCTGTGTTTTGTTTTGCTCTGAGCAGTAGGTTCCGAAACAGACAAGGAGCTCCACCCTACCAGACTGGCAAAGTCTGCGCCTCTTAATTGCAAGCAGATTCTTGCTCCCATCCATCCTCTGTGATGACCAACTGTTTTGCCTGGGAATGAGGAGTTGCCCAAGGGCCTGGTACTTTCAGTTTTAGAACTAAGAACACAGCAGGCAAACCAGAACAAGCTCAGAACCCTTCTTGCAAAATCTCCTCACCCCACACCAACAAGACAATACCCTCCTACAGTGCATTAACCACACCTTTGGTGACTTATATGCTTGTTTGAAGCGCTTCTCTGTGACAGATAGTGATTGTCTGATGGATGGGCAGACGGATGGACGGGTGGGTAGAAGGGAGGATAGAAAGATAGGTAAATCTGCCTTATAGATAGTAGGACATAGACTTGGCATATTATAAAGAGTTATTTGTCTTGATGACTGGGAATAGATCTAATTGGGGGAGTTAACAGATAAAGGACTGATTTTACTCATATATTTTGCATCAAGATTTCTTTTTTTTTAAAGATTTATTTATTTGTGCTTACAGAACTGGGGTACAGGCGAGAGACTTCACCAGAGACAGAGCGGGGAACAGAACAGGCAGATTGACGAAGTACACTGCTGAGGGGAGCAGCGGGCGGGTCAGGAGAGGCCTGCCACGCCATGCGGCCACCTCCGGGGCAGGCGGGGACCGAACCCATGAGGAAGCGGCTTTAGATTCTCAGTGGTGTGCTCCAACCCGCTGCGCCACCAGGGAGGGCCAAGATTTCTTTTTTTTTAATCACCAAATGATTCCCTTCTGTCCCCGAGTCACTGGCCAAGAACAGAGCCCCTCAAGGTCAAGCCCAGTGGTTAAAAGTCAGGTCCCAATGTTTTCCTAAGGGAAGAGGACTTGAATACTTCCCCTTAGTATGACCAGGGCCTGAAAACATAAAATGAAAAAGGAAATCAAGTCAATAAAATTTGTATGTAGAAGAAATAGTACAAAATCTGCAGAGCAAAGGCTGTGAAAAGGACATGACATGTTCTTGGAAGAGCTATTTGGGCTTGGCTGAAGCAAAGGATGATGACAAGATCTGAAGAAATAGAAGCCTGTGGTGCCTCAAGGCAAATGCTTTGTACATCCAAACATAGTGGGAATGTAAATCAAGGCACGATCTCTGGTGGACCATTTAAAAACAATTATCAGCACTTAAAGTGAATGTTCTCCTTGACACAGCAATTCCTCAGCTAATATAAGTACTTGCAAAAATAGATCCAGATGCATATATGAGGATATTCATCATATCAATGCTCAAAAATCAAAATGGAACAATAAAAAAGACAGAAACAGCCCTAAATGTCCATATACAAAGGATTAACTGTAAATAAATTATGGTCAGTCCAATTAATGGAATACTGAACAGAAGTTGTAAAGAAAAAGATAAGCTAATATGGGACTATATAAGCCAATATGGAACTATCTCCAACACGTAGTAAGTGGGAAAAAAAAACAAGAATCAGAAGAATCTGTATAGTATGATATCAATAGGCTTGGAAAAAAACCTTAGATTGTGTGTGTATACACTATATACTATATGTACATATTTAAATGCTTACACAATTACATGCACTTTTTACCTACCTAGGAAATGTCTGAAAAGATACAGAAAAAAGTTATTTTTCATTTTGTAATGTGTATACTCTATGATCAGATTATTACTTTTTATGATAAACAACAATGATAACCAAAACACTATTTTAAACAAACTTTGTTTTCATATCAAATATCATGAGTTTTGCCTATAGAGCAAATATCCCAATGTAGAAGTTTTAAGTTAAAGAATGACTAGAAAAGAAGTGCTTGTACCATGCCAAATAAGTAAGTCTAAGGTAGTGCAGTAGTGTAGTGTTTATTATTTTTCCTTTTAGGATTTATTTTATTTATTTATGCATATGTCAGAAGTGCAAGGGATGAATTAATTCACCAGAGACAGAGTAGGGAACAGAACAAGAGAGTCTACTGAAATACACTGCTGAGGGGAGCAGCATGTGAGACAGGAGAGGTCTGCTGTGCCATACAGGTCAGCAACCTGGTCAGACCATGGCCATGTCACAGTGGCTGGTGATAGCTTGATAGCTCTGAGGCCCCTGGGAAGCCAGGTGCTTATATCTTTAAGAAATAATTTGGTAAAGTCAAATGGACCAAGTTCTAAATATATTTCTGTCACCTCAACAGGTTGTGAAATGTATCTATGTCCCAATTTTCTCCTTTATCAAATGGATATAATATATAGGACTCCCTGCCCAGGCTGACTGGACAGTACTCAACAGAGCTTCAACACATAACAGCTAAGTACAGCCAGCAGTGATTAAAATTGTACTAGACCCAAGACCTCTTAAGAAGTTTCTAGATCAAGAAATCCCTAGTCGCATAGGGATTAAGTCTCAGCACTATCACCCCTAAGGCCTGAGTTTGATCCCCAGCTGAGGAGCTGACCCACATAGCACAGCAGACCTTTCCGGCCTCACCCACTGCTCCCCTTAACAGTGTATTTCAGTAAATCTGCCTGTTCTGCTCCCCACTCTGTCTCTGGTGAACCCTCTTACCACACTTAGGGCCTATACTCCAGATCTTCTATTAAAAAAAAAATCTTTAAAAAATCAAAAAGGAAATTTCTATATCCTGTTCCCAATCTTTTCCTGATTTTATTATCTTCAATTCCTCACTTTCCTCCCGAATTAGTAAATATTTAATTTTTTATAGAACAGATAAGTAGACCTGCTGCCCTATTATGAATATGTAAAGAGGTACTTATCAACAATAGCTCACTGTCTTTCCCAAGACAGCTGTAAGGTAAGCATGAGTCTGACCTGTCATTTGCACAAGAAGATAACTAGGAGGAACAGAGCACAAAATGATTTTTTGCTATATTCTCCAGACTAATACTCAACAGAGTTAGGTGATTAACTACTTTTTTTGCGACTTTAAGCTCTCCACTTTGCTAAAGCAAATTTTGTGGTTTACAACTATTCCAAGGAATAAGGTTTGTCAGGCAGTCACTACAGTTGAAGACAAACAGTTCATTTCTAAAAGATTTCATAATGGCTCCAATGGGACAACATTAAAAGTAAAGTGAAAATAAACTCTCCCTATCAGTCAGCACTCTGGGGCTTTGCAAGGCAGGCTCAGAGCAGCTGTACACTAACATTTTTGGCTTAGTAACCAGGGCTGACGCTGACCTCAAATTCCACAGATAATTACCTTTCCGGGCTTAGAAAACTGTCATTTCTTCTTTAACTGGTGAGATTCTTGGTAGTATGCTCCACTTAGAAGCAGAGAAACCAAGTAACCACTATTGAAAGACCAGCCCTGCTCCAAACTGTCCTCTGTGGGCCCCTGACTCCATCTGACAGTCTGCTCCCTAAGAGATTGTGGGCAAGGAGAGGTGTGACCATCTCCTAACTCATTGAATCTTTCACAGTATCTATGGAGAGGGCCAGATTTTCTTGCAGAATTAACCTGGTCATAAAAAAGAAGCAGGATTCCTTGTGTGGAGTGCAGCCATGGATTGCAGGGCTGAGCGGAGAGCCCAGACTTCTGGATCTTGGCTCCAGTCATGCCAGAAATGTGAACATGATGGTCCCCTTTTCAAGAGCTCAGTGTCCCCATGGTAAGAATAGAAGGGACTAGAGCTAGCTCAAGGGAGATCCCTCCAGGCAATAAGCACTCAACCCAAGGCCAGGGCATTCTCTCCAGCAAGCTAAGGGAGGAATCCTAAATAATAACTCCAATTCACAATGACACCCAAACCAGGAGTTCCTGTTTTCTGCAGGAGAGTAATGGAAAGCTAAGCCACAGAAATGACCGTGAAAGTTTTATATTCCCTACTAGAATCCCAACCATGGGCACGGTCAAAAGAAGGGACATTTCCTTCCCAGCTTCAAGTTTTCCCTCCTACAAAAACTGAAGGCACAGCATTCTGCAGTGAAGTTCCTACTTGCCTATATCTACAGACCTAACAGAGTACGCATGTATGCATAGATCACTCCCCGATTTCGTTCCTCTTCCCACACTTAACTGAGGATAGTACAGAGCTCGAGGATAAATTTGAGGCTGGCATTGCATTGTGTACTAAAGTCAAGAAAGTAAAAATTGGTGGTAATTGAATTCTGGCCAAAAGTAATTCTATCTAACATTTGTGTAGTAAAGGGGATGGAACAAGACTGTAATGGGCCCACTCCTGAGACCTGCCAGGTATCTCCGCTAGGTCCCCCTCACTCCCAAAGCACAGGTATTCAGAGCAAAAACGCATAATGCGACCCAAGTGCGTCATGCCACGGAGGTCCTGGAGAGGAAGTGAGTTGTCAGGGCAGGTCACTGGCCCACAAGTGTCCCAACCTAGGAGAATGGGCTGACACAAACCGCTGGCTCCGGGATGAGTGCGGACCAAGGAGACAATAAGGCCATCCGAAGGAAATGACAAGAGGAGGACAATGAGCCCAGATGTCAGGAAAAGATACAGAAGACAGATGGAGAACTGGAAGGGGCGCGCAAGGGAGGAAGCGTGGGTCAACTCTAGCCCTGGAAAGAACGCCCCAGATACAAGCCGAGACCCACGTCCAGCTTCCAGGCGCGAAGGCTCAAGGGGACAGCCCCCTCCCGCCAGCCCGCGGTCCATCCCCACTCCCGCGCCCCGCACCGTGTTGTAGAACTCGGCGATTGCAGGCACGATGGTGTAGTTGTCCTCGCACCAGTCCACCTCGGAGCTGCCAGCGCGCAGCTGGTCCCACCAGTGCGGGGCGCTCATGGCCACTCTGGGGCATTTGAGCAGCTGCTCCGAGTGCCAAGAGGAGCCCAGTGCTGCGGCTGGAAGCAAACTGCTGCGGCCCAGCGGCTTTATTTGCTACCCGGCACCAGCCGGATGTGGCGCCTCCCCAGCGGGCCTCTTAGAGCTCAGCTCCTCTGGTTGGACGTGACTCACCCGCAGACCCCTCCCCTGGCCCCGCCCCCAAGGAGCCGGCCCCGCCCACGCCGGGGGCGGGACCGCGTGGGAGGGGGAACGTCGCGAGGCTTTCCGACCCCGGGTTCCTAGCAGGTGGCAAAGGCCTTGGTGGTCCCGCCTGCCCTCACCAACTCTCGGCTTAGGCTCACCTTCGCCTTCCTTAACCTCGACTGTGCTGAGAGCCAGAGCCCGAAGGCAAAATTAAAAGTAAGGAAAATTCTGAAGAACACAGCCTCTTAGGAATCTTAGGAGTTTGCACAGATTCCCCTGTGTCTCATGTGTGACTTACAGGCTACCGCTGGAGAAAAGGCTTCGACTTTGTGGGATGGGATGGAGTAGGAAATTTGTCGGCCCTTTTTTCCCCCATGCAGCTTCTGCCTCTCACTCGCCCTGCCGTAGAAAACTTTTGCGGTTTCCAGTAGGTTTTTGCTGTCTTATGGACTCAGGACAATGTGCTTTAATCTAATCTTCCATTAGGCAGTGGGTCAAGCTTAAGCCAGCTCACCCTGCAGGAGATGCAGCGTGGAAGGTCTCACGTCTTCAGGACATCCACATTACAAATAACGATGGCATATTATACAGTTGGTCCTTGAATATGGGGGCTAGGGGTAACCAACTCTGGCCTCTCCCCTCCCAGCTGAAAATCTAGATATACTGACTTCCAAAAATTTAACTAATAATGGCCTTACTGATAACATAAAGTTAATTAACACATATAAGTATGCATGTGTATATATGTATGTGTGTGTGTGTGTGTGGTGTCAGCAGTCTACAGTGATGTCACTAGGATCTCTGTGCAAGCCTGCATGATAAGCTGATCGTTAGTAGGGGCAGCCAAGTAGAACTCAGACTGGTGCTCCAATGCCCAAGAGACCCAGTGTCCATTTTCCACAGATGCTTGGGTAACTATTTGCATGTCTCCCCAGATCTCCCACACTGGCAAAAACTGCAAGAGAGACCCCAGTGCCTCTCTCAGTCTCCAGGAAATCTAGCTTTCTTACCTGGGGGCCAACCCATCCTCCCCTTTTTATTTTTCTGCCAACTTCTAGCCCATTCTCTTCCTGGACAGTCAGGGCCACTGCCTCCTGGAATTCAAGGTACACTGCAACCCTCTCCTACGGTCAGCATTGCTCAGACCTGCCAGTGTGAGCTGAGCTGACCAGTTGAGAGTAAGAGAGGGGAAATATCTGCCACAGTCACATAAACAATATATGTGTATGTGTTTGTGTGTATACTTATACAGATATATGTATCAGTTAATTTCTCAGTAGCTCACAGCACTACATAAACACAAACTATTCAACAATAGCTTGCCATGTTGTCAAGATTTTATTCCTTCCAATATTTTGGGTGCAAATTACCCATATTCAGAACCTTACTGGTATAAAAAACACCATTATTTTATATCCTGCTGGCTCTCAAAGTGTGGGCCTCCTTTCATGAGCCCCAGAAATCTTGTTAATATTATGACATTTGCTATCCTTATTCTCTCTTCAGTGTTCTTTGGAGCTTTTCAGTGGCTGTCTTGAAAGATCATGTCATTCTCTGAGTGCTAATGGATGTGTGTTTTGTATTCAATATGACCCTAAAGAACATGTGTTTATGTGCTAATATATTGTATCGGCCACATTAGACATTTAACACACCTTTCGTTAAAAAAAAAAAAGATGGGCCCTCTCTGGTGGCACAGCGGGTTAAAATGCAGCACTAAGAAGATAAAGCCGCTTCAGTAAGAGTTCAATCCCTGCCCTGGAGATGACCCACATGGAGCAGCAGACCTCTCCTGACCTGCCCTCTGTTCCCCTCCACACTATACTTTGTGAGTTGGCCTGTTCTGCTCCCACTCTGTCTCTGGTGAATCCTCTCACTGCCCCTGCACCTCTGGCCTGTACCTCAGCTCTGTATGCATAAGTAAATAAATCTTTTTAAAATGTATTTAAAAATATTTATTATGCATACAAAACTGGGGTGCAGGCCAGAGGTGCAGGGACCGTGAGAAGATTCACTAGAGACAGAATGGGGAGCAAAACAGGCAAATTGACAAAGTACACTGCTGAGGGGAGCAGCAGATGAGACAGGAGATGTCTGTCACGCCATGTGGGTCACCTCCAGGGCCAGGGATCTACCTCACACTGAAGTGTCTGTGGCTAACTTTGTGGTGCTGCATTTTAGCCCACTGCACCACCAGGGAGGGCCCGGGTCCTCAATAATTTTTAAGATTATAAAAGGATCCTCAGATCCAAAGATTGAGAAGTGCTATTTAAAAGATACTCACAATTAAACTATTTGTAATTTTTTTTATCATTTAAAAATTTCAGTATTTATTGAGTGAAAACTTTTAGACAGACATACATTGTTATCTACACCATCCTTGTACACATACGCAAAATATGAGTAAATTAACTCTATTAAAGATTTCCTGGGGTTTTCCTGCAACTAGAATCTCTAGTTTTCTTTTTATTTTTTCTCCTCAATTAGTGTTATTGTCCTTAATTACCACATGTTGGTGATGAGCATTTCAGTTTCCCACTACTGTTGTTTCCACGCCATCAACACCCAGTGCATATAATTTGATGCCTGCACTTTCTTGATCTTAACAGAAAGTGTTAATAGGTTTTCATAAAACAGGCAGTATCTCTCTTTTCCAGATGGTCCTTATATGATTTGTTGACAGAAGCACAGAGATGACAGTTGCCCAATCATCCTACCGGGGAGAAACACTAGGTTTGTGTATGTTCAGGCAGTGACAACACCCCGCCACCACATGGCCATCTATGATTATAAAATGCATCCACTGTGAGATGCATCTGGATTTTAGAGATGCAACAGTGCAAAGCAATGTGAGTTTTTAGCACCAATGAAATATGAATTCACTGGATAGAACTCATGCTCTTCCCCAAGTCCTGCTAAGGGGATGATAAGCTTTCTTTTGACACAGAAACTTATTGCCAGTGATAATTATGGTTTACAATGAAAGCTGACCACTGGGATTCTGATTACACTTGCAGAGAGTGTTCAAGGAGTGAAGTGCTAAGGAGCACAAGTTATGTCCTTCCAAAGATGCCAGTATTAATCTTCTTGTAATTGCATTATTTCTGATGTTTTCATAGACTCTCCCATCACTGTTTCAATTAATATCATCAGAATTTTATATTAGGTAATTAATATTGAAGTTGATTTATATTAAAAGTATGATGTATTAATTACTGCCATTACTGTTTTAATACACAATTTTGACAGCAGATATGGAGTGCTGAGGGGAAGGTGGGTTATGACAGCAGAGAATAGAACACTGCTGAATTTTGAGGATGTGTTTATTTACAATGTTTATTGATAATGTTGGTCTAAACAGGACTGTGATACAGATCCATGAGAGAGCAGGTTTGGGGTGCCATCCTCATCAGCAGCTCAGGATGCGAGTCTCTTCTATTTTTACATAGCTTACAACTATGTTTATTTAGCCTAAGTAAATATCTGATATAAATATTGAGTTTGACTGGTTCTACAAGTTGAATCAAGTCAAAAGTCTTTCTTCTTGGAAAAACAAAGGCAGGCACCTGTATAAATAAAGCAACGTGCATGATCAAAGATGAGATATTTCTGTATTTTTCTATCTGGTCAGGGTTTTTCATTGTGGTGTCGCTTAAGCCTATTATCTAGGCCAGTAGTTCTACTATTATCTTCCCAAGCCAGCAGTTTCAGGGTCACCAGAGAACTTGTTAACAACTCAAATTCTTGGTCTACACCTCAGACCTAGTAAACCAGAAACTCTGAGGCTGAGATCAGGGATACCAGATAAGAACCATGGTTGTGGCCGACATGTAGTGAAGGAAAAAGCCTCAGCGGGCTGTATAATTTGCTTCCCAGAAAAATCAAGTCCAAACTAAAACTGCCCTGCCACCGAGGGGGCAGAGAGAAGCCAAACAGAAAGCCTATTACCAGGAAACCTGGAACCCAGTCTGTCCAGTTCTGTCTTCAGCTAGGAGGGAAATAAGACAGCAAGGGCTTTTTTTTTTTTTAATTTAAGACGAAATAGTCAACCTGAGAATTGTTGGAGAGGGCAATAGGAAGCAGCCACACAACGTGGCCAAGTTCGCGCATGATCAGTGTTCCCTAGCTGTTTACCGAGTGGCTGCTGGAAGCCACTTCCGGCTGTTGTTAACGAGGCTTCTCTTTATAAGTGCCCCTCTTATTTGTCTAAACTGTGCTAGAAAATAGCACAGTTGTGAGTTGTGGGCTTTGCCTATGCCTCAAGTGCAGGTGCCAATCTATGTTCTGCCGCTGTTTCTGGAATATTGTAAGTATTAACTTTGTTTAGTAACTGTAGCCGGAAAAGATGTAAGAAATTTGAATACTTGCTTTGTGGAAGGCTCTGCGTTAAATGCCTGGAAATGTAAAGACAAATAAAAGTAGTCTTGGTCTGGAGGTCCTCAGTCTCATAGTGGTGCAGGGGCCACTAGAAGGTAGCTTTTTAAGTCTAAAATGAAAGACAGCCATAGAACTCGGAAGCAGAACTGGGGACTCGAGTCAAGTGAGAGCCAAATGGGACTTAGCAAAGGTGGTATAACAGAGGCATCTCCACGAATGCAGGTATGCCATGTTCCCCACCACATTTAACTGTGGGTGGGGCTGAGTGTGGCCCACTGAAGCAATACAACATTGAAAGCAGGTCAGTATCAGGAGAGACAACTGGAGAAAGGCCTGCTTGCTTCTTGGCTTTAAACTTGCACCAGGGGCTTAGGAGAGACACTTGGAAGATCACGTGGGTGAGACACGTGGGGAAGCTGACAATGGTGGCAGTTATTTTGATTTGTACATTTGGAGACTCTATCAGCATCAACCCAAATCAGCAGAGGCCTTGTGATCTCCTACAGGTTCCCCCAGCACCTGTACTGACTGGTGAGACCCTGGACCCATATTAGGGAAAGAGACAGAGCAGCCTAAGGCATGACGGTGTCCCAGGAGACCCTGCCAGCTGTTCACCCAGAAGGCTAGGACCACCACTGCCCCACAAGCCTGGACCTACAGGTGGGGTGAGGTGGTACCCTACCAGAGGCCCTGCTCTCAGGTCCCTGCCATCCTGTCCAGGACCGGCACTGCACTGCATGCCCAGATCTGCTCTGAAGAAGGCCCCAGCTACTGTAACCAGCACCTTGGCTAACACCCAGCACAGGAGAGGAAGACCCATGCTCAACAGAAGCCCATCGACTGCAGAGCAAACCTGAAAGCAAACAACGGGGAGAAAGAAAAACAAATGGGGAAGTGCTAAGGGGTACGATTCACCACAGGAGGAAAACCAGCAACACAGACATGGAAGAGCTTTTCTTCATACCAAATAATTTAAAACTGCCATAATCAAGAAAATCAAAGAATTAGAACAATGCAAAGAAAACTCAGAAAAACAGATGAGAGATATGAGAAAAACTCAGAAAAAAAGCAGCTTTGAGAACACAGTTGAATAACAGAAAATAGAGAATGGAATTTTCGGTAAGAGTATAACTGCAAGATCTAAAAAGACCTTGATTTGTACTTTGATTTTGCACCTTTCATCTCAGACTTGCCTAGACCTTTCTCTCCTTTCTACTAATTCACTGCCAAAAGAGGCTTAGACTTGTGGCAAGTGTCTGGGTTTAAGCACCCCCATTTTGGGCCAATCTAGCCATTTACCCACAAAGGGATAGGTAACTTTGGATTTGGACAGAGGGTGGGGGGTATTAGCATCCTTTCTAATCTCCAGTGCACATTAATTCTTAGATCCTTTATACTTAGCATGTCCTTTGTATGTGTGTAAGGGTGGCCAAGATGCCTCTATAGCATTGAAGTTAGGGGATCCAGGCACCGCAAAGGCATTTGCTAACAGAGTCATTTTCAGAACTGAGACACAGAATAGGCTTTAACAGGCTGAGTGCCTAGCACAGGGAATTCTGCAAATGGACTAGCATGTTCAAAAGGCTGGAAGTTAAACAGAAGACAGTAACTTAGTAAACTTCAAATATGATGTTTCTCAGCCAGAAAAGTGGCAGGACTAGAAGACTAGTAGGTGATAAAAAGAGTAGGTCTTTAGGACAATGATGGTAGAACAAAACAGCTATCAGTTAACTACTGGTAAGTCCTTTCAGTAATGTAGGTGAGAGGAGATATGGGCATGACTAAGGCATGCATTCATCCACTAATAACATACCCTTATTGTACAGTTGCTACTTGCCAGACACTTTTCTAGGTGCCAAGAATAAAGTGGTGAGCAAAACAGATGCTGTCTCTAACACAGAGCTTGCAGTCAAGGGGAAAGTCAGGCATTAAATATTTCATAAATAATTCATTACAGTTGTGTCATGTGTTATTAAAAAAAAGTACAAGTACCAATACAGCAATGAATGTGAAGTGTGGAAAAAGGCTTTCCCAAACAAGTACATTCTAAGTTGATGGAAGTTAAGTTTAAGGCGGGGATTGAAAAAGAATTGAAACAAGAGGTATGATTGCAAGTGAGATATAAAATAGTTGTGACATTGCACTATTGGTTGCAGATTTTTTTAAGACTATTTTATTTTTGCATACAGAACTGGGGTACAGGCCAGAGGTGTGGGGGCAGTTGAGAGTCTTCACCAGAGACAGAGGGGAGAGCAGAACAGGCAGATCGCTGAAATATACTGCTGAGGAGAGCAGCGGACGGGTCAGGAGAGGTCTGCTGCACCATGTGGGTCACCTCAGGGGCCAGGTTCAAACTCACACTGAAGTGGCTGTGGCTTGCTTGCAGTGCTGCACTTAAACCCACTGTGCCACCATGAAGGGTCAGATTCCATATATTAAAACACATTTTCACAACCCACTTAACCTTGCCACTAGCTGTGATCAGTGGAATGTGCATGGAATTGATCTGTGCAACAACTGAGCAAAGGCTTAGAAAGTGATTGTTAGGTTTGTCATCCCTCTCTCCTGTGCCATATCCCAAGCTGCTTCTCCCTCTGGGATTCAGGATTGAAGATGTGCAGAGCAGAGCAGAGGTGCAGTCAATGCACAGCCAACTTACAAAAAAAAAAACCTTCCCAGGTTTTGGGGGTTTTTTTTCTTATCTCACCATACATATAAAAGGCTGACAAAGACAGAAAGAATAATAAAGTTTTCACTGCTCACTAGAGATGAAAGGGGGGGAGGCGGTGAAAGAGAAGCTAACTTCAAATAGTGTAGCCCGATCAGAAGCTGACTAGGATACTAAAGCAAAAGAGGAATTGGAGGGTAAACAGTGATTTAGGGCTTTGGTATGTTGAGGAGTTGATGATGCTGGCTGAGCATCTTATAGATTTCTCTCAGCAGCTGAAAAGACAAGTTAGGACACCAGGGACAGTCCGAATGAGAAAGATTTATGAATCAAAATGACAAAAAAAAGTGATCTTTAAAAACCTTGGGGTTACGTGAGCTCAGTCAGATACCATAGCAGAGAATGGAGGCAGGCCAGAAGGCTGTCCCTTGGGTGTGGCTCCACTTCCAGAGCCCTGAGTGACATGTCAGAGACACATTCCTGGCAGACAAGGGGCACTGTGAGAGCAGCAGAGGAATGAGGGATGCCAAACCACCTGGTCTTGCAAAAAAGCAAAAAAAAAAAGAAAGAAAGAAAGAAAGAAAAAGAACCGAAACCAGATTAAAATGCTGCTCTTCCCACCAGTTTACAGGAGCTGAATCACTGGAGGGAGGTTATTAAAAATGTTCAAAAGGCAAAGGCGGATTTAGTAGAGCTCGAGGAAGGTCCACAGTTCTGCATTTCTAGCAAAATCTCAGGTGATGCAGGCACTGCTGGTCCAAGCAGTACATTGCATAACAAGGCAACAAGGTGACAACACACCAGAAAGCAGTAAAATGCAGATGAAGGGAAACGCCTCATAACAAATAACCCAACTTCTTATAACAAAAGACAGAGAGGAAATTTTTATTTCCTGCAGACATGACAACTAACTGCAATGTGTAACTTTGTTTAGATCCTGAACCAGAGCATAAACAAATCATTTTTAAGACTATTGTGCAAATGTAAACACTGGATGTTTGATGATACTGAGGAATTATTGTGAGTTGAGGGAGATGTGATGATGGACTGATGATAGTTTTAAAAGGGGATTCTTCAAAGGCTGCAAAATTTGATTCCACTGTATGACATGCTGGAGAAGTTATAACTAAGGGGCAGAAAACAGACCCGCAGTTCCCTGGAGGTGAGAGTGAGTGTTCACTAGACAGGGGCATGGGGGATTCTGGGAAGTGACAGAGCAGCTCAATATCCTGTGATAGTTACATGAGTACATGAAACCTCGTAACTGTATCTTTAAAATGTCAGTTTTACTGTATGTAAATTATATCTTAATTGATCAGAGGGAACAGAGGGAGAGAGGATTGGGGAAAAGAGGCAGGGGGGATATTGGCCTGGGTATTTTGGTAGAGGTTGAGTGGAACATATATCACAGCAGAAATATAACCCCAATTTTTTTTTAAGTTATGATTTCTTTTTTATTTTTACATTTTGTGCATTTTTCCAACATTTTGTGCATTTTTCCATCTCAGTTGTAATCCTCTTGGGCTTCCCATCACCATATCATCCATGTGCCATCACCATAGTCCAGTACATTTCCCTCCCCCCGCTGTTTTTGATCCCATTCCCCACTCCATCCCCACAAAATGTCTCTGGTATATAGCTGTTCATCATTATCATTATTTTCTCACCTGTTCCATTATATTCCTGCTATGAAAGAACCCATCCGGTATTTTTCCTTTTCTTTCTGGCTTATTTCACTAAGCATGATCTTTTCCAGTTCCACCCATGTTGCTGCAAAAGACATGTTTCTTTTTTATTTGTTGCTGAGTATTATTCCATAGTTTATATGTACCATATCTTTTTAATCCAGTCATCCACTAAGGGGCATTTGGGCTGTTTCCATGTCTTTCCAATTGTAAGTAAGGCAGCAGTAAACATGGGGGTGCAGGTATCTTTTTGAATCAGTGTTTTTATGTCTTTTGGGTAGATACCTAGGAGTGGGATTGCTGGGTTGGAGGGAAGCTCCATGTTTAGAAGTTTGAGGAACCTCCAAACAGTTTTCCATAGTGTATAACCCCCAAATTAAAAAAATATATATATACCTTAATAAAGCTGACCAAAACAAAAAGTAAATCCCCCCAAAAGTACCACTGTTGGTTAGAGATACATGCCAAAATATCAACAGTCAACATACATCTGAGATTTGCTTCAAAATCATGGGAGAAGGGATTGGGTCAGGACTACAGATGGGACAATAGTGAAATGTGCAGCAGGTAGTGGATACATCCAACTAGACTTTCTACTTTGTATGTGTTTAAAACATCCACAGTACATTTTTCAAAAACTAAAGCAGTAAAGAGCTTCATGAAATAGGTTGATCCTAAATATAACCATGTAGTTAAGAACACCAGAAAGGCAGGTTGGTGAACAAATGCTAAGGTTCAGCCTCCAGCAGAGGGTACCCTCAAAGCAGCAGTTCTAATCTGATCTGTGATTGTTACCTACCCCCTTTGCTCCTGGGGGCCCAGGACTGTAAAGAGGTTACACTTACCCAAGGAAACAAATGGCAGATGTTCAAGGAGAGGGCATCCTCATATGATCCACAATCCAGGGGAACTGTCAGGGCCACACACTGATTCTTGAGATCTATCCTGAGGGAGTCAGTCATGGCAAGGCAGAGACATCATTCCCACTTCACTTCACATTGTCTTCAGCCTTTTAAAGACCAGGAAACACCTTAGGGAAATGGGTCTTTGTTTTTAATCCACTCAGTCTCTTATCTTTCCATTGGTATATTTAGACTATTCATATTTAATGTAATTATTGATATATTTGGGCTTAATGTGCTCGTTTTTGGCTTTCTATTTGTTTACCCTGCTTGTCAGTTCTTTTCTTTTTCCTGCCCTACTGTGGATTACTTAAACATCTTCTAGAATGAATAGGGGAAGGCCTTTATGTACTAAAAGTTCCTCATGATATGATGTTAAGGGAAAAGTACCAGGAGAAACAGGACATATGGTATGCTGCCATAAATGTTAAAGAGCTAGAAATAAAGTATTAGTGGTTTTTGTTTTTAAGATTTATTTATTTATGTACATGGAACTGGGATACAGGCCAGAGTTGTGGGGAGGTGAGAGGGTTCACCAGGACAGAGTGGGGAACAGAACAGGCAGAATGACAAAGTACACTGCTGAGGAAAGCAGTGGGTGAGACAGAAGTCTACTGTACCATGTGGGTCACCTCCCTGGCCCGGGATTGAACTTGTGTCAAGATGGCTGTGGCCGGCTTCGTAGTGCTGTGCTTTAACCTGATGCACCACGGGGAGGGGCTGAAATAAAGTATTTGTACCAACCAAGAAAGCGTTTGCATGCATAAACAAAGAAATTAATTCTACTACATATGCCTACATGCTTTGTTCTTCATTAGATAAAATTTTCTCTAAAGCAAGAACCATCTCTTCATCTCTATCTCCTGTTACTAGCCTGAAATGATGCAGCGTAGCTGTTCAGCACACAGTTGTTGACTAATATTGAGAGCCTCCCTGAGGCTGCCCAGGCTGAATGAAACCAGCACACCTAGCACCAACCTCAGGGTTCCATCTCCTCCTCACAGAGAGGTCAGCTAGGCTGAAATCCGCAGGGAAAGGCTCCCACAAGCAACACAACTTAAATAAGATAGAGAGGAGGAAGGCAAGCACTGCTGGCAGCAAGAACATAAAGTCAGAGGGATCCGGGTAATGGCATGATGGTGAAGACGGTGGTGATGACAAGGACAATGACGACAGCCAAGGTTCACTGAAATTCCACTGTGTGTGTATCAAGAACTGTTTAACTTTTTTCACATATTAATTCGTTCATCTCTAACAAAAAATCTGCAAGGCGGGTATTATTTCCATTTTACGGAATGGGAAACTAATGCACAGAGAATAGAAGTTGTTCAAGGTCATCTAGCTATTATGAAAATACACAGGACAGGTAGAAGTTTGCCTTGATATAACTTGATTAGAAAAGAAAAGCAGGTTTATTCTTGCACTTGTGATACCCTTTTCATCCTATCTACCACCAAATATCTCATAAGTGTATGCTAGATCTTATTTTCCACAGCTCTGCAAAAACATCCCTACACGAGAGAAATCCATTGTAACACTTGCTCCTAGATATAGTTAGACATAATAATAAGGAATTTTACCAGCTCTGTTTCTGTGATTTAAACTTCCTTTCCCAAACAGTGTTGCATGTTTTAACATTAGTTTCTTCCTACAAGTAGAAACTGCCCTTGAAATTTCAGTTTTTTATGTCTAAAACAATCTTTTTTCCTGTTTCCTTAACTTGAGCCAACAAATGAGACAACTTACAGAAATGTATAAACTCATTTCCTCCTTTACTAGTTCTCTTCCTTTCCTCATTTATACTTCCCTTTGGAAAAATATATCCTTTCCTCAAAATACTTGAATAACTCACACATTCACCAGTGAGTTAAGGAAAATTTTATCTTTACTAATCTGGTTTTAGAATGAATTTAACTCTACTGAATACAAACATGTGTTCTGTGTAATCAGGATCCAGGGTTGAGAGGTTGTGGCTTTGGGTCCTGTAATAGGCTGAATTTTTCCCATGATAATCTGCATGTTGAAGTCCTAAAACACAGGACTTCAGAGAATGACTGAACTTGGAGATTGGGTCTTTAAGTAGGTAATTAAATTAAATGAGGTTAATAGGATGGAAATAGTATGACTGGTTTCCATGTATGAAGAGGAGACTAGGAGGGATTATTGGCTCCCATGGATGGTGAGCTTGGTGTGTAACACACATTTGAAGACCTGTGGCTCTGCACTCCTAAAACATAAATCATTGTAAACCAACATTGTCACCATGCCATTTTTTTGGGTTGGTACAAGTATATTATTTTTATCTTCCTTTTATATATGAGGCAACATACCTATATGTTCTGTTTCTTTTATTTTTCCTTTAACATCATTTCATAAGAAACTTTCTCTTTTAATACTTAAAGACCTTCCCCATGTCCTAGAAAATATTTAAGTAATCCACAAGAGGAAGAGGAGAGTAGGATACAGACTCACATACAGAGGGAAGACCATGTGAAGACTCAGGGAAGATGGCTATCTCCTAGTCAAGGAAAAAGGCATCAGAAGAAACTAAGCCAACTAATACACTGATCTCAGATTTCTAGATGCAGAATTGTGAGAAAGATGTCTGTTGATAAGCCACCTCATTTGTGGTATTTAGTTATGGTATCCCTCGCAAACAAAAGGCCCCCATTTTACTGTGGGCCATTCACTGTGTCCAATACTAAGTGTGCAAACCAGTATGTGCAACAGCCTACTGAATGTCTCCAGTTGTTTATCCAGAGACACCTTCCACGCATTGTGCCCAAGTACACTCCCTGAATACCGTCATCCTCCAAAGTCTCCAGAGTTCACCATCTTCATGATGGCACCTTTGTCAAGCCAGAAATCAAGGTGTCATTCTTGAACAGGCACTTTCCCTGCAGTCTCAATTCCTACAAGTTATAAGGTTCTATCCAGTCCATCTCTAAATCTCTTTAACATTTTTTGCTTCGAAAAATCTCAGACCTAAAGAAAAGTTGAAGAAATACCCTTCATTAATTTCACCATTTGCTTATACTTTTTTTTTTAAAAAGATTTATTTATTTATTTATGCATTACAGAACTGAGGTACAGGCAGAGATGCAGGGGCGGTGAGAGGATTCACCAGAGACAGAGGGGGGTGGCAGAACAGGCCGACTGACGAAGTACAC
>NW_004567107.1:53569638-53624262 GCF_000260355.1 Condylura cristata | reverse complement strand
AAAATATTTCAGAATTAAGATACCAATAGAATGGTCATTAGCAAACGTACTAATCTACTAAGTGTAAGATCTCTTTGTCATTCTCTAGGTCCTTATAAATATATATCCCACTAGGAATGTATTCACAAGTTTCTTGAAATTTATTCTCACACAAGTTTCTTGAAAGTAATTTTCATTTTAGTATACTTAAATTGTTTGGTTATGATACCTGAAAAAGGTTTAGGGCTTGGTTCTAGGTCCTCTCAGTCAGAGTCCAGAGCCAATCCTGCCCACCAACAGGGGTTCACTCAGGGACTTCCGTTATCTCTGTCCACACACATGGTAACAGACTCTCTAAGGACCCAGCTATGAAATGCAGTGGACTCTTGTTCCAGTGTTCCCCTAGTAGTCTCATACTCCCAAGGGTAAGACAGGACCTGCTCCTATCCAAGCCCCTGGGTAACAATCCCAACAAGGTTCTTTTTCCTAACATTATTTTCTACTTGTTTGCTTGTTAACACCATTGAATTACATGAAAGAACAGCACCATATGAAGTCAAATTTTGTAACTTTGATTGCTATTTGTGTTGATATATGTTTAAAATTATTACACAGTGATGCAGTAATGAAGGCAAAAAGTTGCATTTAGGCAAACAGTGCAATTAACTGTAGCAGGTATGATCAGGTACTCCCCCGGGAAAAGTTCATGTAGCCATTTTATGTAGCAGGAAGTATGCAGGGAACAAATATTTATCCATTAAAGATTTCAAATGACTTGCAAGAATAGCCTTATAATGAATGCTAGCTACACTAATGAAAAGGAGGCAAAAAGTAGCTACCAAAGAGAAAATGAAGGTGAAACCCCAGTACTGTCTTCAAGTGATTCTAAAACTTACATATACACAACGCCTGCTTTCCACTGCTATCTGAGTTTCTTATATTACATATTCTAGCCAGATCAATTAGGCAAGATAATAAATTAAAGGCATGCAAACTGGAAAGGCATAGTAAAACTATCTCTACTTACAGATGACCTGATTGTGTACATACAGAAAACCTGCAAAGAATCCACAAGAAAGTTATCACAGCTAATAAATTCAGCAACAATTCTGGAATTCAGTTGAACACACTAAAATAAGTTTTCTTTCTATCTGTAAGCAATAAACAGGAAATCAAAATAAATAAAAAGAATAAAATACCTAGGAAAAAAATTGATCAAATGGTAAAATACTTGCAAGAATAAAATATCTAGGGAAAAAATTGATCAAATGGTAAAATACTTGTACACGGTAAACCACAAAAATTATTGAAGTAAAGAAAACCATGCAAAGACATTCCATGTATATGAGTAGTAAGATGCAAAGACATTCCTTGGACATGAGTTATAAGACTCAGTGTTGCAATCCTTATCAAAATTCCTAGTGCACTGTTGTATAAATGGACATAAAATCCATACCAATGTAAGGAATCCCAAAGAACTAAAACAATCTTTAAAAGAATGAAGCAATTCATCTCATTTTGAAATTTACTACAAAGCTACAATCAGTACAGTGTGTTACTGGCATAAAGATCCACATATGGACCAATGGAATAGAACACAGAATTCAGAAGTAAACATGTGTTATCTCTATGACCAATTGATTTTCAACAAGAGAGCCAAGAACATTCTATGAGGGAAAGAAAACAATCTCTTCAACAAATGGTGGTAGAACAACAGATATTGACATGCTAAAGAATGAACACATACCATATTTTAAAATTATCTCATAAAGGATCAACTGCCCAAAATGATCAACTAATGAAAGGTAAATTGGATTATAAAAGCTATTGTCTCTCAGGACCTCCCTGGTGGTACAAGGGGATACAGTGCAGCACTGTGAAGCTCTTCACTGCCACTGCAGCACACCCCCATGGCACAGCAGACCTCTCCAGCTTCCTCTGCTGCTCTCCTAGCAGTGTTTTAGTCAATCTCTCTGTATTGTTGAATCCTCTCACCCTCCCCCCACCTCTGGGCTGTACCCCAGTTCTTGTATATATAAATCTTTATAAAGGAAAAAAGAAAAAAAAAAAACTATTGTAGGGCCTTCCCTGTGGCACAACAGGTTAAAGCACAGCACGTGAAGCTATCCACAGCCACTGCGGCACCAATGGAAGGCTCCCTAGCCAAGGAGCTGACCCACATGTTGTGGCAGACCTCTCCTGACCTGCCCGCTGCTTCTTTCAGCAGTGCACTTAGTTAATCTGCCTGTTCTGCTCCCCACTATGTCTTGGATGAATCCTTGCACCACCCCTGCACCTCAGCCTGTACCCCAGTTCTTGTATGTATAAATAATTTTTATTTATTTATTCATGCATAGAGAACTAGGGTACAGGCCAGACATAATGAGAAGACTCACCAGTGACAGACTGGGGAGCAGAAAAGGCAAACTCGCAAAATATACTGCTGAAGGGAGCAATGGGAGAGACAGGAGAGGTCTGCTGCGCCATGTGGGTCACCTGTCTCTTAGTAGAATGCCTTACTTAACCCATTGCATCACCAGGGAGGGCCCTAAGTAAATCTTTAAAAAAAAAAAAAAACTCTTGGATATCACCAAGAAAATGGGAAGACACCTATAGACGGGAAAACATTTGCATATGAGGATATAGCATCATATATATATGAGGATATAGAATACGTGAACATTTTTACAACTCAACAAACAGTAAGACAAACATGCCAATTGAAAATGAGCAGAGTTCATGTACACTATTGGTGGGTTTATAAAACAGTGCAAGTTGTTATGGATAGACAGCTGCAAGGTGACTCCTCAAAAATTTAAAGACAGACTATGAAATGATCCAGCAATCCCACTGTAAATACATATTCAAAAGAACTGAAAGCAGAATCTCAGGAAAATATGCATATTCACGTTCATAGAAGTAGGTGACAGCCCATAAAGCAACTACTCGGGAATCACGATACCATACACCATAACGAAAACAGCATGATACTACAGAATAAGGAAGGAGAGGGCTACTACTTTACGTAGATAGGAAAGGTTTCTCTTAGGAGGCGACATCGGAGACCTGAATGTACTTGTGGACAGGACCAGTTGACAATGGGACTGCGGAAAGTGAGGCAAGGGTTAAGAAGTTGGAGAGTATTTAACTGCCATGGGGGAATATATGGTGCACTGCCATCAAAGGAGTGATGTAACTTTGGTTTTTAAAAGCGAGACAGACTGAAAGCAGGAACAGTAAGCACGCAAGTGTTCTGGATTGGGAGAAACTATGTTGCGCGACAGGGTGGCTGAGAGGGTCATTCTGGATAGAACAATGCACACTGCAAAAAGGTTAAACTAACACGGTCGAGCGTTTTAGGAAAGACAAATCACGGCTTTGAGGGTCTCCTGGAACTCAGCGCAGAGTTGGAGCGACAGCACAGCCGAAGAAAGCTTTAAGTCAATTCCCGCAGTCAGTACCGGAAGCAGAAAGTTCGGGACGCAGTTGGGGCTCGGCCCCAGCTCAGAAAAGAACCGGAAGGCTCAGGAGGTGGTAGGTGTAATTCTTAGACGCAAAACGGCACCCAAACTTCACCACGGCAACAGCCAGAAGGTAACAGCACGCGGAACGCTCCTCCCACTACGCACTACTCCACCCCGGAAGTTCTGTAACCTCACTTCCGTCAGCTTAGGCCATCTTTCCATCTCGCGATAGGTGCAAGTGCCTATGAGACCAGGGCTAAGCGGAAGTCGGGCCTCTTTTTCGTGGCGCCTGAGAGGCAGTCGGGTGCTTCAAGATGAAGGTAGGAAATGGTGTCGGGCGTTCGTCCAATCTTGGAGAACGTGGGTCAGGGTCAAGCCCCAGAACATGACGCTGCTGCAGGCCTTGCCGTCCAAAGTCGTGGCTTTAGATGGAGAGTGGGCTGAGGCAAGAGAATGCTCGTCTTTGTGGAGCTGGAGCTTTTTTGGACGAGCGGATGGCGAGCGATTGCGATTGAAGTTAACGCTGGGCCGGGAGCGCCATGGTGCCGTCCTAGTGTCCGGCGGGGACGTATATGAGGGTGCTTACCCGATTGGCGGTCCCTAGGGTTGGGCTCGCTTCGGAAAGGTGAACGAACCACTTCGGGGCTACCTTCCACCCCCGGAGTCATTCCGTGAAGCTTGCGGAAAGATATATACAGTTTTTAGCTCCCGGCTTGAGTGTTGCTAGGCCCACACGTGCTTAAGTAAATATAATCGGTATCAGATTTTCTGCTGATCGGTGTGACCTGAAGGGCTCTTTGCAGTGAAATTTCTCGCGTGGCTGGTCCTGCTTTTTCATTTAGTTGTTCCCCCCCGCTTACCCCTTAGCTGAACATCTCTTACCCAGCCACTGGCTGCCAGAAACTCATTGAAGTGGACGATGAACGCAAACTTCGTACCTTTTATGACAAGCGTATGGCCACAGAGGTTGCCGCTGACGCTCTGGGTGAAGAATGGAAGGTAAATGGTGTCCACTGAATGAACTTGTGGAAGATAGGCTTTTAGTAATGGGACAGTGTAATGACGCTCAAACTCCGGTTTCTGTCTTCTGACCTTGGGTTAGTTACTTCTAAATGTCACTTTCTACGGTAGGGCTGTCGCCTAGAGGGATTGTGTGGATCAAAGGAGACTAGGATTTAGACAGGAATTTTTACAAATGTAACATGGGAAATGCAGGCAAAACTTAGTGACGAGCAAACTTTTAAGCTTATTGAAAGGTCTCATGGATTTTACCAGACTACATAACTTGAATTGAGAGTGTATTTTCATAGAGGCCACAGTGATAGAAGGCAATGTCTTTTTTTCTGCAGGGTTATGTGGTTCGAATCAGTGGTGGAAATGACAAACAAGGTTTCCCCATGAAGCAGGGTGTCTTGACCCCTGGTCGGGTCCGCCTGCTGCTCAGCAAGGGGCATTCGTGCTACAGACCCAGGAGGACTGGTGAAAGGAAACGCAAATCTGTACACGGTTGTATTGTGGATGCCAACCTGAGCGTTCTCAACTTGGTCATTGTGAAAAAAGGTGCAGCTCCTTGAAGATGGGTTCTTGAGTTTGTGTGGACAGTGATTTAAAACCGATGGGCTAAGGGACTTTGCTCATTAAGATTGTCTCCAGCTTGAGCTATCTACTTGTCATGAGGGTTGTTTGTAAGTAAGGAAGTTGTTGAATTAAAATGTCTTTGTCTATTTTCTTTTCAGGAGAGAAGGATATTCCTGGACTCACTGATACAACTGTGCCTCGCCGCCTGGGGCCCAAAAGAGCTAGCAGAATCCGAAAACTCTTCAATCTCTCTAAAGAAGATGATGTCCGCCAGTATGTTGTGAGGAAGCCCCTAAACAAAGAGGGTAAGGGAATGGATGTACCGGTTTTTATGGCTTTATTTCAACAATTTGTCACCACTGCCTGCAATATCCTGACATGTCACTAGTTTTGTGTAAGATAGATAAAATGTGCCCAGTTATTAACTGGGAAGTTTGCGTTTTTAGGAAAACATGAGGGAGATGTTGAAAATGAACATTTGTCTTCATAGCCTGGATATGTAAGTTCACTTCAAAATAATGTGATGTCAAGTTTATTGATTTTGGTTTCAGGTTTAAAAGGATAGAAAATTCTAGGACTGATTAAACAGACCCCCTGCCCTCCAAGACATGTACTGCAGACTTCTGTTGTTCACATCAGAGGATTTTTGTTGCTAAAAGAAATACGTCTTTTTCATCTGGGGTGTCAGTAGCAAAAGTTGGGAGAATTGGTTGGAAAATAGGTTATCTAAAATGCCAGGAAGTAGATGGTTGGGTTTTAGAGGTTTATATTTTAAGAAGGAATGTACATTTATTGGGCAACATAAGCCAGTGAGATTGTGGCAATACTTCATAAATTTAACTAATTCTGTAGGGAAATGTCTGATGTTTAAGTGGAATAAATACAGCATGTTGATTCAGGTTAGGTTTTCCTGATAAAAGAGTGGGCTTTTGTTTTCAGTACTGGGGGACTTAACATGCACCTGGTATGTAGTGTTTGTTCCCCTCGTAATTGCAGATACTTGAAGATCTGTGTGACAGGTACCATTTTAAATGTTGAAGGTACTATGTAAACAGCTACTATTTCATGAAATTTACTCTTAAAGGAATATATATGGTAGTTTTATACTTTCACTCCTAAAAATGTGATAATTTGACAGCTTTTAAGATTTTCTCTTAGTATCTCTATAATAAGAATTATTTAAGTTACTGTAAGTTTTAGGACATTTGCCTGAGGTGTTTATTACTCCCTCAAGGTTTATTTTATCTGGAAAGATGTTTGAGGCAGGTCTGCAATCTATAGGATTTTGCATTACAGATGACTGGTACAGCTAATGCACTATTAGTATGATTCATTTGGCTCTCTTAGGAAGCATTTTTCCAAGTAATAAAACACTGGCATTAGTAATAAAGTCATCCTGGTTATTTTTAGTTTTCCTTGTATTTTGGCAACATGAACCCATTTTGGGTGGGAGAAAGGGACTTGACAGGCGTACTTCAAATAGTTGAATAGATTTCAAAGCTTTTAGTTATTATTAACTGAAATTTGCACCTGATTCAGTGTTTTAAGAAGGTAGGCGTTATTCCCAATGAACCAGGGTTTTTAAGTGATTGAGTCATTCTCTAAATCTTTAGGCAAGAAACCCAGGACCAAAGCACCCAAGATTCAGCGTCTTGTTACTCCACGTGTTCTGCAGCACAAACGTCGGCGTATTGCTCTCAAGAAACAGCGTACTAAGAAAAATAAGGAGGAAGCTGCAGAGTATGCTAAACTTTTGGCCAAGAGAATGAAGGTAAGTCCTCAGGTGGTAGAGAATGGCGAAGTGTCAGATCTAGTATTGGGTTTGCATTCATTAACCTGGACAGGCTTTAACTTTTTTTGTTTGTTTGTTTGTTTGTTTGTTTAGGAGGCCAAAGAGAAACGCCAGGAACAGATTGCCAAGAGACGGAGGCTGTCTTCTTTGAGAGCTTCCACCTCCAAGTCTGAGTCCAGTCAAAAATGAGATTTTCTAAAAGTAACAAATAAATAAGATGAGACATCAAAACCTCCTTTGATTTTCATTGATGGTAAAACTTCAGTGAGGAGAAACTTGGGTTGGGTGTATTGTATACAAAAGTCTAATGGTAGATACTATCTATAAGTGGTAGTGAAACTGGCATTAAAATTTAGAGACTGAGTCCAATATTGTAATAGAGGGAAAGACTCCACAGAGGTGTTTTTCTGGCACTAGTGAAGGACTCAGGATTCTTAGCAAAAGGTATTGTCTCTAAAAGCAAGACTGGAATAATTTAGAGAAAGTAATAAATGACAACAGTAATCATTTTTATACTTTATTTTGAAGAATACACAATACATACATTCTTTTGTTTAAAAAAAAAGGACATTTGCCACATGTAAAAAGGATAACTTTTAAAAAGCATATTTTAATGGAAACAGTTCACAACTTTTTAGAGCCAGTGCAAATTTACTGCATTAAAAAAGCAGTTCAAGTCAAGTGAATTGTTATTCATGCTTTTTGTTGTGTTACACTCTGAAAAGGAGTTAACTTTTTACCTCTTTAAAAATATAACCTTTCTAATGTACCATGTATAGTTTCTAAAGTGACTTTATTTACAGTTATTAACCTTACTAGCAGCTTCTTTAAAAAGGCAGGTTAGGTTTTAATGGTTGGTATGTAAAGGAACTGCTTATTTGCTGGAGTGTGTTTCAACCACAGGTCATAAAATTTTTTCAGATAGACTGAGGCAGTGTTTCACAATTTAAATGAGCATCTAGATCAACTGGGATCTAAAATACCATTTGTAATAAATTAGTTTGGGGTGGAGCCCCTGGTTTTGTATTACTGTTTTCAGCTGTTGCCAGTCCTTTCTTTGCTCTATAGTAAACCTGACTGAATCTGTACAAAGCATGAGAACCACCCAAACCTGCTTCCTTATTGCAAGGAGTACAAGTCACTAAATAGGTTGGGTCTCTAGGCTGCTCTAGTTAGAAATTCTGGCAGATTTACATTGAGAAATTGCTATAGGGGAAATGTTTTACACAGCTCAACACTGTATATACCAAAGATGAAGTAAAGGGGCGATGATTGGCAAAGGCAGACTGTTGTAATCAAACTACAGGATGCAATTTAAGTCAATATAATATCCAAAACCAATATAAGCAATGTGGTCTAATTTGAAATGTTTGCATTTCACACAGTGCTACAAATCATTTAAATCTGTTCTCTAGACAATATATCTAGGGCTGTTTTTTAGTGGATACTCTGTGGTGTTAGAGAAGGACTTTAAAGGTAGTTTTGACAAAGCCTTTTTCTAAGCCAGCAGGGAAAGATTTCAGTATAAAAGGCCTAACAGTAATTTTACAAAGTTACTAGAAAGTTTCTAAATGTGTAATATGACAGTATAGTCAAATGTGTAAGCTACAGAATACTAGAAGAGGTAACTCAGGACTAAAGTGGGAAAGCAAATGCGTATTACAAAAGTTCCAAGTGAATCAAGTATTTTATGAGTCTTAAAAATGTAACAAACAAGCACAGCAAACTTAAAAATTTCATTTTATTCAAATTCATTTTTTTTTTTTTGCAAGAATTCCAAACTTTATGTTGGGTCATTTAAATGTTCAGTATAAAATACTAGTACCAAGTCTTATAATTGAGAAAATAGTTAACTCTGAGACAGTACAAAATGTCCATTTTGAAGATGGGGGATTACATAATTTCTGGTATGTTCTTTCACCAGTTGAAACTACAATTCTCCACAGATCTTAGTTAACCCTGAAATGATGACACTGGCACATCAAGGTTTAGATTACACTGGGTGGAAGGACATTTGTGTTGTATATCTAGAAATAAATTTTTCCATCAGATGATTTAGTCTGGGTAATAACAAACTCACACAACCATTGGCTTTTTAAACCACACAGAGTTAAGGCAACTTACTGTTCGTAAAGGATATTTTAAAGGCATGATAAATGTGAGGTGGGTGAGGTCATGATTTTCTTAAACCTACTGGCAACAAGTTAGACTAAAGTTTTAAGACTTAATTGATTCAAACTAAAAAAGTTATTTACAAATGCACATTTTACTCAAAAGCATACAAATCTAAATATTATACAAGAACAAAACCATGTGCAGTGCAAGTTCATCCCACAGGTTTTTAAAAGTGACTGGTAACGTGCCAGAACAATTTAAGAACCAAAGACTACATGAGCATTTTAAGCATGCTCCAGTTATGTAAACTAGAAAGCAGATTTAATTCACTTAAAGTGTCTGATTGGCTCATTTTCCAATTTTAAAGCTGCTGTAAATTAATGTACTGGAAGGGGTAAGTGGGTATTCAAGATAAAATCCATAATGCAAGACTAGACAATATGGAGGGAAGATAAAAAGTTTAAAGTCAGAGACAAGGTAACTCAACAGACTTTAAGGTAACTTTGAGGTTGACTAAGTACTAAGCCATTTAATAGAGACCCCTTTCAGAAAATTGTATTGCAACGTGCAATCTAAATAAATACATACTTGTAATATGGCTGTATATACACACACCTAACAGCCACAAATATATACACATAAACAGAGTTGCTCTTATAATTGAGAGATTTCATTTGTTTGGGGATTAGACAAGTTTGTCATTCCCCAAACCTAATAGCTTCTAATACAAATAATACCAAGGGTGAATGTGATTCTCATTACCAAGCTACTTCAAACATTGGGAAATCAAACAGTTTTGAGCAGAGGCAGGTAAAGGTGAAAATCTTCCCACATCAATAAACGGGTTATCGGCGTAGCATTTTTACATTGTGAGATGATTCAGTGGAATTACATTTCATTATATACTCCCAACATTCACTTCAGCATTTCATCTATTAGGGAATTAGTAAAACCCTTTAAATGCTTCCAGATTGAATCTGTTCTCTCCTAGCTTTGTGACCAAAACTTTAGTGAATGTTACTTAAATGAGAGGTGCTCCAAAACATTTCCTGCACCATTCCACACTAATGCTTGGTGGAGCATCGATTTTCTGCAACTTCTCAAGAATCTCTGAAGATAGACTATTGTATGCAACTCCATATTCATTGTCAAAAGCCTCTGGAAGACATTTTCAAAAGTAGTTTGTTATTACAGTCATGTATTTGAAAGTGGTAGAGTAAAATATTTTATATATTCAAACTACATATTTAGAAAGTAGATAGCTTTTTAACCCATACTTATGACAATTTTTAAAATAAAATCTCTAGTCATTTATTAACTTACCAATATCAATATTCTCTCTTCCTAGAGACACTAATGATAAGAAGAGTATTTCTCTGTATAAACTCCTATAAAAATAAAATTTTAAAACAATGAGCAAAAAGCATAAAAAGACAAATGAAGGCCATTTAAAATATAGATAAAAAGATTGCATTTTGTAACCTAGATAACAGTAATGTATGTACCCATGTCAGTGTCCTGGTTTTGACACTGAACTAGTTACGTGAGATGTCACTTAAACTACAGTTACGTAAATCTGGGTAAAGGGTATAAGAAACTACTATTTTTGCAACTTTTGAAAAATTTCCATTAAAAAGTTAAAGGGCCCCTCCCTGGTAGTGCAGAGGGGTAAAACGGAGGGAGCGCTGCAAGCTAGCAGCAGCTGCTTCAGTAAGAGCCCAATCCTGGATCCCTAGCCCCAGAGGTGATCCACAAGGTGCAACAAACCTCTCCTGTCTTGTCCTTTGTCTAACCGCCTGTTCGGCTTCCCACTCTCTGGTGAATCCTCTCACCACCCCTAAACTTCTGACCTGTACCCCACTTCTGTATGCATAAATAAATAAGTCTCTTTAAAAAATAAAAAATTGAAGTGCATAAAATTTAACACAAAAAGGATTTATTTTAACTTCACTATAACAATATAAGCTATATGATTGCTTTAACTCTAATTTCTTTTTATTATTATATTAATTTTTACATACTTTTGTGCATTTTCCTATCTCAGTTGCAATTCCCTTGGGTTTTCCATCACCAAATCACCCATGTGCCGTCACCATAGTCCAGTGCATTTCCCTCCCCCCACTGTTTTTGGTCCCATTCCCCACTCCACCCCCACAAAATGTCTCTGGTATATAGCTTTTAACTCTTAATTTCTAATTAAAACTACAAAGGCCAAATCTTTTGCCACTTGACAAAAACAAGAATTTCTAAGTTGTTAGGTCTAAAATCCTTGAACAGTGTGAAAAGTAGTATGGTATACTATTTAATTAAATGATATAGGCAAATTACCTTTATTAGGCTTGTGAATAAATATATAAATTTATATGATACCACATATAAATGTTAATTATGAGGGCAACGCTTAACTGATTTCTGAGTATTTACATAGAAAATAATTAGAGTAATATTCCAATACTTCATGTGTAGCTTTCCTTAGAAGCTTTAGAAGCCATAACATGTCATACCTAATAGGTTTTTTTCCTGCCCTTAAACAACAGGTACTTAAAACTAGCTGCTCTGCAGATTGTGAAGGTCTTGTCTTTCTTTTCTTTACATTACAGTGGGAACCATTTATTTTCATGGTCTGTCTTCAACAATTCCATGACTGAAAAAACAGAAGACCCTGGAAACACTGGCATGTTTGGTAGAATTGGTTATGTCCCCTTTTCTCAAGTTTCCACTACAAAATTCACATGCTCAGATAGGGGTGATTACTGAACAACACAAGTTAGACAATAACAAGAGGACTGGAAAGCTTCAGACTTTTTGTAGTTACCTGTCTTAACTGCTCCTACTACTTTCCAAAGTTGTTTCTGTGACTACACCCATATATTTTCCTTATCATCTATGATAAAAGGTGTGTGTGGCAGGACCTGATAAATAGTATATACGTGATACATGTGTAACAACTCATACATATGTTAAATTCACAGTTTTCCAATGAATTGCAGTAATGTTTCCAAAAGGTTTTTTGCATGAACCTTTTGTATAAAATGTGTTATCTCAATGAGTTACCTACTAAATTTTAATTGCCCCCCCCAACAGATACTTTTATTATGCCTCTGCTTAGGTATGAATGTAGTATTTATTTAAATAGCACATTTCTAAAACAATGTTCTATAATGAGGATGTGTTTCTATTACAACAGATATTTAAAAATTAATTGTAAAACCCATGGAATTGTTTTAAGTGCTATCAAGTAAATAAATTATTACCTTTGTCTTTTCATGTCTGGCTTTACTTGCTGTGAAAGCAGTAGGATGGGTTTAACAACATCATTATGTTGAATATTCTGCCTGATGGTTTCTACTAAAGTGCTTGTTGCTTGTTGTTCCTCTGACAGGAAAGACAATTTCTTTTCAGAATCTAATAAGAAGAAAACAGTAATTAAGAGCACATTTATCCAATGCAGTTACAGATTTTCCCCCAGAGTTATAGCACTTTTCTACTCATTTTTTTTTCCACTCAATATTGCCTTCCCCTTACTTGTAAAATGTATGTGGCCAATGTAATCAACTAAAAAGTATTTTTCCTGGTCTCTTCAGAGAGGAGACGGGCTATTCCTTTGCTCCTCCTTCAAAATTTAGCTTTGTGCTTAGCAGTGGGGTGATAGTTGGTACATCAGCTTCATGTGACCATCAAGTAAACTTTACTGACAGTGATACGCATGCAACAGAAGGAAGGAGTCAGAGTCCCTGATGACAAAGGCATTTCCTACTAGTCCAGGAGTGTCTACTTCCTAATTTCTTTATGTGGGAAAATAATCTTCACTTACTTAATCTTCCGTAATTTTCTATTAAATATAGCAGAACATAATCCTAATTGATGAGGATAACTCTAGAAATATTTAAAAGCAAACATTTATAAAGAACTCATACATTATGAAAGTACTTCAATGGCAAATGGAACTGAATCATACTGACAAAAAAACACATAAAATCAGCAATTGTGCTTGGCCCAGAAAAAGGAAACATCTTAACACTGAAGGTAACAGCAAAAGTCATAAGGTCTTATTTACGTTCATGTTAGTGTGACATGGGAATATGTGTCCATATTCCCATTCTAAGCTGTCATAAGCAAGTTGTTTCTTCCATACAACATAGCCCCTTTAATAAAGGTGTTCAACCAAAGAAAGAACAAAGTTCTCCATTATAAGAGTAGATACTGGTTACTTTGTGGTTTGATCTCAGCTCCTTTACTTGCTGTGAAAGTTGAATAAAGGAAACCTGAATCAGAAAGATACTGGGAAGCTACAAAAGGAGGCTTCTCACTCAGGTGCCACTCCTTGCTTCTCACAAACCTCAGCTGCCAAAAAACTTGTAGACAAGAGAAAACACCAAAATCTAAACTCTTACTCTCCTCCAATGAACTTTTACTGAAAACAGCCCTGCCCAATTTCCTCCAAAAGCCTCATAAAAACCAACCTTCACTTGGATTTATCTAAGGGCCACTTTAACTTGCAGCTCCTAAACCATAATCCTTCTGATATTCCCTAGTAAACTCATTTTTTACTAGAGGTCTTGTTTTGAAGTTGATAATGCTAAATTATGGTCTTTCAATAGATTTGATTTTCATGCAATGCTGTGATTTTAGAGCCTAACCCAAATATAATATGCAACTTCATAATTTCTTTCATGTAATTTTCAAAATTATGCCCTAATTGAAATACAATTCCCAAGTTATTCAATTCACTCATTTGATGAATATGTCCAAGTCTGTGGTTTTTAGTATATCCAAACATTGTGCAAACATTACCACCAATAGTTTTAGAACATTTTTATCACTTCCAGAAGAAACCTCTTAAGTCATTCATCAACCCCTCAGCCTGAATCAACCTCATCTACTTCTTGTCTCCTTATTTGCCTTTTCTGAATATTTCACATAAATGAAATCCTACTTTCTGTGCTCTCTTGTGACTGGCTTCTATAATGTTTTCACATGCACCCATGTTGTAGCATGTATAACACTATTCATTATTTTTATAGCCAAATAGTTATTTCATTATATGGGTATACCATACTTTGGTTATTCATTCATCAGCTGATGGACACACTGTTTCCTTTGTTAGGCTACTAAGAAAAATGTTATTAACATCTGTGTGGACCTATGTTTTCATTTCTGCTGGGTCTATACCTAAGAGTGCCACTATTGATCACTATTGATATAACTGTTTTGAGGAACTGTGAAACTATTTTCCAAAGCAGCTGAAATATTTTTTACTTCAATCAGCAGTACATCAGGGTTTCAACTTCTCTACAGCTCTACATCTAGCAACTTGTTACATCATTTTGATTAGCCTATCTAGTGAATGTGAAGTGACAGCTCTTCACGATTTTGATTTACATGTCCTGTTGTCAGTGGTATGGAATACCTTATTCTCTTGTTCTTTGGAGAACTGGCTAATCAGATCCTGAATATGTGTCACAAAATTCTTATATTGAAACCTAATTTCCAATATGGTAGTATAAGGAAGTGGGGCAATTTGGGAGGTGATTAGGTCATGAGGGTAGGATCATGTGAACAGAATTTAGTGCCTTTTTAAAAAAGGCACCCATTCCTTCAACGTGAGGAAAGAATGAGAAGTCTGCAACTCAGAAGTGGACTCTCAACTGATCATGACAGCACCTTAACCTTGGATGTCCAACTTCTAGAACTATGAAAAACAGATTGCAGTTTAAAAACTACCTAGTCTGTGGCATTTTGTTATAGTGGCAAAATTGGACTCAGAACTTTTGCCAACTGCTCATATGGCTGTGCTCTTATTATTGAGTTTTAAGCATTCTTTACATATTCTGCATGTAATGCGGATCCCTACTACTGTGTATTTACAAATATTTTCCCCCATTCAGTGGACCAATGTTTTACTTTTATGATGGTTTTGCTTTTAAGTCCAATTTATCTACTTTTTCCTTTTGTTTTTAGTGGTGCTATGTAAGATCTGTCCAACACAGCATCATGAAGGTTCACTCCTATGGTACACAGGATCACATCTCAGTCTTTGACTAAGATCGAGTGTAGTGTACAAATAACTCTTTTTCTTGGCTACCAACATTCCATAGTATAGGTTGGCCACAATTCTAAGATATTTAAAGATTTTCAATAGCATAAATAACCCTCCAATAAACACTACTATATATACAATATTGTATATTCCATTTCTATAGAACAGAAACAACTTACTGTGACTGCTAAGTTAAAAGGTATTTGTATATTAAATGTTATGTCTAACGTTATATTAAATTGTATTGTTAAAATTTTGCCATCCTGATACAGGTTTATATTTTCTGTTTTTAGAAAACACTTTGAACTAAAATGAAAAGAATCTTGAAAAGATACTAAAAACTAATGAAAACATTTTTAGAAAGCAAAATACTGTCTCTCTGATTTCTTTAATCATACTCTCCCTCCTCTCCTCATAGTAGTCCCTTTTTCTTTATTGGCAAATAGTATTATACTATATAGATGGAATATATATCACAATTTGCTCACTCATTTACCTTTGGATAGATATTTGGGTTACTTCTAGTTAGAGCCTTTAATGTCTGTAACTATTTTACTTACTAAAATTCCTCCATGAGACATATAGAGGTTCTCCTGGTTCCTGATGAAGGTTGATATTATCCCATAACAACTGAATATACACAAGTTTGCTATCCTGGGAGAGAGATGACAGAGGAAGCTGAAAGAAAGAGAAAGTATTAGTAATCCAAGCACAATATTTACCAATGGACCTACTAATGCTTGATTATACATAATAGATAAGGGCCTAAAATACTAAGCAAAAATTAAAATTTTTATTTATAGCAAGATAAAGGTTCTTATTATTTTCTGAGATGCAAGTTTCTCATTCTGATTTCCAAGATTCAGAATGACAACTTGGTAACTGGCATAATGGCTACATGAAAAACTAATTACCATTATTTTAAGAAGGGCAATCATTTCTACCTGATTGTGTTGACAACAACTTAAGTGAGTCAAAATAGGGTTTGTAATAAGATACTATTGACACTGGTGTCATGTTTGGAGTATAGGGTTTTTCTCAATATTCAGTATGATAAAATGAGAGACTCCAGAAGGACACTGTCTCCAACAGAATTGGAGATCCCAGAACAAGAAGAATAGAGGCTTTATGAGAGTCAGAAAGCCAGACTTGAATCTTGGCTCCACAGGGCTTTTTAGCTGTGTGACCCTGCAGAAATTGTTTCTCTAATGGAATCACCTGAAAAACAGAAGTCCTTTTAATAAGGTTGAAGTGAGAATCTGATGGGAATGATATTTCAGAGGAAAAGATACCTTTTCTAGCCACCCTTGTTAACTAGTTATGACCACAGAACTAAGTTCTGTTCAAACAGATATATGGAAGTATTTGCAACTCCAGAAGGGGCCCCCAAATAAAGAAACGTCTTTTTTATCCATTTTCCTCTTCATGTGGAGATGTGGAACGTGGATGTGACAGCTTGTGTGGACAGAACCAGTCATCCACTAAGTGCAGAATTGGAAGTGGAAGTCATGCACAGCTGAGCAAAAAAGAATCATCATCATCTCAGGACTTTAACACTGGACCATCTCTTAAAACTCTTAAATGAGACACAAATAGCTCTCTGTTTACTCTGCTACTTTAGATTAAACCTCTTCCTAACCAACACCAATGTATTGTAAAGAGGCTGATAGCCTACCTGTATACCTCCATTACAATGTTCTGATGTTAGGATAAGCCCTGGCAAGTTACTAGGAAGGTCCAAACGTCTGAAATACCAAACGAGGTTCCAGAAAATGATAGGATGTTGATTGATGAAAGAGGATGTGTGAATCACCTGATCACCTTCATTTTCTAACAAAGACTCAAGTTCTTTACGAAGCACTAGAGGACTCAAGTACGGCACAGAAACAGGGGGAGGATTGGGCCTTTTTCCTAAAGGATCCTTAAAAATATAAAAACAAAGAAGTAATATTATCAATTTAATTCTATGTTATGAAGAATACTTCTAAATTAGATTATACTTCTCTTTCTAGCCGTTCCAAGTCATTTATTTCAGGGCCATTGTTATTGGTAGCATACCCTAATAAAAATCTAAAGAAGGAAAAACACTTTACAATGAATATCCTTCAGTCCAAAGACTGTAAGAGAAATTAATAACCACGTAGTAGACCCTAATTTCAAGAAAATTTTTTCTATCAACATGACAGAGCAATGACATATATGATTTTTCCTTTTCAATGTTTTATAAAGAAATATTTGCATTTTAGATGCAAATAATACCAAAGAACATGTAATTTTTATCTTCCTCCTACCAATTCTAAATAGATGGGACAATATTTTGTGTAATATTGTGACTCCTTTTAATACAGTATCAAATTTTTTTTTACACTGAAGAGCAGATTTATAAATCAAAGTAATAAATATAGACAAGACCAATCTAGACCTTATAAGTTGTGTATATCAGTCAGAATAAAAAGTTCATGACCAGGCCCTCTCTGGTGGCGCAGCAGGTTAAAGCACAGTGCTGAGAAGCGAAAGCCACTTCAGCATGAGTTTGAAACCTGCCCACCCCAGACGTTACCACATGGCACAGCAGACCTCTACTGACCGGCCCACTGCTCCCTCAGCAGTGTACTTCCTCGATCTGCCTGTTTTGCTCCCCACTCTGTCTCTGGTGAATCCTCTCACCGCCCCTGCACCTCTGGCCTGTTTTGTATGCACAAATAAATCAATCTTATTTTAAAAAAAGTTTAAATAAAAAGTTCATGACCAGCTCAGTAATGAGTACCCTTAACTGCTCAAACTGAAGTCTTCAAATATCTTTTGTTCTAAAAATAATATTTCTTAGAGATAGAGAAACAGCTGATTCTAGTCTGGGGAAAGAAATCTATACCATGAACATGAAACATTTTGTTATAACAAAGAAAATAGGCCCTCCCTGGTGGCGCAGCGGGTTAAAGCACTAAGAAGCCTAAGCCACTTCCGCATGAGTTCAATCCCCGCCTGCCCGGGAGGTGACCACATGGGGCGGCAGACCTCTCCTGACCCGCCGGCTGCTCCCCTCAGCAGTGTACTTCGTTGATCTGCCTGTTCTGCTCCCCACTCTGTCTCTGGTGAATCCTCTCACCCTCCTCATCTCTGGCCTGTACCCCAGTTCTGTATGAATGAATAAATAATCTTAAAAAAAAAACAACAAGGAAACATTAAAATATATTACAAAAAGGTTACTAGAGTGGTCAAAGGGATCAAGGCACCAACTTATATAGATTTGTATCTGAACAAAGATGGGATAAACAATAAAGATAACAACAATGGATATAAATATTTAATTCAGTGAATTTATTATATCCTACTTCTCCAAATCAACTGATCACTGGACATTGCTAGGAACTCAATTTGTTATTCTGAAAATTAATAAGTTACAAAAAAAAATTAAACATTTTTCCTGCTTTCTAATATAAACTGCATCTTTAGAAAACCAAACAGAAGACATGAGAGAAAATTTTCTTTATAGACATATGCCATATAATAGATAAAAAAAGAATTAGTTTACTGAGTGCTTTGATCTAGTATTGGAGGTATTTACGACTCCTAGTATCACAGAAAGAGATCATGACTCCTGTAGGAGTAAAACACTCATGAATCTGTCTGACAAAAATTAGCAACAAAACAAAACAAATCCTGAATTGAGTCCAGTTCCTAGAAAACTTAATTTGTTGTAATTAACATATAAATTGCAAGGAAAAAAGAATATCCTACAGAACAATGGCAATGTTTTTAAAAACAGTTCTTTTAGAGACACTTTTAATTTTCAAAAATGAAATAAATGCTATCTCTGCCTCCCTGGTGGCATTGGGGTCAAAGTTTCAGTGCTATGAAGTTATTACCAGCCACTGCGGAACAAATTAGATCCCCGCCAGGGAGCTGATCCACATGGTGCAGCAGACCTCTGCTGACCCGCCCATTGCTCCCCTCAGCAGTGTATTTCAGTAGTTCTGCCTGTTCTACTCCTTACTCTGTTTCTAATCCTCTCACCTACCCCCAGTCTCTTCCTACACCCTAGTTCTTATATGCATAAATAAATATTTAAAAAGAGAGAAATAAGCAATATCTAAAATGTGCTTCAAAATAACCTAGAAAAGGAAAAATGACTGAGGGTGCACAAAAAAATGCATGGCCTAAAGTTGAAAATTACTGAAGGAAAATGATGGGCCAGAGAGACCCATTATACTGTTTAATTTTATACATATTTGAAATTTTAAAAAGTTCTTAAATTTTTAGTTTATTTATAAAAAATTCTTACCAATTTTCATGTGATTGAACTAAATCTACCACAGAAAAATGATATGCTGTTCTAATTAATACTTACATGAACACACAATATCACTACATGTTGTTACATACCAACACTTCCTGTAGACTATTTGGAAGACTAACTGTTGAAATGCCATGAAATGGTCGCTGAGAAAAATCAATATTTTGCAAGGGGCCTCCAACACTGTGGCTTCGAGTCAAAGATACATTTCGCTTTGTCAAGCTACTAGGCACAGGTGAAACTTTCATAGTTTGGACATCTCCACTGGCTTTCTGTATTTCACCACTTTTAAAAAAATGAAGAAATGCTGTGTTTAGAGCGAAAGTATTTTCAGAATGAATGGCATATATAAGTATATCTGAGAAGAGTCAGGACCACCTTATGAGAATTAAATTTTCTTTAGGCATTTTTGTAAAAATGATCAGGAGTACATGAGCCTGCTGAGTAATATACAATAGTCTCTGTAGAAATGTGGGACTTATACAATAGTTAAGAGTAAAGAGTACATTTCATAGTAAAAAGAACACTTCCCTGGAAACCGCAATGACTACACTAAACAGCGAAATCCTTTTACTAAGTTGGTAAGTTTAATTTGTAAAAGACCACTGTGAAACATTGAACATAATTTCAAAAGTGGTTTATCATCATATTAATTAGTCAGATATTTAAGCAATATTTGGTAGACAATGAGTTAGGCTGTCTTAAAAATATAATTTTTATAAGGAAACCCAATATTTTGTAAAGAATTCTCTGTACCCTCTGGTACCTTGATTCAACTGCAGAGCTTGTTTCTTCAGTTATGGTCTGGTTAACTTTTGGGAAATCCATGAAGTTGATCAAGTCAGGTTCTGCTGAACTGGATACAGGTTTGTGTTCCAAAGGTTCACTTGCCAATGGAATGCTGCCACTTTGTAAACTATCACCAGAGGTACTTGGTTTCAGGAAAAAGCTAAATATAGAACAGTTCCAAAAGCAGTCTTTAAATATCTTGAAGACCTTTATATCCCATCATTCCCATCATATTTAGAATCATTTCATGGTAAAGCAGTCATTAGTGAATTATACAATCCATAAGTGAAATACTGCCTATTTCTGACATGTATATATTGTTATTCTTCGTCCCCTAGGCTGCTCCCAATAAACTTTTCACACAAAAATATCTAGAGAAGGTTATAGTTCACAATAAAATATTTTCAATTTCTGAGAGACATTCAACAAAGCTATGAAGGAAGCAAGCTAAGTGTTACTGAAATTATTTATATTACTTCCCCCCCACACTTATAAATATCTATTTTGTCATTTCTTCTCTTGTCTATTCATCAGTATTTATTTTCATCTTATTTGTCTCCTCTCTTCTAGGTGGAAGTGAGTTGAGAGCTGGGCCTTGCAAGAGACTGAAAACTTTGAGGTAGTAGTGATGTTTTTTTTTTTTTTAACTGTTCTGTATCTTGATAAACTTGGCTTGCACAAACATATGCATTTATTCTTCAACTGGTACATTTAAGATCTGCACATTCTACTATATGTAATTTTATCCCAAAAGAAAAAATATCCACAAGTACTGAAACAAGGTTAATGGTGTGCATTAACCTAGAAGTCTTGGGGAAGAAGTGTATTAATATCTACATATTATTTTAAATAAATGAAAATATAAGATGGAAGGGTGGACGGATGGAGGTATTGATAGGTTATAAAGCAAGTTTGAAGTAAGTAAAATATTAATTATAGGCTGTAGGTGTGGCTACTTTGGTATTCAGTGTAAAAACAAGCTTTAGTAAGTCTGAAACTTTCCATAATGACATACGCAAAAGGAAAATCGGTAATGCTTTTTAGTTATAAATTAGAAGGAATTCACATATTAGCTTCAGAAACACAATTAAAACACAAAGACATATAAAATTGATGGAGGTTTTAAAACTCTCTAAAGGACACAATAGAAGATATGAAAATAATGGAAAGATGTATACTGCTCATAAATAAAGAGAATACTGAAAATGTCAATTTTTCCAAAATAAATCTATAAATGTAATGCAAACCTAATAAAAACTTCATTGCAATGAAAACAACTGAATCTTTTTTAGAAACTAATTGTGATTCTTTCAACTCATGACCATGATATCTTTTAATTTCTTTGTATCTTCTATTTCTTTCATCTATGTCCTGTAAGTTTTCAGTATACAGGTTATTCACCTTCTTGGTTAGACTTATTCTTATATATCTTATTCTTTTTGATGCAATAGTAATTTTGAAAAATTTATCTTTCTGTCCTGTAGACAAATCATTATGCTATATATGAAATTAACAAAGTGATATATATTAATAGTACTTCAATAACAGGCTATTCAAGATAGAGATCAAAAAGAATATAAAATCAGAAAGGGATGTAAATAAGCAATCATAGAAGATGATGGAAATCAGTAAGTATATGAAGAGATATTCAAACTCACTAATATCAAGATAAACTTCTAAAAGACATCACTTTAAACTTATCAGAATGCCAAAATTAGCAAAGTGACACCACCAGATGATGGCAAGAATATACAGAAATGAGGTATCTTGGGTACTATGAGTGGGAATTGAGCCACCTGCAATGCAACCTTTCAATATTTATTGAAATCATGTATGAAAACAACCCAATGAGCTCATGACTAAGATGATTTTCTGAGAGAAACTACTGCATAATTCCAGAAGGAGAAATATATTTTGGAGAGTATATTGTATCATGACAGTGGTATTTATAACAACCATGAACTAGAATCCACTGAGGTAGCTAACGCAGATAGCTTACTTCAGAAGAAAAGGAATAAACTGGATGTACATATAGCAACTCAGAATTTAAACTGGGTTTTCGGTATTGTTTTCATCATATAAGTTAAAAATACATAATCAGACAAAACTATGTATTTTGTAAATGATATATATTCAAATATATATCATGCACAGCAGAGTTGGTTTTTGCTGGATAAGGGAATAAGAGTGGGGATAGGAGATAGAAGATAATAAAAGAAGGCCCCTGTCAAACCAAAACAAGAGTCTGATTTAACTCTAAGCTCTCTAGTTAAGTGAGGCTACAAGGTTAAATAGAAATACCTTTGTGATTCGAAGTTTTAAAAAAGCAGATAGAGGTAGATAATATAAAGAATGTTTCCTCCATACAATTAATAGAATATTAAGTGTACAGTGAGTCCTCATTAAAAGCTGTCGACAGGTTTGCAGAAGCCACACAGAATGACAGCAAGTTTTCGAATAAAGCCATTTCACACAATACTGGTTGACTGTTTTTTTTCTCAACAGATGTAACTAAATGACAATGAATGAAAAGACACTATTCGGGAACCTTCTGGAATTATTTTGTGATCATACCAACACCAAACTCTTAAATGAATGATTATGGATGAGTTAGTCTCATTTTGCTAAGAGAACTGCCACAAGAGGTTAACAAGTTATGAAAGTTTGAAATTAACACCTTTCCCCTAACTAATGCCTCCCACATTTTTTTCTCTCTTGCTTCTAGAAAACAAACTATAGTCACTGTGGCAGAAAGTTTAAAATGATGACTAAAAGGTCCTGACTTTATAAAGTTTAGCCCCAACAATTAACTACCACTGATAATCATGTCAAATAAAATAGAAAAGTAGTCTCCTACATTTCTAGTACTTTTTGCTTATTTACTGAAAGTAAGGAGAGAAGAGAAAGGGGCATTTGGAACATAAACATGACTATTTCCCTCTTCCTCCAGAAGTCTTGATTTTCAGAGGACACATTCCTTTTAAGGGAGCTTTTATGATACTAACCTTGCAGAGCCTCTCAAGTCTTTAAATTCTATATGGAGAAGAGGCAAAAAGTTACTTTTACAAAATGGACAGGTTGTATTTAAATTTGAGTCATCTGCCATCCATCCAGCCATAATTTCTTCATCATAAACTAAAGCTTCACAAGCTCTGCACTGTGAACAACTTGACATCAAAACCTAAGGGTTAAAAAGTACAGACAGTGAGAACCTCTGATGAAAATGTATCTTAATAGGACATGCTCTTGAGAGAGATGTACAATTTCATTTATTTTTTTGATCAAATTTAAAACTAGCAGCTCAATTACTTTATAGGAAAAACTACCAGCTTTATTACCTGGGCTATCTATATATCAAGCAAATTCAAAAAAATCACTTATTTTACTGTTCCCACAAGGGAGGGTATCATAGAATTCTTTGAAATGCCATTCTGAAATAAAAATATATTTAGTCATTTTATCATAAGCAGAATATAGAACTTTTACCTCCATTGCACAATTTTGATAGATGCTAGACATGCTAGTATTTTGAGAAGAACCATGGTCTGATTTTTCAAACTCCTGCCCTTTTATGCCTCTTGAAAACAGAACTTCACCTAGAGAGAAGTAAAAATTGTAATACGTTATATATGTGAATAATATCCTTAGTCTTTTTGAAATATGTAGTAATGTAGAAGGGACGTATGAAGTCTGCAGTTTATTTTTAAATGCTTCAGTATAAATATGGATGTATGTACACAGTGACAAAAGTAACATTAGTTATATAAATCTAGATGGATTCTTTCAACTACTCAGGATCATTTGAAATGTTTCATAATAGAAAGTTGGAAAAAATTACAATTAGAATTACAATTTTAAAAAGTGAACCCAGGGCCTCTTAACCCTTACATATATCTGATTCACTCACTAAAAATCCACAGTCTAAAATGCCCCATCTCACAGATCCAGTCTTGAAAGTTTTAGCCTAGCATTTGGACATCTGTATTTTATTTCCAGGTGATATTGATGTGCAATACAGTTTGAGAACTAATGATATAATCCATAAATACACACACTATAAATAAACTCTGTGGGTGACAAGTACTTAAACATCATATAAAAGTGATAGTATAACATGGCTATGTTAAAAATTAGATCATCTCCACAAATGGGCTTTATTAAGCATGTGGTATGGGACAGAAAGATAGGGCAAATACTTTAGAAGGACAATCTTCCCCCCATACCTGGTGGGTAATGCAGCTTTCCTACATCTCCACTGCTGCTGCTACTACCAAGGCTTGTGTTGCTCTGGGTAAGTTCACTGGGGACCAACCCTGTGATATTTGTGTTGGGTGATATATTCTCCCCCAAAATATGGTCTTCAAGGCCAGCTGGGAAGCTGTAATCTCTACCAGTTTCCTCCTTTAAACAAAAAGAATAAAATCCCACATACATAAATAGCACCTTTTCCAATGAAAAATATTCACTCTACCCTCTTATGAATTAAGCTCCTTTCAACCTTAAATAAAACCACCATCCCCATATTTTTCAAAATTATGAACTCTTCTCACTATTATTTGGATTCTTTTTTCTATAATCTACCACATTCAAGGAATGACCTAATTATTTTTAACACTTAAAACTATATACTTTAATAATATATATATAAACAACTAGGTAAGCTTGTGGAGAAGCTAGCCAGATAAGGAGATACAAGTGTCCATCTACATTTTCTATATTTCATTTTTTTCTTAGAGTATGTATTAAAGTTGTTTAATAAACAATTTCTTATCTGTCATTATGGAAGTTCTATATTGTAAGGACTAGTTATTTGCCTGAGGACAAACAGCAGTCGCATGACGAGTAATTATTCTTGAATTCTACACTGAACAAATTTATGCTTGAGATATAAGGTCCCACCTGTATTTATTATTTATGTAGTGTCTGCTAGACCCTAAGACATCAGCCAATCTGGTGATTTCCTTCTTTAGAATGCTGTGAAATTGAAGAAGAGTAAGATGATCATTCTGATGATGCTAAAGGCTTCTGATATATTGGGTTTTAGATTGACTCTTGTGTCTGGGAACCTTATTAATGTAGCATATGTGGCTTGACTACCTGAACAGCTCTGCCAATAGTCACCAATTTGTTGCCTATTGTGACTCCCAAATCTATGACCTAATATTTTGAGACTATGTTGTGCCCTGGTATTTATTAGGAGTGTGGGATATCTTTCAATATTCAATATTATAGAATGATGGGACTCTAGGAGGTCACTATCACCAACAGAATCAAGGATCCCAGCATAAGCAGAACAAGGACTTCAGAGTCAGACTGTCAGACGATAATCTTGGCTCTCCATTACTTAACGAAGTATGTGACCCTGTAGAAATCGCTTCTCTAACTTTTCACTGAATTATCTGAAAAACATGAATAATTTGAACCTTATTTAAAATAAGGTTGTTCAGACTCCAGTCCTAATAATTTTTGAAGGTTTTGCTATTAATCTGTGAACTGTACTAGATCCTCAATTTTTTAAATATCTGTGATAACTTTCTAACTACATTTAGTTTTTTCCTAATCTTCTTGCTTTAGATTGATTGAAAACCTATAACTTTTTTTCTCAAACAATGCAAGCTTGCAATGGAGAATCTGATATTAACTTCCTTTGTCTTAACTAATATGTCATATTTGACATTCTTCACAAGCCATGTGAATGAGTCAGCAGTTATGCTGAATCTTTCACATGTATACAGGAGATGGATATGCTATTAAAACTTTTTTTAAAGATGTGGTACATATACACAATGGAATATTATTCAGCAACCAAAAAAGATAAACTCATGCCATTTGCAGCAATATGGATGGAGCTGGAAGGAATCATGCTTAATAAGCCAGAAAGAAAAAGAAAACTACCAGATGGTTTCACTCATAGCATGAGTGTAAGGGATCAGAAAAAAAAAAAAAAGCAATTTGTAATTAAGTAAAAACAAAAATCAGGCCCTCCCTGGTGGCGCAGCGGGTTAAAGCACAGCATTAAGAAGCTAAAGCCACTTCTGCATGAGTTTGATTCCCGCCTGCCCCGGAGGTCACCACATGGCGAGGCAGACCTCTCCTGACACGCCCGCTGCTCCCCTCAGCAGTGTACTTCGTAGATCTGCCTGTTCTGCTCCCCACTCTGTCTCTGGTGAAGCCTCTCACCGCCCCTGAGCCTCTGGCCTGCACCTCAGTTCTGTATGCACAAATAAATCTTTAAAAAAAAAAAAATGAAAATCAACAAACAACTATAAACCAGAGATGTTCTACGGGGAGTGGTGAAAGGATCAGGATCAAAACTGGGGCAGGAAGAGCACACAGGACTATGGGTGAACTGGTGATGGGAAGTCCATGGAGATTACAACCAAGATGAAAAAATGTACAAAATGAAAAATGACACAAAATAAAGAAATATAGATAGAATTTTAAAAACCTTCAATTTTTTTCTCTTAAAAATAAAATGAAAAATAAGGTTGTTTTGTGAGATTTCTCACTAGTAATGTAACTGTTCAGAAAAACTATCATTATTAGATATCACTTTTTTTAAGCCCCGACCCTGCCCACTGAAACCTATATTGTTCTTTTCTTTGATGTTATAGTTAAGAATGTGGATCCTAGAATCAAATTCCCAAATTCTAGTTTTGCCACTCACTAGTTGTGTGAGCTGCAGAAGTTAATTAACCTCTCTGAATCTCGGGTACTTCATAGAATACTTGATAACAATAGTACCATGGGGTTGTTATGAAAACATATAGCTATGACAGTAACTACAACACAGTGCTAGAATAATAATGATCTCTAAAGAGGTCTATCTCTTCTACTAAAGTACCCAAGTATTACATAATTCTTTGAACACAAGGATTTATTTTCAATTTCTTTATCTAAAACAAATAAACAAAATTTACCTAATCCTCTTCAAAAACAGATGACTACCATTAAAATTATTTTTAAAAGATTTAATCATTTTTGAAAAAAAAAGATTTAATCATTTTTGTAATACAGTATGAAATCCATGGATTGAGTTGCAGAGTGATTTCACATATATTAAACAGAAAACAGGTGAAAATTATTTTAAAAAATGAAGTACTATGCAATTCTGACATGACATTTATATTCAATCATAAGTGCTTTCAAAGAAATCATGGTAAATCAGTTTACACTGATACAGAGTTAGCTCCCGATAGTCTATTTCTTCATTACTAATTTGTTTATATATATATATATATATTCAAGATTCAAGTCATTTTAAGAAATAGGATATGAATAAAAAATTTTTAAATATGAAAATGAAAGTTAAAAAACCACAAAACTATATATAAAGAAATGCACAAATATTCTAAACTCAGACTGATTATGCACATAAGACATTCTTACCTCGTCATCAGAGTAGTTGTAGGCAGATGCTACAGCTACCCACATCTTACTGGCAACTGTTGCTGCTTGTTTCATACTAGATTTCAGCACATCTATCTTAGGCCCTGAGAGTATATTATCCAGCTTCAGACCTGACAAAGAATTTACCACAGAACCCAATGAGCCATGTGGTGAAGAGCGCACCAGTGCCGATAAAGAACTTGAACGATCTTTATGAGTTCGAATGGGAGTTTGCTGCTTGAAACGCCCAGTAAAAGTTTTAGACGTGGAAGCTGCAAGGGAGTTCTTTTCACTTTCAGGATTTTCCTGTGCTGGCGGGCTATGATCTAAAGGTAGGCTTGATCTCCTATCTAAAGGGTGAATAAATGTAGTGGTAGTGCCAGACTCTTTGCTTCCCTCTCTGTTCAATTCCATACTAGAAGACTTGCTGCCCAGAGGACTTTTCAGATTCATATAACTTTCAATTTCATCAGCAAGATTCCGGGCAATAAGTGGAGAAAATTTATCTTCAGAATCAGGTGTTTTTTCTCCTGTGCATTCAGTAGCTAAAAGAGACAAAGGATCTAGTCCAGTTTCAACATCCTCCCTCTCAACAACTTTAGCAATACCATATAAACTACTTCTCTTATTCATCAGATCTTTGGATCCTGTGTTTAAGTCTATGGACTGATCATTGCTAATAGGATTTTGCAGACTGTCATGCGTATCCTTTGTCATACTAGTTTTAGCTGTGTTGTCATCAGCCACAGGCTCTAGGAGCTCTTGGCTTTCCTCAAGCATCTCTAATACTGAAGATCTGTGCTCAGAATCCCACATGCTTTCAGACATATGAGTCCTAGTATCACCTGGATGATAGTTAGCACTCTCAAAGCTATGGGTTCTTGAAAGATGAAGCGGAGAAGTCTTATTAGGACATGACAATGCTGCTGTAAGAATCTTGGCATCTGCTCCCATCATGATAGCCACTTCACTTGAATTCAAATCCAAACTGCTCTTCTTAAGCAACATTCCTGCTCGACTTTCAGAACTAAAACTACAGCTCCTCTCTGGAAAATGTTTTTGTCTTTTTTCTCCTCTATCGCCATTTTTCTTGAGATTAGTAACTTCACCATAGACTGCATCTTCACCTGGATCTTGAGCAGACAATAGCACATTCGATATACTACCTAAAAGAAGTACAGTATGAAAAATCAATATATTTTCTCTTATAAACTGTATACAAATATTTATTTTTTACTTTGATAGTGACATATACCAGAGTAGAAGATTCAGAAATTGTAAAGATTAGAACTTATAAAAAGGCATTGAGAAGACACTCCCAAAACCCCCCATACATTTAACCCTGTCTCCCAGAGATAATTTAAACTACATTTCATCCTCTATGCATATACACTTTCATTACAAAAAAGAACATGTTGTATGTGCATGTATATTGTTCAAACATTTATCAGTGTAGATCTATAAATGGCTTACATTTTAAAAGTGTCAGTCAACTTAAATATATTCTCCATTAAATATAGCACACCTAACTAGAAATAATCTACTTAATTTACATATATCTAATTCAACAAATACTTGCCAGTTAAACCATGCAAAGCAAATTCATAGTTATGGGGAAATTATGTATTTGCTACAGCAAAAACTTTCTGTTCCAAAGTAAAATAATCTGAATGGAGTGCTCAGAATCCAAGAAGTCTGATTAAAAAAAAAAAAAAAGAAAGAAAGAAAGAGCTAAAAAAGAGCTACATTCATTCCTGCAACAAATATCTAACTGTCCATTAGAACTCACTATGTGAGATGCTAGGAAAACAATATTGAAAAAAATTCTTGACTCCAGCCTCACAGAAGGTTAGTCTTGTATGATTAAATGGAACAAAATAATGCCAGTAACTAAAGAAACACCCCCAGTGTTGGGGAAAGCAAGCAGCCTTTCTACTCCATGCTACCAAGCTCTTTTTCCCACCCCAAGACCAAAAGCTATTTCCTATTTGAATTATAACCAGAACTTCAGTGTTCCCATTCATATTTAGGATCCTGATTTTTTTTTAAAGATTTATTTATTTATTCACACAGAACTGGGGTAGAAGCCAGAGGTGAGGTGCAGAGGCAGTTGAGTCTTCACCAGAGACAGAGTGGGGAGCAGAACAGGCTGACTGACAAAATGGTCAGCGGGTGGGTCAGGAGAGGTCTGCCGTGCCAGGTGTGTCACCTCCAGGGCTGGGATCGAACTCATGCTGAAGTGGCTTTAGCTTCTTAGTGCAGTGCTTTAACCCACTGTGCCACCAGGGAGGGCCCCCTGCGGTGAAAACTTTTATCAATAATTAGGTGAAGTCTCAGCACTGCCACTGCAAAGGCCCATCTCTACAGCCTGAGTTCAGTCCCTGGCCAGAAAGCTAGCCTACATAGAACAGCAGGCCTCTTCTATCTCACCCACTGCTCCCCTCAACAGTGCATTTCAGTGTATCTGCCTGTTCTGCTCCCCACTCTGTCTCTAGTGACTCCTCTCACTCCTCACCCTCCACACCTCCAAACTGTACTCCAGATCTATTTAAAAAAAAGAAGATTTTTGCAAATGCAGTGATTCCTGTAGTACTTCCAAGAATTCAATAGCACATTTCATTAGAATAATCTTATTATTTTTAAAAAGGTTTATTTATTTATGCATATAGAACTGAGGTATAGGCCAGTGGTCTGGGGCCAGTGAGAGATTTCACCAGAGACAGAGTGGGGAGCAGGACAGACAGAATGACAAAGTACACTGCTGGGGGGAGCAGTGGGAGAGACAGGAGAGGTCTGCTGCACTACCTGGCTGGGGATCAAACTCATGCTGAAGCAGTCATGGATAGAATGGCAGTGCTGTGCTTTAACCCAGTGTGCCAATAGCGAGGTCCCTCATTAGAATAATCTTAAAATAAATTTATTTGATAAACTGGGAAAAAGCCCAATACCACCTCTTTTGACTAAATCAAGTAAATCTTTCAAGATTACGGTGAATATGGGCAGAAGAACTAAAAACGCACTTCTCCAAAGAGGAAACCAAAATGGTCCACAGGTATACAACACAATACATATCAAAACCACAGTGAGATATCATCTCACACCACTGAGAGTGGCACAAATTAAAAAGACTAGCAACAACAAATTCTGGCAAGGATGTGGAGAAAAAGGGACTCTCCTACATTGTTGGTGGGAATGCAAACTGGTTCAACCACTATGGAAAGCTGGAGATTCCTCAAGCTGTTAAAAATGGACCTTCCTAATGATCCAGAAATTCCACTCCTAGGTATCTACCCAAAGGACACAAAAACATTAATTCAAAAGAACACCTGCACCCCTATGTCTATTGCAGCACTATTTAAGAAAGGTAAGCTATGGAAACAACCCAGGAGCCCAAAAATAAATGACTGGGTCAAGAAGATGTGGTACATACACATAACAGAATATTACTCAACAATCAAAAAAAAAATAAACTCATGCTATTTTCAGCAACATGGATGCAGCTGGAAAGAAATAAGCCAGAAAGGAAAATAAAAATACTGGATGGTTTCACTATTAGGAGGAATATAGAAGATCCAAATAAGGGGATCAGGAAAAAATATATATGTAGAATAAATAAATGTCAAAATTAACAGACAGCTGTAAACCACACATTTTGCAGGGGGGTAGAGGAGAGCAGGATCAAAACAGGGGTGGGAAGAGCACAAGGAACTATGGAGATGGTGCACGGGTGAACTGGTGGTGTGAACTGCATGGTGACCACACCCAAGAAGAAAAGGAACACACTGTACAAAGAAAAAAAAAAAGATATTAAAAAATATATATATATATTATATATAATTTTAAAAAGGTTAAGATGAGGACCCTCCCTGGTGGCGCAGCACAAAGAAGCTTAAGCCACTTCCGCATGAGTTCAATCCCCGCCTGCCCCAGAGGAGAGCCACATGGCGAGGCAGACCTCTCCGGACCTGCCTGCTGCTCCTCTCAGCAGTGTACTCTGTCGATCTGCCTGTTCTGCTCCCCACTCTGTCTCTGGTGAATCCTCTCACCCTCAGCATCTCTGGCCTGTATTCAGTTCTGTACGAATAAATAAATAAATCTTTAAAAAAAAAAAAAAGGTTAAGCTGAACTATAGAAATAAGTAAACAGGGAAGGTATACACCAGTCCCAGACCATGTCCATTTCAATATCCTAAAGATTTTAAACTTCTGACAAAGAAAATTCTTTTTTTTTTTAAACTTACTATCATAAATTGGATACAGAACAAACAATAATATAATAATTTTTTTAAAAACAGTCAAGCTCCATTTCTGGAATACAACCCTAAAAATAAAACAAACTGAACCTGTTATCACAGTAAATAAAAAGGAAAAGATTTTAGGATCAAGGAATAATTTCTACATTGATTTAAGATTTTGAAAAAACTAATTCCTATAAAGTTGTATAGTACATACACACAAGAAGTGAAGGGCAAAGAACACAGCCAACTTCATTGTCCTTTAAAATCATATATTTAGATGTATGACTTAAAGGTGCTGGAAGGCCTACAAAATAACTGAAACTAGTAAACTCCAATTCAGGGAGTCATATGCAACACACTACTTACTACAAACACTTAATCACCAAGAAGTGATCTGGAGTCCCTATAATAACTGCATCAAATTTAAAGACCCACAAGTAGTTTGTGTAGAGCCTAAGTGATGTGAATCTTGTCTCCCATTTTTCTTCAGCAATAGAAACAATGCTGTCACACATAAGTCCTCTGGGATTCAATCACATCACTGTTCTTCAACAGAGGAAGCCTTACAGTCCTCTCCTCTCTCACTATCCACAATAAGTAAGAAGCACCAAACTCAGGACAGACACTAAAACAAGAAAAGGTGTTCCCAGTAACAAACACACTGAAATATTCTTCCTTTAAAGCATTAAATATCTTTAAATAACAACTACTTTAACTTATTTTTTAATCTATTTATAAGAGTCAATCTTACTTTAGCATGTTCATTACATCTAAGTCATAATAGTATCAACAGACACATTTATATGTAAAGAATTACATTCCACTGCAATGGTCAACAGGTATATGAGAAAATGTTCAATATCCTTCATTATCAGGGAAATGCAAATCAAAATCACAATGAGATACCACCTCACACAAGTGAGAAGGGCACATATCAAAACAACTAACAACAACAAATGGTGAGAATGTGGTAAACTGGTACAACCACTATGGAAAGCTGTATGGAGATTCCTCCAACTACTAAAAATGGATTCCTCAGGCTACCATATGACCCAGCAACCCCACAGAAACATTAATTCAAAAGGATACATGTTTCCCTATGTTTCCTGCAGCATTATTTATGATAGGTAAATCCTGGAAACAACCCAAATGCCCAAAACTAGATGATTAGATCAAAAAGATGTGGTGGTGTAAATATTTATATATATATATAAAATGGAACACTACTCAACAATCAATAAAGATAAACTCATGTCCTCCAAGCAACATGGATGGAGCTGGAAGGGATTATGCTCAGTGAACTAAGCCAGAAGAAAAAAGAAAAATATCAAATGCTTTCACTTATAGGAGGAATTTAAGAGAATCAAATAAGGCTGGGGGGGGGGAGGCTGTGGGAGGGGCGAGTGTATTGTTATTACAATACAAAACATAACACAACAAAACAAAAATAGACAATTATAAATCCGAGAGATCCTACAGGGGAGAGAGACAGAGAGTGATCAGAAAGGAGAAATGTGGGGCTATGGTGATGACGGGTGGGGGAAGGGAGAAGTAAACACTGTAAAATGAACAATAATGTAAATATATATATATAAATTTTTTTAAAGTACATTCCAAATATTTAATAACCAATATGTAAAGACTCACCGGTGCTGCTTTTCCTGCCACTGACATCAAATATACCAGATGGAGATTTCACAATACTGCTGCCCCAAGCAGGGGGCTCAGTAGGACTCTGGGCCTCTGCATTAGGTTGTGAATGTTTTACCACAACAGCAGAAAGATCACACAATTCTGGAGGAAAAAATATCTGGACATTAGCATTCCACATTTGCTATATATGCTGATTTTACATATTTCATGGATTTTCCCCAAAGGGAATAACAAATAAAGGACTATTTCACTACTGACTTGTATGTCTGACAATTTCAATGTTATCCACTGACTGAAATGCTTTAGTGAAGGGGTTTGCTTCTGCAAAACTCTGGAGTATAAAACAAGCAATATCATTAAAGTGTTTTATGTGACAGGACAGGAAGATCATCTTCTAATTGCAAAGCCAAAGTACTCTTCTGTATTTCCATAAAATAATTTCTACAAATCATCTTAATGAAGCTCAGAAAATTAAAAAAAAAAACCCACCAGGAAAAACCACACTATATTTAATCTGCCAGTCAAAATATCCATTTAGATAACTGAAGTGCGGAAGTTAAAGAGCACTTTAAAATAGGGGAACTGCAAAAGAATTTGATGGCTCAAAAGTTTAGTCCTGATTCAGTTATAAAGTAGCCATGTAACAGTGAAAAATGATCCTTCAATGGGATACTATTTTCTGCAAAGTCAAGGGCTGACCTACAGAATCCATTATGAAGATTCTAAAACTATAGACTACCAAGCCTATGTCATATAACAGTACAAAGATAGTGTTTTACAAGCTGAGACCTTAAATTTTTGGAAATTCTCACCAAAATTGTATAAGACTTTTAAGCAATACCAGTAATTTTTTAAGTTTAGCTGTAAATATCAATACATAACCTTCTGTCTGCACATTTGTTTTATTTATCAGTTCTCTTGCTATTTGTTCTTCAGGCATATGTATTTCTGTGTCATCTTTTATAAGTTCATCCTTAGATCCATAGCCTTGATCAGACTGACCACCTGTTAAAAAAATGCAGATTTATATTTCAATATTTTCTACTTACAATCCCTTTATAAAATGTCAACAAATTCTACTGATCTGCACAATTAAACTTAAAGAAAGGGAAGAAAGCTCACAAAGCACATAGAACATTTAGAAAAAGATAAGAAGCAAAGAACAGTTGAAACAACATCAAAAAACACTACCCACTTGAAAGTACTGAACTTTTAATTTTAAGTAAAAACTGCAAATTAACAGATCTGGACGAGATGTTCTGACAAGTATTTTAGAGTGTGTCTACCTCTTTGTGCAACAAAGAAGAGGAAATAAAATAACATATCTATGCAAAGAAATGCAGGAATAATAAAATCAAAAGCAAAACAAATGTCACAAGAGATGGGAGACCAGGGGGAAACAGGATGGAATGGCTAGAGAAAAAAGAAACTTCTTTAAGTACAGCTTGTTATATACATTTTATTTTTGGAATATATTATTTTTTACGTGTTAAAAAAAATCAATTCAACAAGCTGCAATGGGAGCAGGGAAGATAACTAAAAGTGAATGCACACAGAAACAAATGAAGCCAACTATATTTCCTATGAATAACAAAACCACATTGAGATGATTGTGGGAAGACCAATCCATACTTTTAAACACATTATTTTAAGTCTTAGGTGGGGGTGGGAGGATCTGTACTAGGAGGGGTAGGTAAACAGTATCCTGAAATCCTGAAGAGGGTTCTTTCTCACAGGGGAAGGGTTGTAAGAATTCCGAAATTATTTTATTTGTACTGTAGGTTTGAGCAAATGAGTTAAGCGTGATGGTGATTTGGGAATCAAGATTCTTATTGTAGAAGATTTTTTTTTTAATTAAATGGAATGATGCAAAGCAAAGAAAAACCTATGAGGCTCATTAGAATTGTAGGTACTTCTCACACATACATACATACATACATGGACACATACATATTTTCTAGTTCTGCTGGAAAACTCTAGAATAGTAACACCATGATAGCAATAAGCACAATTAAGGCCCAGATCTTGGTTTCTAAAATCTGTTTTTATTAAAGAAATCTGGAGTCCTTAAAGAAGTGGCTAATTCCAGACCTCAAGAAGGAAAGGCACAAAAATGATTCACAAACATTTTACTGTGCAAGAAAGCAAGGCTCAAGCAACATGATGAGAAATGTCTGAAAATATACAATGAAATGTGGAGGAAGGAAAAGTCTGCAAAATCACCACTTCTTAAATTTTCATAGCAGAGGCTGATTCAGGCAAAAATCATCAATGGATGTGATATTTAGAAGAAAAACTGATGAGAAAGAGGTTATTACTAAATGGTATTGTACAGTTACAACTAAGAGTAAAGTTGGACCACTATCTGACATCATATACAAAATTTAATTGAAAATGAATTGCAGGTCCTTCCTGATAGTGCAATGGATAAAAGCACAGCACTATGAAGCTATCGCAAGCCAGTGCAGCATGGATTCAATCCCCAGCCAGGGAGATGACCCACATGGCATGGCAGACCACTCCTGTCCCACCTGTTGCTCCCCTCAACAGTGTATTTCAATATATCTGCCTGTTCTGCTTCCCACTCTGCCTCTGGTAAATCCTCTCCATCTCTGACCTATACCCAAATTCTATATGCATAAATAAGTAAATCTTAAAAAGAAAAGATAAAGAACGAAAATGGATGGGAAAAGAAAGAAAAAAAGGTGAAAAAAAAGCGCGCTTGAAGACTTCAGTGTAAGAATTGAGACCATAAAAACATAGAAGAAGTGATATGTTACTTAACAATAGTCATAGAAATGGCTTTGGGGAAAAGAAAAACAAAAATAAATTACAAGTAGCTTGACTACATCACACTAAAATGCTTCTGCACAGTGAAAGGACTTACTGCTGAATGGGAGATGATATTTGCACATAACACATCTGACAAGAGATTAGTATACAAACTATATAAAGAACTCATAAAACTCAACAACAAAATACAAAATACAAATCTGATTAGAAAATGGGTAGATGATCTGAGCAGACACTCCTCTAAAGAAGACATACAGCTGGACAATAGGCACATAAGATGTTCATCATCATCTGTTACTATTAGCAAAATACAAATCAAAACACAAAGAGATATCACCTCACATCTGTAAGAATGCTATTATATCAAAGACAAGAAACAAAAAGTGCTGGGGAAGATGTGGAGAGAAGGAAATATTTGCATACTATTGGTAGAAAAGCAAATATTATAGCCACTATGAAAAGAAATACAGATTCCTCAAAAAATTAAAAACAAATTCTATATGACCCAGTTGTCCCACTACCAAATATTTATCCAAAATACAGAAAATAAAAAACTTAAAGGGATATCTATACCCTGCGTGTTCACTGCAGAATTGTATACAACAGCTAAGAGCTGGAAACAGCCTAAGTACTTATTGGCAGATGATGGGAGAAGGAAGGTATGGTATATATACACAATGGAATACTATCCAGTTATTAAAAAAAAAGGATGAAATGCTACAATTTGCGCCAATATGAATTATTCTTAGTGAAATAAGCCATACCAAGAAAAACGTGATTTCACTCACATTTGGTATATAGAAAAAATAAATAAATGAACTAGAGATAAAGTTTTAGACTATTAGACAAATAGGTAGTTACCAGAAATGAAAGGGAAAGGGATCTGTTGTATAGTAAAGTATGAGACTGGACTTTTAGTGGTAAACCTTTTTTAAAAAATGTTTAAGGAGTTACATATTTCTTCTTCCATATGTGCTAGAAAAATATATAGTGTAATGTACCCCTGCAACTTACATGCTATTATAATGTAATGTTACTTTAACAAAGCATTATAAAAGTAAAAGCACACTGTTGTGGACTATAAAGGACCAGGGGAGAAAATAATGAACAATGAACAACTATATACCAGAAATATTTTATGGGGTGGAGTGGGGAATGAGATCAAAAATGGTGGGGGGAGGGAAGTACACAGGTCTATGGTAATGGCACATGGGTGATTTGGTGATGGGAAGCCCCCAGGGATCACAACTGAGATGGAAAAAGGCACAAAAATGATGTAAAAAGAAACTATTATTTCAAAAAAAAAAAAGGACACTGTTGTATAGCTTCAGCTTCAGGGGGTCTTCTCATAGATAGTTTATGATCTGTAAGGAGGAAGAATAACAGAAACTAAACAATACTAACATGACCAGCGAGGGCAAACACACCATTGTGTACCTCTGGATGTGATAATTTCAGGCTACATCAGTTTGAAAATAATGCCTAATCTAATCAAACAAAACATCAGACAAACTCAGCTGAGAAAGATTCCACAAAATACTGAACAGAATTCTTCAAAAAAGCCAGTCATAACAGATACAGGTGAGGAATGGTGCCCTATTGAAGACAACTGAAAATAGGATAGTAAAGTACTACCAAGAACATTAAAACAATTGACAAAATTGGAATATAAACAAAACATTAAAGTTGTATATCAATATCTGTGATCATATATCACTGAAGTTATTAAGAGTAAAAAGGGCAAGATATATATAACCTGTCCTCAAATGATTTAGAGGGGAAAAGTTCTATATAAAGAAAACGACCACAAACTAAAGTTTAGTTGGCCACAAATTAAAAGTGAATCTAAATAAAAGATAAGAGTTTGCTCTGCTATTCCTGCAACATTTCTTTAACTGTGAATATATTTCAAGAAAAAGCTTGCAAAAATCTATTTTGGCTTGAAAATTCCATTATTTAACATTGAAATTAAAACTAAACCCAAAGAAACATTATAATCTAGTATAATATACTAGAGTATCATTATGAAGAATACCAATGGAAAACACAAAAAATAGTGTCTTCTACTTTCTACATCATCAAACTACAGGTTTAAACACCAATAAGTACTAGTTCAGACACCTTTTTTAGTCCCTCATGAAAATAACACTAACCTGGACACTGAGTAAATTAAGTAAACCTAGATAAGTTCCTCAAAAAAGTACCAAGCAGAAAGATTCTCTGAGATAATTATTAATGAAGCAGTAATTTAGCATCTGGGCTGTAAACCTTCAAAGTTATGAAATGACAGCACCAGAAACTGTAGAGACATTTAATCACCACAAATTCACTATCAGAATTTCCTTCTGATATTTGAAATGTGGCTGAACAGAAACTTAGAGGAAATAGGAATCTGAAGGTTTCCACAATTGTTAGACTCTTTATACCAATTACTCAAAATTACTGCATTATTTTTTCTCACTAAAGGCGTGAATTGCCTTTATAATGAAACAAGTCAAAACTCTTAACTCTACATTCGAGAGTTAAGAAATTGCTTTATTATTATTACTATTATATTATAATTATCATCATCAGCATCACTATTATTATTCCTGATGTAATGGTTTCATACCACAAAAGTATTTTCTTGGTTTTTCATAACTGAAATCCATTTCTTTTATAAAGTACTGGGGAAAAGTTCAGGAGGACATAAAATAGGGTGGTTTAAAATGAACGTGTCATAAAAGTTCCTACTTTTTACTTGGTAGAAAGTTAATTTACAAACAGGATTGGGACCAACTACCCACATGTTGACTTCCAATGACTTACATACACGCCTCCATAATTATGGGGGTAGTTTTAAGTACAAGAATTCAGCTGCAGCAGCTCTACCTGCCTTTGACTATGCAGGTGCCTCTTCCCCTCCCCCCCTTTTCCTAGTAAATCTATCCTTTTAAAATGTAAAAACAGGACAACTCCCTGATGGCTTAGGGTTCAAGTCTCAGCACTACCATCCCTAAGACCTGCGTTATATCCCAACCAGGGTGCTGACCCACATGGCGCAGCAGACTTCTCTTGTCTCCCTTCAGCAGTGGATTTTACTAGATCTGCCTGTTCTGCAACCCCACTCTGTCTCCAATGAATCCTCTCACCAGAACTTTTGGCCTACACCCCAGTTCTTCTATGCAAAATAAATAAATAGAACATTTTTAAAAATAAGTAAATAAAAATCAAATGTAGACTCAAACCAAAAAAATCAAGTACAATTCACGTAAAAAGCATCCTCAATATCTGAAATACTGAAATCTTTAATGTCCATGTGAAACTACTGACAAAAATGACACTACAAACCAATCTCAAAAAATTATAGCAAGGTACAATTTATTTTCAAATAAGATAACAAATATACTTTGCAAATTGACCATAGAATGTTTGGTTGGATATTTTCAGAAATCATACACGATTAAACTGATCCAAAGGAGGTAAAGTCAAGAAAACGAAAATTGTTTTGTACTTATAACAATACTTCAAATATAACAAAATATCTCTCCCCAACCCTTGCACGTCAGCAAATTTAACCTAATAAATGGTAATTTACCTGAAGTGGTTAACATTCAAGGGTAGAATTAATGCACACGTGTATCCATAGCTTCACGTCATACAAGTCTGTCTGCACCCCACACCATGACAGCCAAGGACAAATGCAGCACCAAGAACAGCACAGAGCAAAAGCAGAGCAACAAAGAGCAGAGAAAAGGAAACTTCAGTCATTGAGACAAGTTCATCAGATGAAGCACAGGAATTAGAATTCTTTTTAAAGAAAAGCTTGAAATATTAACAATAACAACAACAAAAGGGGAAAACAACACAAGAAGAAAGATGGGCAACATATACAGATCTGCTCAATATGCCACTTTAGTTACACTTATTTCTAACTTCAGTGGACAGAGATGTTATGCTCACAGCTCTGTAGAAGATGATTCAGAATTTTCTCTGATTAAAAAAAAAGGTGAAAGAAATAACAGCAAAAAAACATACTACTCTCATGATGTGAAACTTTTCCTTCTTTGGCATTCAGTCTCAAGTATTTAATATTTTTTCTTAATGAAAAAAAGACATGCAAGTTGTGTCACTAATACTCAAATTCTTTGGTTTACAACTCCCCACAATCATATACTTGCACAAATTGATGAAGAAAAATTACCATGCTAGAGCCTTGTGCACAACACTCCATTGTTAACTTTATACTCTAGTAAATGAAGTGATCTGCAATCAGAGGTGTAATTTCTTCCCTTATTTACATACAATATTGCTAATGTACTCATATCACACAAACTCACGAAAGGAAGGTAAAAGCTCTTCAGTAAAAGAAAAACCTAAATGAGAGTAAGTGAAGGGTTAGTAAAATCCGTATTTTAGTACCTGTACTAGAGTGATTATCAATGGAATCAAGACTGATTAAATCTCTGACGAAGACTGTGTGCTCCCCATTGTTAGCATCATTAGAACTATCCACGCTACCGTGGCTCACCGTGTCCCCATCACTTCCACCTGTGGCATTCTGAGGAGCTAAAGATAAGGACATAGCAGTTCAATACGCATGCACTGAAAATCTCCAAAATTAAACATGAATAACTCTCAGTTCATTTTTGGTTGCAGAACACTTCCTAAAACAGTGGGGGGAAATAATTTGAGGCTTAAGATAATTTTTATCTTTAGTTATATATGAAAATATTAAGCCAGAATTTTATTTACATTTTTCTACTTCACATAAGTTAAAAACGTATGTACCTACAAAGCTATGCTTCAGCAAGAAAACATCTTCCCAATCACTTGTATTACCTGATATTGAGGAAACCTGTGACTTTTGCACAGTCTTTTTAAGTGGCTGCCTAAACTGTGCCAAGCCTCGGATCACATTCCGTACCTTCGTCCATAAGAAGATACCACTGCGGGTACTACTAGGCCATGGGCTCTCCAGAACTACCTGAAGGAAAAATAGAGGTAAAAGTGTTACTAGGGATATTTGATGTAAAACTATATACTTATGTAACAGATATATAAAGAAGTATACTCCAAAATCTCTAAAGGGTCATTTCACGAATAACATATAAGGAATTGTTAATCTTAACAAGTATATATCACTTACTGTCGATTCTACTTACCTTATTATAATAACCGTAAGTAATAGCATTTGGCTTTATCTTAGCAGTTTTCATTTCAAATAAGACTCTCACTGCTAAAACAGGATGACCCCAGAGTCCACAAAGTTGCATTACTACTCGATAACAAACCTAAAAAAAAAAAAATCAAATCATTAGTAGTTACCATAAATCTGTGGCTAAGTGCAGACTTTTAATGACTTTACTCAAAAAAAATGTTTTACACTTTCTGTTCAGTAACATACCTAGAGACACTTTAATGGGAATGAGACCTGTATTTTCTTAAAGATACAAAACAAATTTGACCTTAGCAACATTGCATTTTGTTATACTTGCCTCATCTAGTGGATCCACATCCATTTTCCTCATTTTAATAAGTACATCATATGCCTGCTGGAGTGCTCTGACCTTCGGATGAGAAACTCTAACATAGGCTGGGAGACAAATGAACCATAAACTGTAACAATGACTGAAGAGACATTTGGCCCATTGTGGTGGATTTGTGTAACATCTCTTTGCCAACTTATGAGCTGTTTTTATCTCCTAGAAATAAAATAAACATTTTAGTACTTAGTAAAATGCATTAAGGTAGGGTAAAGAGTGAGAAGGAAGAGAGAAAAAAGAATGTAAAATTTGATCCTAAAATTAAACATTTCATAGTTTTACTTCTTTGAGTGGCTGTCTCTTTAATGCCACACAGCTCCTTTATCGCTAATCTAAAGAAGCATTTTATACTACATAGTAACTGTATTGGCACACATGCATTAATAGATTAGAAAGTCCTTCAAGGCAGAGATCAATTCACAATATAGAATATAATGGTTAATTAAGTAATGTCTTCACACTGAAATCACTCATACGTTTGATGGATGTAAGGTATTTAACTATTGATAGCTTCTGAGTTCTTGTCATTCTTAAAAGGGGCAGTCTTCTCACTCTTCTTCTTGCTAAAAAGTTTTAAATTTTCTGTGAAGAATTCTACTCCATCTTCCCTCACCTCAGTGAGTGTGGGCAATATAATTTAAGATCTCAAACCTTCCTACCTAATAATTTGTCATATTTTCAATTTCCGATTTTCATTCTGATTTAGGTGAAAGGTTATCAAAATACCTCCTGAATTTTGTCAAACTATACATACTCCAAGAAACTATAGCGCCTTCCAAATATATCAGACTGTCATAGTGTGCCTTACATTAAAGATCCTTCTGCTCGGATATGATTTAAGTAAAAAAAATCCTGGTGTATTCATTTTTCTTACAAGTATTTTTATGAGATTTGAAGATATAGTTGAAAATATCGTGCCTTTTTGTTCTAAGATATGAAGGTCCTTTTCTTTTTTAGCTACCCTGGAAAATAACATTCTGAAGAAAATGTGATTTACAGACTTAGTAGCAAAATTCTTCCCTTTAAAAACTGGCTGGCAACAGTAAAATAAAAAAACTTGGGCTTTCCCTCAGGTTAACATTAAGGGAAATGGGTACTGTATGGGACTAAGGAACACCTCAGGTTACCTATTGATTTTAAAGATTGTCCATGAATTACTAAAATCTGAACTAAGTGTTTCAGTCAGAAATTCTCCAAGTTTGAAAACCAACAAAATTCATTGTATAATTAGTCTGATACACTAATAATAGCTTAATTCTTTTTATATATAAGTCAGATATAGTAGTAAAGCAATAGCTCAACTGCCCTAAGTTAACTCCCTTCAATTCCCTTTAGACTACAATACCTGATATAAACAGAAACACAAATCAAAATCATGACATGGCACTTTACACACACTAGGAAGGAAAGCTAATGAACAAGACAGATAATAAGAATCACCAAGGATGTGGCAAAACTGGGGTTCTTAAACACTGCTATGCTCTTGGAAAAGTAAAATGGTGTAGTCACTTTGGAAGTTAGAGTGACAGTTCTTCAAAAGGTTAAACAAAGAATTACCATTATGATACAGCAGATATTTCTAGGCAGATACCCAAGAGAAATAAAACAGAATACCCACACAAACACTTGGACACAGATGTTCATAGCAGCAATGAGCAAAAACGCCAAAATGTAAAAACCCACATGCTCATGAATGAATAAATATGGTATATACATGTGATCGATTACGATGCAGAAACAAAGTACTAACACATGCCACAACACAGATAAACCTAAAAATTTTGTGCTAAGAAAGCCAACCACAAATAGTCAAATGCTCAGTTCCATTTATATGAAGTGCCCTAACAGGCAAGATAATAAAAAGATAAAGGAGATTGGTGATTGCCTTGGGCTCTCAGGGATGGAGAGAGAAATCAGGAGAAATTGGTAGTTAAGGGATCTGGATGTTCATCATGGGGGCATGATGAAAATGTTCTAAAATGCACCATTTTATGAATAAAGTAAAAATTATTGTTTATACTTTACATGAATGAACTGTAGAATACATGAATTACATCTCAATAAAGTTTCATTTTAAAAAGTATATATGATTCCCAAGGATTTTCTTAAAGCGTAAATATAAGCATTCAAAAACTTCCATCTCAATATTTTGATGGTAAGAAATCTATTTTAATTCATTAACAACCATGGTAAGACTTCAAATGGTTACTGTGCGTGATAATTCTAAAATTCTAATTCTATAAGCTGCATGTCACATATCCATATCTTACATTGTAAATTAATATTTATTAGATAAAGAAAATCTGACCTGTTTAGTTCTCTTAGCCATGAGAGCTGGACTGTTTGTAATGCTATTCCCAGTAGGGTGTCTACTAAAACAAAGTTTCAACTCCTGTGGTCTGTCAAAAAGCTTAAGGTCCAATCTTGGAAAGTATTTGTAACTAAAATAAAAAGCAAAAATAGATCTGCTGATTTAAAATACATTAACTTCCAGAATTAGGTGAATATTCTTAAACCTCAAATAAGTACCAAGTTGTCGTTCCTCAAACGCCTATACAGGCATTTTTTTTTTCCCAAAAATACAAGATGATGTAGTTAAAAGATCACATAGACTGCCTACATGGAAATTTTGGGCCCTTCCACCTCCACCTTATATGCAATTTTAACCAATTTCTGGAAAATAAAAAAACTTGGTATCTTACTTCACAGAGGAAGTAATAATACTCTGAATAGATTCCATGGGTTGAGTGACAATTTATATTTTAAAATATTTACTATATCTTATAACTTTAAGTGTTTCTTCATAAAATTTTCTTGCATAGGTATTTAAAAAGAAAATATCTATAGTATTTTTATTTTAGGCAACACTATAATCAATTATTTATTGTTAGAAATTTTTAATTAATTGTAAATTTTTATGATTTAATATTGCTGTACATATATTCCTGTGAATAATTCTATTTCTTAGGAAAATACTCAGTAACTAAGTTTGCTAAGTTTAACAGGTGACTCAAAATTTCTACCAAGCTATTTCCAAAAAGTTTTTTGGCATAGAATCTAACTCATCCTCATGGCCTATCCTCAATCTAGTAGGTTAAAATGTTTCCAACTCATCATTTTGGTTCACATTTCTTAATACTACAATACATTAATTACATTATTATTTGGTGAAATTTCTTCTTGGAAAATGCCTACATATTTTCTTTGGCTACCTTTTTTCTAAGATATATATCACCTTGCTCCATCTGACTACTTTGCTAATACTGGATGCCAACGTATAGTGATTCTGCCAAATTAAAAAAGAATTCTATATTTAACATTTAATCAAAAATAGTACTAAATCCCAGGTACATACTCATCATTTGTATTAGTCCTGGTGAGATTATATATTGATTTCTTATTTTTGCAAAACACATTTTATACTTTCTTTGCCCTGAGATTCTTTCAGCAACAGAACCTAAGAAAATAACTTCATATACACAAAGATATAGATAGCAAAGAACTACAAACAAATTCACAATAGACTAAACAAATCACAATAAATGCATGCAATATGGCCATTCAAAATGATATGATACAAAAAATATTTATCAGCATGGAAACATGTTCCAACCATTAAAGATAAACATAGATTACAAAAAATACATATACAAAATGAACTTGTGTTTGTTTTAAGTATAATAAAGGCAAATTTATGCACAAAAAGGCAGTAAAGATAGATTTACATTTAACAGAAATTAAATACTGGTGCTAAAATGATGTGCTAGTTTTCCTTTTGTTTTTTGAATTTTCTAAGTTTATTAAACTGAACATTATCATGATTATAACAATAAACAATCAAGTTCATTTTAATTCCTATGTAAATCTTATTAAATTTATTTAATAAAAAATAATTCTGGAACAACTACTTTTAAATATTCTCTGATAGTGGGCCCTCCCTGGTGGCACAGCGGGTTAAAGCACAGCACAGAGAATCTAAAGCCGCTTCTGCATGAATTCGATTCCGGCCTGCCCCGGGAGGTGACCACATGGTGTTGCAGACCTCTCCTGACCAGCCCGTTGCTCCCCTCAGCAGTGTACTTCGTCAATCTGCCTGTTTTGTTGCCAGCTCTGTCTCTGGTGAAGCCTCTCACCGCCCCTAAGCCTCTGGCCTGTACCCCAGTTCTGTATGCACAAATAAATAAATCTTTAAAAAAAATTTTTTTAATTAAATTAAATTAAATTAAAAAATAAATAAATAAATATTCTCTGATAGCTTATGAAAGAGTAAGAATTTTAGCCTGTAAGCAATCATAAAAACCACGAAAGGGATGGGAACCCCACAAAAGTAAATTTTTCCTTCAGAAATGAAATTTTAGAAATTTTAAATATTGTCGAACATTTAATAAAGAGTAATCAACATATGGCTTCCCCTTCAATGTTATCCTTAGTTTATAATTTAATAATAACTGGTAGGTTCTTCATAAAATATTTATCTTCATTAAGTCAGTGAATAAATTTAGAAATGACCTTCACAAGTGATAAATACACATTTCTACAACTAGTCACAAGAAGTAAATTATTAATGCTGTGCCCAGACAACTTTCTTTTCTTTTAATCCTTATCCTTGCTACCTGTACTTTGATGGCAGCTCCTTTCCATCATCAGGAGGTGGCTCTGGGGGCATTATGAAAACAGTATGCTCACTTTTCTGTGAATCATCAAGCTCTATCAATTTGGTATCTTCTGCTGAATCAAAATCAACCTGAAAATAATTATTTTCTCCAATTAATTTACTTTTAAGATATATCTTAATTCTGAAATTACAGCATTTAAAAATGTGTAAGAAAAAATACCTTATCTGTTTTCTCTGTGCCTTTATCAGGAAACAACTGAAAAAGAAAAGGCGTGCTTAATGCAAATGTCAACTGTAAATTTAGTACAATCTTATATCTTAAATTCTTTAAAAAAAAACTCAGTACCAGACAAAACATTTCATGATATATTCTAGGGGCATATATTATTAGGTTAAAATAAAACATTTCTCTTATGGCTATAAGAATAGAAAATATTTTAATTAGTTTCTTCATAAATTATTTTTCATGAACAAAATGGGTAGCCAATCAAAAGGAGAATCTGGCTTTTCCAATAAAAATTTTTACTATTTCAAGTTCTACATTATTGTTGATAATATCTCAGCTTCTCATTAACTAGACGACTAGACCATCAATTTTATAAGTAAACAAAAAAAACCTGAAGCTCTAATATTCCAAGAGTTTTAGATCACACTCATAGAATGGAAAAACATAATTTAAGTCTGCTGAGGAATATAAATCATTATATATCATACACTTCTCTGAAGGAGACACATAGTCAAAGGGCACATGAAAAAAATGCTAATACCAGGGAAATGCAAATCCAAACTACAATGAGACACTACCATATACCTTCGAGGTGGCCCGTCTTAAAAAAGAACAGAGACAACAAGTGTTGGCAAGGGTGTGGGAAAAAAGGAACCCTCTCATACACTGCTGGTAAGAATGCAGACTGTCTAGCCCCTATAGAAAAATAGTATGGACATTTCTCAAAATACTAAAAATAGATTTACCTTACAATTCAGCAATCCCACCCCTAAATCTGAAGAATACAAAAGCACTAACTCAAAGGGATATAGGCACTTCTCTATTAAATGCAGCAGCATTTACAATAGCCAAGTTATGGAAATAATCAAGTGCCCAATGACAAATGCGCACAAATAAAAAATGTGTGTATGTGCACAAAAGAATACCACACAGCTATGAAAAAGAGGGAGAAAATTATTTCAGTCATATGCAGAATACAAAGAAACAAAACAAAGGAACTGACAAAACCAAACGAAAATAAACTCTAGAAATTTGAACACAGAATTGAGGCTCTTATAATGGGGGGAAAGGAGAGAGATTCCAGTGAACTACAGAGAAGAATTATGGATGTTTTAGCAGTACATATGGTGTTATAGTAACATGTATCTACATCCTTAAATCATACAGTATTGTAAAATCAATGTTACCAGGATAAAGATTATTATATTGTAAAAAAATTACAATATAATAATCTACCTTTTCTGGAAACAATTCCAAATTTAATATAACCATGGTCTGCCCATAAACAGGTAGCCCAAAATTCATTTAGAAAATAGCTATCTAAATGAGAAATACATATATAAAGGAATCACCATGGTCAAAAAGCAAACTTCCATAGTTATTTTGGGTAAGTAAAGCTTTAAAATTTAACCCATTTCTTAAATCCTTAATTAGGCCAAAAGAAAAAAATTAGCAAAAGTATTTGAAAAGACATTAAGAAAATATAGGACTTCTGTTACATATAAAACTAAACTTTCTAAGAAAAGTGAACTACTACATATTCTTATTCATTTAAATAAAAAAAATAAGACGGGTGATTCAACTGAGAAATGGTCTTAGTTTTTTAACAGACAGAAAAACAAAATGAGATATTCAAAGAGAAAAATTTGTTCTGTGCAATAAATACTGCACACCACAAAGCGTAAGGATTCTTAAATGAAGTCCAGAATCAGGACGCTCGCGCACGCACGTGCACACACACACACACCGGTAGCCAGACTGTTAAAAAGTTTTTCTTTAACACTGATATTTAGAACAAACGTTTACCTTTTCTATGCAGTCATCAAAAAATGCCAATCCGGTATCTTTATCACTTACAAAACTACATTCTTCAATGAAACGAATAAAAATCTGTGTTTTGGATAAAAGGGTGTAGAATTTTGTATAGGCGCGATCTCGACTTTTTAAAAATCCTGAAAAACACCAAAATGACAACTATATTCAAATTTTATGTAGGACTAGCTGTTATATAAAACATTAAAATTGTATATAGTCTACATTATATTCTCTTTATTCAAGTTAAAGGAGAAAAAAAGAGTTCCACATCCTGTTATCAGGATGTTATCAAGATGTGGTTATCAGAACCACTATATATTCATTGCTGACCAGAAAGCCCATACATATCTAGAATCAACTTAATTTTCCTCTATCTATGTTTTCATAGCTATTTCTTTCGATGTTCTCCCTGTATTCTCTCACATCTCTGATGATGAGAACTTAAATAGCAGAGAAAATGAAAATATTAAATGAGAACTATTTTCTCACTAGAAAATCTGTAAGTCTTTCTGTAAGCTCTCACTTATTCCTTCACTCTTTTAGTACAATAGATATATCCTTTAATCTATCTAAGGTCAAATCCACCATATGAACTTGGAATCCCAGCACCTCCAGGGTTTGCAGAATAATTCTCCTTCTCTATACATACTTCTCATCAGCATACTGAAGTCTCTTGTTCACATTTAAAAACACACGCACACACACACACATATACAACTTTAACAAGTAATTAAATCTTTCCCTGTTTTACTATTTCCCTTCTCAATAAAGGAACATCTACTTGACTACTAAAAGATAAAAAATCTCAAAGTTGCTCTTGGAATCTCCGTCTACCTTGTTCAAGCATCAAGTTTCAGGCAATCTACCTTCTATAAGTCACTCTTCTATACATAACTCTACTAACTAATCTACTTGAATGATCACTTGGACCAATGCAACAACCTCCAAATTAACAGTTTCATTCTTCGGAAGCTCCAATTCAATTTCTGCATTGATGTGAAAGAGATTTTTTTTTAAACCTCAGAATGATCTTTGTAGAATACAAACTTCATTTTATTACTGACAACACTGGTTAATTTAGTGGGACAAAGCACACAAGCATGTGTCTTATTGTAGACAGTAGTATATATATCATGCATTTGGCACTACTTGTCAAGAAAATTAAACTTAATTCTAATTAAGCTCTAGTTCTGCTTTGTTCAATTCAGTAACTACTACTCACATACGGGATTCTGTACCTGAAATGCGGTTGGTTCAAACTGAAATGTATTGTAAGTAAATAAAATGCATGCCAATTTTAAACCCTTATTATAGAAAAAGAATGTAAGACAGTTCACTAATATTTTAAAAACATACTCTTTTGGATATCTTAGACTAGAGAAAATATACTATAGCAAGTAATGTCCTTCATTGCTATTTTTTTTAAACAGTGGCTACTAGGTAGTTGTTTTTTTTTATTACAAAGTTTATTTTTACATCATTTTGCACATTTTTTTTTTTTTTACATCTCGATTGTAATCCCCGCGGGTTTCCCATCACCAGATCACCCCTGTGCCACCACCATAGTCTCGTGCATTTCCCTCCCTTCCCCACCCCCCCCCATTTTTGATCCCATTCCCCACTCCACCCCCGCAAAATGTCTCTAGTATATGGTTGTTCATTATTTTTGTTATTTTCTCGCCTGGTCCATTATACTCCTGCTATGAGTGAAACCATCCGGTATTTTTCTTTCTCTTTCTGGCTTATCTCACTAAGCATGATCTTTTCCAGCTCCATCCAAGTTGCTGCAAAAGACATGTGTTTCTCTTTTTGGTTGCTGAGTAATATTCCATTGTATATCTAGGTAGTTTTTAATTACATATGTGGCTTACTTACACTAGTTCTATTGGACAATGTGGCTCTTGGTCCAACCACAAGAAAAATATGAAATTCATTTCAAATCATGAGAGATGTGTTAAATAACACCCAAGGGACACAATCAATTAAAACCAATACAAATCCAGAATGACTAACAATTTATGGGTAGAACAATATGCTATTTTGAATTTGAAGAGAGAGGGAAGGAAGGATAGAAGGAGGAAAAACTGAAAGTGCATGAAACAAAAGCAGAATTTTAACTGCTACTTTTGCCAAAACTGGAAGATATGAAGGCATGTTATTGTTCTATTTTCAAACATATCTGTGAAAATATCCCTACTGAAAAGGCAACCCAAATCATATAGTTAATTCCTCTTCATTATTTTTGGCCCAAACTTATTACTTCTTCAGGGAACTTTCTCCTGACCCAGTATTCTCACTTCATATGTTATATATATAGATATATATAGTTATTACACACATACATACACACACATATGTGTAGTGTGAGTATGCATATATATATATACACATATATACACACACACTTCACAGCACGCTTAGTAAAAATGCAGTTAGTATCCCTGTCATTTTATTATCTAAAGTCTGTATTCACACACACACACCCATAAATCCAAATGCTATCCTGATAAAAATAGGCAAAAGTATCCATATTCATAAATTTCCCTGCATAGATGAGAGGAAGAAAGAGGAGAAAAGAATGAGAATATATAATGACTCATGGCCCATTTCAAAAACTTCATATTCTTTGTCTAGCATTTAACATTATCCATAACCTGAGTTCTAACTTTATAGGTATTTTTATTTATTTTAAAATTTATTTATTTATGCATATAAGAACTGGGGTAAAGCCAGAGGTGCAGGGGTTGGCGGAGAGGATTTGCCAGAGACAAGAGTAGGAAGCAGAACAGGCGGATTGACTGAAATATCGTGCTGAGGAGAGTAAGGGGAGAGACAAGAGAGGCCTGCTGCACCATGTGGGTTAGTCAGTTACCCGGCCAATGATACAACTCATGCTACAGTGGCTAGCAACTGCAGCCACGAGACAGGACTGAGACTTAACCACTGCACCACCAGCAATGTCCTTCAAATTTGACTCTTAATGCCTATTATTTTTTAGAAAGTCTTTCCTACTCATCTCTATATATTCTTCCAAGCCATGCTCTTCTATGAAGGCTTCATAGAATACCCCTTTTTCTGAGTTTTAAGAACTTCTCACTGAATTGCATGAACTTGTTTTCATGACTACTTTGACATTTTAAAAATTTTAGTTTACTTTAGTTTCCATTTAGTAGCCCATAGAGCTATATTTTATATTTACTTATATCCCTAACAATAACTACTTGGACTTGATAAATGATGATTAAATATTTAAGAGATTAATTATAGCAAAGCAGAGATGATAAAAGACAAAAGGAAATACAGAAGGATTTTTTTTTTTTTAAAAAGTAACTGCTGGGTAAAAGTAAAGAAATATAACTTTAATTTTTCATAATTGAAGACTTCTAGTTCCCAATTTCTCAGGAAAATGCAGGGAATATGAATCAAAGAAATTCTATTCATAAACTAAATTACATATACACAGATTCATATTAGATTTTAATATAAATTTCTAGAATTTAATTAGTAGATATTTTCTAGAAGCAATAGTAAATAGAATATACTTTTCATTTCAGTAACAGGTATTGTTACTGTGTTTTCAACGCCTCTTACCCTGTCGGTCAAACAATGAATCTGCAGCTGTGGCTTTATTTGAAGGAGCTTCTGTGATTGGTTTGAGATATGCTCTATATCCCTTTAAAATAGATGCCATAAAGCGCAAAAACGCCTCCTGAATTTCCATCTCAAGTTGTGTCATCTTCTTTTGCCAAGAGAAATCGGCTTCAATTGGAGTCATCTCAATTGCTGAACCCTCTTGAGTTTTTCGATGAACTAACGAAGAAGAGAAAATGACATTAATATATAGAGCATATAAATATATTTCATGTGTACATGAAATTAAGGCATGATTAAGAACATTATCAAAATAAAGTTTGTTTTGTTACTTCCTAAAATTCTTTTCTCCAGTGATTAAAATAATCACTGGCACGGGTTAACAGGGAGATAGGGCACAGAGAATAGGCTCAATCAAGCAAACTGAAAAGAACATGTTCGAAAAATCATGAAACAAATATTGTTTTTATTATTGGAATTTTGTGATGTAATGAGACTTCTTTTAAGCAAATCAAAATGTTTCAATTTAAGAAGAATTTTCTCATATTATGTTCTTTCATTAAAATCTGTATTTTTTTCCTGGCATTTACCTGAAGATAACTGGGGATACAATTTCTTCAAGGTGCTAAGTAGATTTTTGCATGGTTTTTTTGGAAGCTGCTTCCAGTTCATGCTCTTCTTTTCATCTGCCCTATTAAAGAAAAACAGCAATATATAATGCTTTTACTTAAAATTCTTGTGTGGACCCTTCCTGGCGGCACAACAGGTGAAAGCGCAGCACTGCAAGTCAGCCTCAGCCACTTCAGTTCCAGTTCGATCCCCAGCCCCCAAGGTGCTCCACAGGGCCCCCCAGACCTTTCCTGACCGGTCTGCTGCTCTGCTCAGCAGTGTACTTCATCAGTCAGCCTGTTCTGCGCCCCATTCTGTCTCTGGTGAATCCTCTCACCACCCCTGCACCTCTGGTCGGTACACCAGTTCTATATACATAAAATGAATAAATTAAAAAAAAATTCTTATGTGGGTCGTCCCTGGTGGTGCAAGTGGTTAAGTCTCAGCACTACGAAGCTGTCCTCAGCAACTGCAGCACAAGATAGGCAGCCAGGATGCTGATGCAGCAGATTTCTCCTGACCCACCCATTGCTCCCCTCATCAGTATAATTCATCAGAACTCATCAGAACAGCAGCCTGTTCTGCTCCCTGTTCTGTCTCTGGTGAATCCTCTCACCCCCTGCACCTCTGGCCTGCATCCCAGCTCTTGTATACATAAATAAATCTTTTAAAAATATAATTTATATATTCATATATAAACTCCATTATCCAATTATGAACCACTAAGTTTAAGTACATCCTTATATTTAAAAATCTAAAGAAAGCAACACATTTTGCCATAAAACCACAGAGCTCCACACTGAGGTTATGTAAAAATACATTTTTGAGACAACTGAAAAAACCTGTGAGATATTTTTTGCATGTTACATCTCTAACAACCATAAGAGAAAATTTAGAGGATTGGTGCCAACTCATGATAAAATAACTGAATTTTTGTTATACTCTATGTTAAATATGGTGGTATTTGGAAATGATTGAACTCTTAATAAAAACCCTTTCAAGATCAGAAATACCTGATCAATAAAGTTTAAACTCCTAGAAGTGAAAAAACTCAGTAAAAACCATGTAACTTGTAATTTTGATAATATTGCCAAATATCCCCTCCACAGGAGGATTGTCATCATGTATATGCTCCTTCCTGCAATAAGTTTATAGTACTGCCTGTTGCAGTACTATAAATCATAACGTTATTAAGCATTTAATTTTTGATTTTTTTTCTGACAATGTGAAAATGCTGTATCTAACTGTAGAGGAGATAAGTCATTTTCCCTCTTTGTAAAAAGAGGAAAATGCTTGCAAATCATTTCTATTTACTTCTTTATAATAAAATCATTTCTACTTACTTTTTTGTAATAAGACTCGTAATTGCCTACTCTATAACAGAGTTATTAAGCTTTGGAAATTTCTAGAGGTTCTTTCATTAATGAAAGACTGACCCTTTGTGAGAACAGTTGCAAATTTTTTCCCCAACTTGATATTTTTCTTTTGAACCTGATAGTAGTTTTATTATCTTTAATTTTTTATGTTTATGTAGTCAGGTTTATTAATCTTATATGTTTTCTGCATTTAGGATCCTTCCTTAATTCAAGGCTATAAAGAAATTATCTTGGTTTCATTTTATTAATTTATTGTTTCATTCTTTGTATTAAGTTTTCAATCAACTTGGATTTTCCTGAATGTGCTATGAAGTATCGATTCAACTTATTTTCTCTCTAGCTATAAAGTATCTAACCACAGTTTATTGAACAGTATCATCTTCATCCCCACATCTTGCTTAAGTGGAGTTACCAAATTTTATATTAATATAATTAAATATTAAAACTGAAAGAGCAAGCAGACATTAACTTAGCAAGAAGACAAATTCTAAAACATTATTTACAAGCTTATTGCACTGATTGTCTATTATCAAATTACTAAGGCTGTGTTCTTTTCATACAGAGAATATTTACAAATACTTGGGTCCAAAATAAATATGACCAAATGCTTGCTTCTGAAACAAATCTCACTATCAGAAAATCAATAATATACAACTCCAGTTGTTATTACAAATCAGCTGAGATAACACTTAGGAAGAAAAAATACTTTGGAAGTTCAAAAGAACATTTTCAAATAATACATGG
>NW_004567107.1:53561440-53569323 GCF_000260355.1 Condylura cristata | reverse complement strand
CAATAGTTTTACAAAAGCATTAGAAAATTCAATACATATTTATCTTAAAAAAAAAAAAAAAAAAAAAGTAAGAGCAAAATGACATTCATTTCAGGAATGTAATGATTGCTGACTTAATTAATTTTGTAAAAATAATGTTAATCTCAATAGTTTTACAAAAGCATTAGAAAATTCAATACTTATTTATTTTAATCAAGAAATAGGAAAAACATTCCTTAATTTATTATTAAAGTTCCTTAATCCTACAGTAGGGTGAGCATAGTTTCTATAAAGGGTCAGACAATAAGTATCTTATGCTTTCAGAGGTGCTTCTGCTGCACCTCTTCAGATGGGTTACTGCTTGCATGAAAAGCATCCTTGGGTCATATAAAAAAAATATGCATTGCTATGTTTCAATAAAATGTTATTTACAAAAACAAGCCTTAAGCCAATATTAACTCTTGCCTTAAAGCAAAAGTCATACTTGGTTACTACTCAAAACTTTCCCTCTTACCGATGATAGCTACTCTATCCAACATTATACCAGGATTCTAGTCAGGGAATTAAGAAATCAAAAATATATTTAAGGATTGTGGATGATGTGACTGTTTATAGACCAAATTAAAGACAATCTACCGATAAATTAAAGAATTAAGCCAATTAAATTGCTGAACAACAGACTACTACATGAAAATCACTAACACTAACATACCCCAACAACTACCAAGTAGAAAATGTCATTTAAATACATGGAAGTAATAAAAACCAAAGGAACTTAGGACTAAATATATTTTTCAAACACTGTGCATGGTCTTTATGTAAGAAACTACAGAAGTTAAAAAAAAAACTTTAAAAAGATCTAGGAAGTAAAATACCACATGCATGGGTAGGAAGACTTTCATTTCAAAAAGATGTATTTGATTTTAAAATAATCAGTAAACTCATTAGAACCCTAACCAAAATCACAACATCTGGCAGGGAACTTAATGATGTCATTAAAATTTATGTGGAAAAGTAAAGGGACGAATATAGTCAAAACAATTTTTATCAAGTAAATATTCATAGTCTCCCAGCTCTTTTTCCTTTAAATTCTAAAATTTCCTTTAAATTCTAATTTTTTAGATTTTATTTCTTCTTTTTTTAATACATTTTTTCCCTACCACCATCCCTTATCCCTTTCTTTCTTTCCCTCTTAAGCTTAAAACTCTCATGAAGTTTAATCACACTGTTTTATTATACCTCTCTATATATAACAAGGCAAACAAGGTAGCATGTGACTAAATTCAAAGGGGGAAACTCATTTTCTTTTAAGTTAACATAAGGATTTTGAATTAAACCTAGAATAAATATCTTTTATGCTTTAAAAAGCAGTATTTTACCTTTCTATTTTCAAATCCATATTCTATTATAATAAAATATCTCCTGCCCAGCATTGAGTTATATAAACATAAACTATTATAATATATTCTTTTCCAAATCTACAGCTTTGCAAGACTCTGATACCTGCCCAGGTTATGAATCATTTAATAATATCAAAGAAAAAGACTAACTAACAACCTCAAAATTAGTATATTGATTACTAGATGCTTTCAATAAAATATAACTACATAAAGGGCAAATATAAACAGCAGATAACATTTAAAAAATCAACTTACATATATAACATGTTTGTATCCAAGTCAATGCAAACAACATCTTGTGGTGGATCATGAAGATCAAAATACCTTGAGTCAACTCCAACTATAAACGGTAAAGGCGCACTAAGCACTGCAGCCAGTGAGAGAGGACAAAGGGGAATATACGGGCACTGCCACTGAAATGGAAAGATCATCTAGGAAAAAAGTTTTAAAAAATTAACCAAATTTAAAATTTGCAATGAAAATTATAATTAAAGGTACCTTTTTTTTAAGCAGCTAAGTCTAGTTTCTTTTACTTTAAACTTCAGTCCAAAAACTAAATTACTATAACATTACTAAGCAATATTATCAACCAGAGCAATGTGATTAAAATCTTTTTCTTCTTATTTAAAATTTTTTATTACTTAACATTTTTTCTTACATCCCCATAGTTCTCCTGCCACCTTATCAGCCATGAACCATTATCTTATTCCCTTGTGCTCTTCCCTTCCCTCCTTAGCCCCCTCACCCCTTCCTTTGCTGTATGCCTCAGTTCTATGGCTAGCTTACTAGTTTTGACTTTTTCTTGATGTTTCTTTTGGTTTCTCTATCTTTCACATATGCCTGAGACAATCTGGTATTTATCTTTTTCCTTCTGACAAATTTCAGCTAGCATAATCCCTTCAGCTCCATCCATGTTGCCACAAATGGTATAAGATTGCCTTTTTGGTGGTTGAGTAAGTACTCCATTGTATAAACATACCACCAGTTTTTGATCCATTCATCTTTTGGGGGGCATTTAGGTTGTTTTCATATTTTGGCTATTGTAAATAATGTGTAATAAGCACATGAGGGACCTCCCTGGTGGCACAGTGTGTTGGAGCACAGCACTGTGAAGCTGGTCACGGCTGCTTCAGTGCAGGTTCTATCCCCAGCCCCGGAGGTGACCCACATGATGCAGCAGACCTCTCCTGTCTTGTCTGCTGCTCCCCTCAGCAGTGTACTTCATCAATCTGCCTGTTCTGCTCCCCACTCTGTCCCTGGTGAATTCTCAGTGATTAAAATCTTAAATCGCATTTAAATGACCACGCACAAAATGTTTGTTAACTTTTTTACCTATACAAAACCTACATTCCCCTTTATGGAAAAGATCATAGTAACAACTGCTCAAAAATTAAAAAACAAACTCATGACCTTTGTTTAACTCTTACACATTTATCACCCATCTATTAATTTTTTAAATAACCTTTAACTAAAATCTGTAAGTATACAATTGACTAAAATAAAAAACCTAACGATTTTCTTGGAGGATGGTAACAATCAACAGAAAATTTCAACAAAAAAATTTCCTAACTAATCAAACAGAAAATGATCCAACTTCAATGAGGCTTGGCAACTTACAAACGCTAGTTAACATAAAACACTACCTAATAATCTTTTTAACCAGCTCTCCTTTACAAAACTCTACTGTAACTGTCTTTTAAAAACAAAGTTTCAATAAAAATGTAATCACTGATGATAAAAGTTTTGGGAAACTACAAAAATACGCCATCTTTTCAAGGTTTTCAAGGTCTACTTCAGTTCTCTCCTTATCCATCATTACTCACCCCAAAGAAACACCGATAGCACTAATGCATTTTAGCTATTCATAACTGCAATTTGTTTTCAATCATTTACTTGGCAAATATTTGAGTACTTAAAATGTGCAAACACTGTTCCGCAAGATGGGGTCATAAGAGTGAATAAAACAAAAATCCCTGACCTCATAATAATGTTTACAGTCTATACTAAGTCAACAAACTTTTTCTGTAAGACAGGAAATGTGTTAGGTCTTGCTAGTCATATTGTTCCTGTCACAAATATTTAGTATTGTCATTCATAGGCGATACGTGAATAAGTAGCCCATGTTCTAGCAAAACTTTATTTATAAAAACAGGTTTAAAACAGGATATGAGTCACAGGCCATACTTTGCCAAAACCTGGTCTAGCAGAAAGAGAAAAAAGAGAATAAAAAATATAACAAAATATTTATTGTGTGAAGAAGTACTAAGAACTATGGAAAATAAGTAAAATAAAATGAAGGGGGTTATTAGAGTCCAGAATAGAAGAGAAGGAAAACAGACTGGATTATTAAATAGTTCAAACAGGGCTCTCCCTAGTGGTGCAAAGGGTTAAAGCACTGCATTGTGGGGCTCTCTGAAGCCACTGCAGCATGAGTTCGATCCCCGCTAGGGAGCTGACCCACATGGCATAGCATACCTCTCCTGACCAGCCCCCGCTGCTTCCTTCAGCAGTATATTTCAGCATATCTGTCTGTTCTGCTCCCCACCCTGTCTCTGGTGAATCCTCTCACCGCCCCTGCACCTCTGGCCTGTACACCAGTTCTGTAAGACTAAATAAATCTTTAAAAAATAGATAAATAAATAGTTCAAACAGGGTAGGACTTGCTAACAAAGTGACTACTGAGCTGAAATGTGGAGGAGATAAGGGATTTAGTCAGGGAATAGAATAGGAGAGTACTTCAAAAGAACATCTAATGCAAAAGTATTAAGGTATGGGGTGTATCTAATATACTCCAGGATCTGCATGGTTGAAGATGGTGAGTAGTAGAAAATCAGATCAGAGAGCAGAGGAACAGGACCTTACAAAGATTTCAGATTTCTTTCAATAAAAACTCTTTCAGGGCACTCCGTGGTGGTGCAAGAGGTTAAAGCACAGTGCTATGAAGCTACTGGCAGCCATTGCAGCACAAGTTTGATCCCCAGCCACGAAGGTAACCCACATGGTATACCTAACACCTCCTGTCCTGCTCATGGCTCACCTCAGCAGTGTATTTTAATCAATCTACCTGTTCTGTTCCCAACTCTGTCTCTGGTGAATCCTCTCACCCCCTAAACCTCTGGCCTGTACCCCAGTTCTTGTATGCATAATGAATCTGTTTTAAAAAAACAATCTTTCGGGCTCTCCCTGGTGGTGCAACAGGTTAAGCCACCTCATTATGAGGCTCTCTGAAGCCACTGCAGCATGAGTTCAATTCCCAGCCAGGGAGCTGACCCACATGGCATGGCAGACCTCTCCTGACCTGCCTGCTGCTCCCCTCAGCAGTGTACTCCATCAATCTGCCTATTCTGCTCCCCACTCTGTCTCTAGTGAATCCTCTTACCCACCACACCCCTGGCCTGTAACCCCAGTTCAATAAGCATAAATAAGTAAATCTTAAAAAAAAAAAACAAAAAACAATCTTTTGGCCCTCCCTGGTGGGTTAAAGCGCAGCATTACAAACTAGCCACAGCTGCTTCAGCATGCGTTCAATTCCCAGCCCCAGAGTTGACCCACATGGCCTGGCAGACCTCTCCTGATCCGCCCACTATTCTACTCAGCAGTGTAATTCATCGATCTTCCTGCACCACCCCTGCATCTCTGGCCTACACCCCGGTTTTATATGCTTAAATAATAAATCTTTTTAAAAAAAATAACCTTTCATTCAACAAAACATTAAGTTATACCTACTATGTGATAATTTTAGAATAATACTATCTGACAATACTATCTTCACCTTTGGCTTCTACAGTGAAATCATGAATATTACCAAAATATTCACTAGATTCATCAATTTTGTTATGAAGCCTTATTAATCTCTTATATTCAAATCAATCTCTTCTTGAAGAATTTACCTGTCCCCATTCTTTTTAAATTTCTCTTCTTTATAAATGGCAACTTGCCTGTCAAATCTTCATGTATAATCCTTTTGCATACAATTCAGGTAGTTCTCTAACATCAGTTACATAAACTTTGTACAACCATATTATTTTTCTTAAGATTTCCAATTTCAATCTTCCCATCAGTCCTTGCATTATATTACTAAAACCAAAAGACGGGGCCACAAAGATCTCACAAAAGGGACACAGTAAATACTACTATCTTATAGAAAGGAGTATGTGAGTGGGACTTGCTAAAACTAATCAGTTCATTAACAAAATATTTTCATGTTATAACAACTTTTGCTTTTACATGTAACTGCAGAAGCTTGAAAAACCGTAGTGAATTTATTTCCCCACTCACACCCTAACCATCCCAAATCATTATTACTGTTTTTAGTCCTAGCAGTATTTCTTATCAAGTTAAGATCAGAGAAATATATTCCTTTTGTTGATATGATATGTATTATTGAGTGTCTCCTCCATGCTGTAAGTACTGAGGACATAATGGTAAAAAAAAGAAACAAAGTCCTTCCTTCTGTGAGAGATATGCTCTTAAAATGAGAATGGAAAGGCAGAAGAGTCAGCTGTTTTAAATTAAACAAATAATGTAAGATAGGGTTAGAAAAATTGAAACCAATTGGGCACTATGACCTAAAATGACTCTGCATGATCAGATTTTTTTCTAATTGCAATGCGAAGAAATTTAAAATGTTTAAACAGGAAAGGACTCAATTTAACCTTTAGTTATATTTTTACCAACAGCGAAACTTTTGTACATTAGCCTATTTGATAATGACTTAGAATTTCCTATATGTTACGGGTTTAAAATGATTACAAGTTAAAATAGGGAAAGTTTATTAACTGTACAATTTTAGGGCAGTTAAAATTGTTTTTTTAAAACATCTAATCAGCTTCACTGATATTTTATTATAATGTAATAACACAAATTCTCTGAAAAACTCTAAATATGAAAAATGAGACACTAACATTTTCTCTCAAAGAGAAGTCACTATTTTTTTTTTATGCCTGCTATTTCTTTTTGCCACTCCATAACATTAATGTTAAACTTTACAGATAATTTCAAAGCTGCTTCCTTTGAAGAGAATTACCCTTTAGAGTAAGATTCTGCCAGTAATTCTTTACCAAAAGGAAAATTTTACACTTACAGCTACAACAGCTTCGGCTACTCCAGTCAACACAGCTGGCCTAAGAGAATGCAGTAGAATCTTACTCTCAAGTAAAACAAAGAGCAGCAGTGTTGCACAGTTCTCAGGACCCAGATTCATCAATAGGGTGCTAAAATTGGCTCCACTAGAAATACAGAGGGAAAAAAAGTGATTATGAACTATTTTGCTAAAACAAGCCAAAATTTGCTTATTAAGTTATTTCTTAAATATTAATAGATTGAGAACCTAGCGTTAATATCAAGTCCTCATTATCACTAGAAAGTAGCAAATTTTATGAGACAGTGAAGGTTCAAATCCATCCTTTCGTAACAAAAAGGCATGTCTTTTTAAAGTGCTGTATTTTTAAAATGGTCCCTCCAATGCATCTATCAAAATTGAAAACAATAACATTCTTCTTACCTTGATTGCCAAAAAAAAAAAAAACACTGAACATTATTACCCTAATCCTTAAAGTGTTATAAAGCTTCTGCTCCTAATGAATAAACACATCATTTTAGATATTATCAATTACCTTAATGGTAAAGGTGTAGAAACTGGCTGTGATAATATTAAGGCATCATGGACTGATAGCTAAAAAAAAGGAAAAGAAAGGATAAGTTAACCAATTTTGATATTTAAATATTTAGATCAAGAGTAAAATGGGAAAGAGTTTAATATATACAGTGATTCAGTTAACTGGTTAAAAATAGTTATTTAACAATTATGAAATAACTTTTTTCAAAGCTTCAAATGTACTCTATAGACCAGTAAGTATTTGGCAGTTGTTTAACATATCTAATACTTGCAGCACTGGAGAACTCTCAATATTACCATCATCTCACTTAATGCTACCATTTACTATCATTTTTATTATGTTGATATCTTAAGAAAACACTTACAATAGCTTGCCTCTATAGATCAATTGCAGTCTACAAACTATTACTGGTCCATGAAGAGATGATACATAAAAAATGAGAATAAGCAAGCAACTTATCTAGAGGCAAGCAACTGATGGCAATCTGTGACTGATCTTACACAATCATTGCCAGTCAGGTCTTCAGACAGTATTGATCTATTCATGTCTGCTAACTTCATGTGACAAGCTGTATATGTCACAAACTATAAAACTTACATAGGTCTGCAACTGGTTAGAAAAATAAACTGTTCCATTAACATAGTTTGAAGAGCACGTTTATAGATTATTGGACAGCCCACCTCTTATTACAGCTCACTTTCTACTTAAAATTTGCTGTTTTAAATTAAAATTACACCCATAACATAGCTCTAGGCTTTATATTATTAAAATAAGCTATATAAGGGCACTCCCTGGTGGTGCAACCAATTAAAGTATAGCACCATGAAGCTATCATAGCCACTGCAGCATGAGTTAGATCCCTGACCAGGGAGGTGACCCAGATGGC
>NW_004567107.1:53547008-53561340 GCF_000260355.1 Condylura cristata | reverse complement strand
TATCCCAGTTCTGTATGCATAAATAAATATTTAATAAACAAATAAATATAAATAAAAATAAACTATGTAAAAGCCATGCATAATCAATAAGAATAATATAATCAACCAAAGACTATAAAGTTTTCTAATCCTGTATACCCAAATTCCAAAAATCCAATATAAAAGAATGTTGTTAACTGAAGGTATATAGTACAGGAAATTCAAGAACTTTATGAATGCATACTACTTCACCTTAAACACAAAGGACCAGTGAATCCACTCTGCAATGACTGGAATGAATATATATAGAAGTCACCTCAAATACGTTTTTTGATTACCTGAACAAGGATTCTTGGTCTTTGAGGAGAAGGAAAAGGGATGTTTTGCATAAAATGTGAAATGTATCTAGAAAAAAAGTTGAAATAAAGATCATAATTACTTTTCTAAAATATTTCATACATTTTAACAACTCTAAAAATCATAATATATCATCCTAGATTGGAAAAAAAACCACTTACCTAAAGCTATGCTAAGTAAGTTTACTTAGTGTAAATAAATGTACTCATCTCACTAAACTTCTAAATGTAAAATGTATCTCTGTATTAAAAATCCACAGTAGGGGCCTCCTTGGTGGTACAGGAATTAAGTCTCATAGCTGTCAAGCTATCAACAGCCACTGCAACGAGTTCAATCCCCAGCCAGGGAGACCTAAAAGGAGCAACAGATCTTTAATTTCTCATCCATTGCTCCCTTCAGCAATGCATTCAAGTGGATTCCCTGTTCTGCTCCCCACTCTGTCTCTGTGAATCTTCTCATGCCCCACACCTATGGCTGCACCCCAGTACTCTTATGCAAAATAAATAAATCTTTAAAAAATCCATAATAATTAAAAAGATGCGGTACATATACACAATGGAATATTACTCAGCAACCAAAAAAAAATAGACACATGCCTTTTGCAGCAACATGGATGGAGCTGGAAAAGATCATGCTCAGTGTAATAAGCCAGAAAGAAAAGGAAAAATACCAGTTTCACTCATAGCAGGAGTATAATGGACCAGGCAAGAAAATAATAAAAATGATGAACAGCTATATACCAGAGACATTTTATGGGGGTGGAGTGGGGAACGGCATCAAAAACAGTGGAGGGAGGAAAATGCACTGGACTATGGTGATGGCACAGGGTGATTTGTGATGGGAAGCTCACAGGGATTACAACTGAGATGGGAAAATGCACAAAATGATGTAAAAATAAACTACTATATAAAAAAAAGAAAGAAAATTCATAGTAATAAGCCCTAAAAGCTCCAAGAAAGTAAGAGTAACATGAATATGGTTTTCATATAGGAAGCTAAGTTTTACTGCCCTGGTTTATCAATGCGAGGACACTTACCTGTAGTATAATGAACTAGCACTAATAGTCTGATCCTAACAATAAATTTAATATTAAACATTAATCTAATTCTTTCACTATAACTTTGGGAGAATAATTTAGCCTATTTCTCAACCAAAAATAATGTTGGAGTCTCCAAAGTTTTGAGCTCTTAGGAATCACTAAATCCAAGATAACATTTCAGAGAGAAAAAAAATCAAACACATATGCTGATTTTATTTTCACAAACTATCCACAGAACTCTAATTTTCTGAAAGGTTATTAACTTATCATTAATGTTACAATTTATTTCAATTTTAAGTTAATCTGATAGCTAAAAGTTAAATTAGAATATGAACCATTAGACTGGCATTGCAGAAAATGTGAAAGTTGATGTCATATTTCTATATCAAATTGCGGCATACACAGAACTTTATTATTTTTTGAAGCTGAATTTTGAACACAATTTTGAACACATAATTATCCCAACTTATCCACTAATAGCTTTCATTGATAATCTTTTTGCTATAATATTAAATTTTCTAAATGGTAAGAAAAATCATGTGTACACATTGTAATCTTCCCACAAAACCCTTCAAACCTCTTCCTTTGTTAGAGTACATAATTTACTATAATAATAGAAGTCAATGGGACATAAGAAGTCAGAAAGATATATTTTTAAAAGATAGAGAGGTTCCACATATATTTTCCTTATTTAAAAAATTCACATGACAAATCAAAGGAAAAATACATAGAATTCTGTCATTGCTAAAACCAAAACCTTACTTTATCAATTAATTCACTTTTACTAATACATACATCAGTCTGAAGATAGTTTATAGTTAGGAGTTGGAGTGACCATCTTATAGTTGGCATGTATGTGTAGTAACAGTTATTTATCTCATGTTAATTAGAAAATGAACAGAAGGAACACACAAAAACAGTGTGTATACATTCCTTCCTCATCTGAATTCTCAAAAGTTTATTATTTAGTCATCTTCATCACCACTCCTCAACTTTAAATTCAGAGTCAAGGAGTCAGGTGAAGAATGGGACAATTAAAAAGTACAGAACCTCTGACTCTCCTTCCTTTTCCAACTGTGCTGCTTAAAGTCGAGTATAAAAATATAAGTCTTATATCCATTAAACATCTTTCTAGTCCTTATACATACTTTTCAATAGGAAGAGGATGCGGTCCAGACACAGAGAGTTTGTAGATAAACATGAGAAACTTTCTAAAAGCTTCAAAAAAAGGCCAGTGTGATAGTAAACAAATGCATTTGTTTGAATTGATGGATTTGGAGATCACTTTTCTCTCCACAGGTGTCAACAGGCCCAACTGCATAAGCTGTTTCTCTGTTAGAAGTTCCCGTGAATAAGGTTCATAAAATTGAATGGCAGCTCCATATACCTAGAGTAATAGAATTTCATTGTAAGATTTGCTTTTAAAAATAAATTTATTTTCCCCTTATTCAACAAGAAATATTTGCTTAGAATACATATGAAAGTTACATGAAAATTAAAACCTCAAACATTCCTACATCACATTACACATGTAGTTACTGGGGGAAAACAGCTTGACAAGTTCTCCAAAGTTAAACAAAGAATTACCATATGGTCTAGTTAGTCCACTCTTAAGTATATATCCAGAATGGGAAGCATGGACTCCAATGATAATACCCAAAATGAGGAAATAATACTCTCACTATCTTTAATAGTGATGGTAAACTTGTAGCCTGTAGAACAAACTCACAGATGTATTCTGTTTGATGCTTAAGTGTCAGTTTTGTTTACTTATACTTCTCATTATCAATTTTCCTAAAAAAACTGTTCAATTTTTAAATTTCTACTGTATCTGAAGTTTTATCTGCCTTTTATTTTCTGTTTATTTTTGTTATCCCTTTAAAACTGTCATTCTTAGTCATTATTATTGTTTTTATACATGTTTATCATTCTGGACTATTACAAATAAAGCCTACACATGTCTTCGGGAAGATATACACAATCATTTCTTTTGGGATATGCTCAAGAAACAAGCACAGAAGAAACAAGTACAGGCTTTTTTCTTTTTCTTGCTGATAATTAAAAAGCAATTTATATGTTCTGCTTAAAAGCCATTTGTTGAATATTTATTTTGCTTTATTTCTTCCAACCTATAACCTGGGAGAATTTGCCATATCAGATTTTCACATCAATTTCCATTTCCATATCAGATGTAGCTCTGGATTTTTAGATTTGGGTTTTTTTCTGTATATGGTTCAGCAGACATTTTTAATCTTAACACTCAGTGTTTTTTTTTCATCAACCCTGAAAAATTCTGAACCATTCACTAGCTCCGAAAATACTGTCCCTTTTTCTAGTTTCACCCTCTAGAATTCATTAAATATCTGTTGGACCTTATGATTCTGCCCTCTTCATAAATTCCTTTTAGGATTTGTATTTTTCTGTGCCACGTTTAAGGAAATCTATGTACTACTTTCCTTTCTCCACATATACCTTTTCTGCTATTTAAACCATTAATGAATTTTTAATTTTAAGAACATTTTTCATTTCTAGACAACTGAATCTTTTTCAATTATATTTTTAATTATATTTTCAATTTAAAAATCTCTTCCATATTGTCATTCTATCACTTTAACATCTTGACATCCCAGCCTGGTTAATCATTGTGGCTTGTTGATTCTCCCTACCAGACTTCTATCTTCTAACTGCTACTGTAACCTCGTTTTAAAGCCTGGTTTTGGAAGCTACCTCTCCAGAGCAAGATTTGCATCTATAGCTGCTCCAGGAGTATCAACAGCCTGAGGTCAATGTCAATTTCCAATGTACCTTGGAAATTGTAGTATAAATTTAAACCAAACTGTTCTGTGTCAAATACATTTAGATGATACTATTTTATGGAGGAAAACAAGTATGATAGGCTTAATAAAGAGACAAATATATACCTTTTCAGCAGAAGAACCTGTCAAGACAAAAGTTGAAAAAACTGGAAGCGGATATTTGGTTTGGGAATCCCAACATTCAATAGTCGCTCCCATAGGAAGGCAGAAAAGAGGTACAGATTCTGAGAGTGGAAATGATTCATAATCATCTTCTGGATATCTAAAAATTAAACCTTTGGGAAAAGGAGACAATTTTCTGAAAATAGTTATTTGTTCATGAGTTACATGTGATACATACTAATAGTTATATTTTAGTAGTAAATTTCATGGAAAATATTTATGTATAAAGCTTCAAAATCAATTTTTCTCTTGTCATATCAGTAATTAAAGTAAGTTTACCCTTTATTTTTCACCCATGGGTTTACAGTTCATTCTAGTATTAAAAAAATTACTAAATATGCAAATTAAAATTATTCGACATGATCACCAATTTTAATATATATTATATATACAACCAATATCTTTATGTTGAAACATAAAGGAAAAGTTAGTGTTCTACAAAAAATTCAAGGCAAGAGAAATTGTCACAGCCCCTAAGCTCATCTTGAAAGAAGCAGTGTAAAAGGCATGCAGTATAAATAGTGAACAAGACAGAAACCTTCGTGACCAGTCAAGAGTATGTGAGACCAAGAAAATAGGAGCAAGGGCACTCTGAAGAGCACACCAAACCCCTGTAGAATAAAGTAACCAGCTACATGGCATCTGTTCATTAATCTCTGATGTTTCTCATATATAGACCACCTCTAAGTTAAATACCTGAAAATAAGTAGGAGAAAATTTTGAATCTAAACTCAGTCTCCAAAATTCTTATACTTTTAAACACATGCCTCATAGTAAATACCTGAATACTTTCACAGAGCTTGCTCATGTAAGTTTTTTTTATAAGTTAATACTTTCTACTTTCTCCCACAAAAAAATTTACACCACATATAATCAATGCATTAAAATACTGTACAAGGCAATATTAAGAGTATCGCATTTTAATGACGCTGAAATTCGTTAGTTGCAACCTTTATTTTTATATTATAAATTAAAGGATTTATTAGTATGCATGTATTAATGAGAATAAGATTTTTCAGATATGAACTTGCCTGACTTTTCTGAAGTAAAACTTTATCCCAAAAACTGTGCATGATCAAAAAAGTAATTGACACTATTTCTTTTCACAAAGAAGTATTCCAGTATTCCTTCTATTTACAACTGGAGCATACCTGTATTTCACTTTTTATCCCACCATACCAGTGGGATGAAGAGGTTAAATCTTTACAGCCCTTGACACTTTACTGTGCAGTAAGAATGTGGCGATAGATTTCTCAAATACTTCATGGCAGAAAAGTTTCTCAGGCCCTCCTCTCCTCCACATAGCTGATTCTTTGCAACAAGGGAGAAAGGAAGCAAGTCCATGGCAAGTAACATGTGGTTTCAAATCAGACACACAGAAATAAGAAAAGGAAATATAAGAAGTAAAGATGCAGTTTGACACCTTTCTGATTGCCAAAATATAAAAGGTCAGAGAGTAAGCAGTTTTCCACTGAATTGTTATATTAGTGTAGAATATAGGCTTGAATGTTTATTCTACATATGCTTGCTTGGGATGGATGCTTACATTTAATGAACAACATGTTTGCATGTTGGGGGAGGCAATGATATTAATACACCTTGTATGTAATGTATTTAAGAAAACTTAACGCTGCCCTTAAAATTCAAAATCATAGACAATTCAATCTATTAATAGACCAATTCCACAAATTATGTATGGAAGCATACATTATCTCTCCTAAGCAAATGTTAATATATACCAATAACTAAAGCAATGGAGCCAGATTTTATTAACTTACCAGCTTTATATGCTATTGCATTAGAAGCAGGCACAGATTTCTTGTAACACAGAAACACACTGGAACCCCACTGTAAAACACAAATTAGGTTTTTTTAAAAAGTAGTGAAAAAAAACTTATTTTTTAAAATGTACTCTAAAAAAAAATTTATTCATGGGAGTCTATTAAAAATTTTTTTATTGTGTAGTATAAAATATAGCCAAACATGAAGTTGAGATCAATAAGAGAAAATGTGTAAAAAAATACTTTCATAAAAATTAAACTTATATAAAGTTAGTTCCAAAAAGTTTCAAATTCTATAATCAACCTCCTCTCTTTGAAAAAGAAGGCACAAAGTAGAGTGGGCACTGGAGCTCAAGCTAAGGGAAACTACAATCACTATAGTGCTCTAATGTCATCGTCTCCACAGGCAAGCCTACCTTGACCAATAGCCAGGGCCTTATTTATTAGTCATCTTTGCCTATACCACATCTAAGCTTAGTTTGATCTAAAGGTATTTCTCAAAATAAATCTGATCTAGTAGCAAACTTAAGTCTCAGGAAACTATAAATCAAATATTTATCTTCAATTTCCTTTTTCATTAGAGCCCCTTTAAAAATAAATATGTAAAGCCACAATATTTTAAATAAATAAATGTAAGGGAAGTTCACACACCCAGTCTCCCTGCAGGAGACATCCTTAAAGACATCACTGAAATTCAAAACCTCTACAGTAGTGTAATATAGGCAATATTAGCACATATACCCTCCCCCAAAAAACTCTGACTTTAAGTATCAATTTTCTAGTTGAAATTATTCCAAATTATTAAAGATTTTTGTAATTATTATAAGCCATAAAAATTAGAGAGATAGGGCCCTCCCTGGTGGCACAACAGGTTAAAGAGCAGCACTCTGAAGCTATCTGCAACATAGCTAAACTAAAGCATGAGTTCAATTCCCTGGCAGGTGACCACCCACATGGCCTGGCAGACCTCTCCTGACTTGCCCACTGCTCCTCTCAGCAGTGTATTTCAGTCAATCTGCCTGTTTTGCTCCCCACTCTGCCTCTGGTGAATCCTTTCACTCCCCACATCTCTTGTATGCATGAATAAATCTTTTTTTAAAAAATTAGAGAGCTACAATAATAAAAAAAGAACCACACATGTATAAACAGAGTAGATAATAAACAGGAGTCCAAGAATTAGCCTCTTTGTGTGTGTGGGGGGGGGTTTAATATGAAACAACTTTAAACTTACCATTCCACAATTTAAGTTTTTGTCAACTTTGCAGAAAGTATGAGGAGGGGTTTCTCCTTTACTGGTTACAATAACACAGATATCAGTTACAGCCAAGGAATTCTGAGGTCGAATTAGAGGAGCCCTTCGGTAAGTGATGAAGATTCTTTGTGAACCCGTTGAACTATTGTTGACATTGGCACAGCGACCATAGGGTGTGGCTTGGATCACTTCACATCCTGGAATAAGCCTCTCTTTTCCTTCATATAAAACTCTGCATTGCAAGGAGGGGACAAATACATAGATAAGTAAATACATTTCAGTTTAACACTTATTTTCTTGAAACAAAACAAAAACTTTTGGTCTCCCCAATTTTTCCCCAAATTTTAATTGAAAGCCCAATTAAAATTATTACTTTGGAAAGTATAACTCTCTTAACTACTACATTTTGATGGCTAGAATATAGCTTTAAGAGATATAAATAGGATCAGACATTTTTTATTGCTTATTGGAATAAATATATGAAATAAGAGGCAAAACACAAACATTTTTAGATCACTCCCTAAACATTCAGATGCTTTCACAAATTTTTCCTTCATATACATATCAAAATTTTACCTTTAAAAATCCTTTGACTAAAATGACCAAACATTTAAAGAATGTTTAAATGTTTAAAGAAATTTGACCTGAGCTAGTAAAAAGATATGGTATTGGTCATGGTATTGGTTAAGAAGACTTAATATTGATGTCAATATTGCCCAATGAGAGCTATAGAATCAATAAAATTCTTTTCTAAATCCTGCTGCTTCTTTTTGCAGGAACAGGCAACATGATCTTAAAGTTCATATGGAAATGCAAGGTATCTACTATAATAAAAGCAATATGGGCAAACAAGAACAAAGTTGGGAAACACATACTTTTCCAATTTTGAGACTAATATATCTACAGCCATCAGCACAGCATGATGCTGGCATATGAAAAAATGTATAAATCTCTGAAATAGAATACAGAATGCAGAATTAAACACATTTACAGATCATTGATTTTCACACATGTATCAACACAATTCAGTGGCAGTAGTCTTTTCTGGGCCTCTGTGGTGGCTGGGGGTGGGGGGGTGCTCTAAGTCTCAGTGCCACCACTGCTAAAGCCCACTGCAATGGTCAAAGTTCAAACCCAAGCCAGGGATCTGACCCTCATGGCTCAGCAGACCTCTCCTGTCTCCCCTGCCACTCCCCTCAGCACTGTGTTTCAGTAATCTGCCTGTTTTGCTTCTCACTCTGTCTCTGGTGAATCTTCTCACCAACTTTCCTCCCTCCCCCACACCTCTGGCCTGTACTCCAGCTGTCTACATTAAAAAAAAAAAAAAAGAGTAACTCCTCTCACCTTAAAAAAAAGGATAGACTTATAGCCTTTCAACAAATGGTGATGGGGTAACAGGATACCTAAATGCAGAACAAGGTTGGACCCCTTCTTACACTACACACCAAAAATTTCAAATGGATCAAACACTTAAATGTAAGAACTAATACTATAAAACTTTTGGGAAAAGCATAGAAATAAATCTTTGTGACTTTGAGCTAAACAACACCTTCTTAGATCTGACACCAAAAGTGTAAGAGACAAAAGAAGAGACAGACTGGACTTCAAAATGTAGTACTTCTGTGCTAGAATTTATACCATCAAGAAAGTGAAAAGATAATCCACAGTGTGAGAAAATATTTGCAAACATGTATATCTTTAGAGAATTCTTTTCAGAACAAGTAAAAAGCTCTTATAACACAATATAAAAAGATAAATAGCACAATTTAAAAGTTTACACAGGACTGAGAAAGGACATATGGGAATTCTCTGTATCATCCTTATAGCAACTAAAATTGTTTTAAAATAAAGCACTTAAAGTGAGTAAAGAATCTAAATTGACAACTGTCCAAAGGAGATATGCAAATGACCAAAAGCACAAGAAAAGATGCCTAACATATTAACAGGGAATTTCAAATTAAAACCACAATGAGATACCACTTTCACATTCACTGGGATGGTTTAATCAAATAGACAGATAATAACAGGTGTACTAGAATCCTTATACATTGCTGATGGAAAATAAAATTGGTTTAGTGTGACAGTTCTTTACACTGTTACAGTTTGCCTGTGACCCAGCAATTCTACTCCTAGATATATCCCCAACAGAAATAAAAGCATAGATCTATACCAACAATGATACACAAATGAAAAGCTCATAATATCAAATAAATGGAAACAATTCAATCAACTAATGAAAGGATACACAGACTATGGAATAGCCAATTACAGAATATTTTCAGCAATAAAAATGAATGAAATTTTGACATATGTTACAACTTGGATGAATCTTGCAAATATGTTGAGTGAAAGAAACCAGATAAAAAAGACATGAAAGTCCAGAACTTATCTATAAGTTTATCTATAGATAGGAAGTAAATTAGTGGTTATACAGAGCTAGAAAGTGGGAAGGGGGTATTGAAGAGTAGCAGTTACAAAAAGCTTCATAGTGCTGTGCTTGAACCTGCTGCACCACCAGGCAGGACCCAATAGTTTCTTTCTTAAGTGTGGGAAACTCAAAATTTTTTCTATATAAATTAATGTTAATAGTGTCCCTGACCCAAAATAGTAATAGTCAAGTCATACCAAATAGGACTGTTCTACTTTTTCCAACCACAGGGGGAATTTGTATTCAAATGTACTATAACATCCCTATATTTAAGTCAGGACAAGATTGATGAGTAAACAGAAATAATAAATACAAAAGAATTCTACTATATGATAAAGGTAATAGCTCAGTGTACCGAGAAAAAAATGAACTTTTAAATTTAATAAGCAGTGCTTACATAACTTAATTTCCATTTGGAAAAAATATTTCTATTTATATTTCAGGAGAAGTAAACAATGAAATAATACTAGTATTCTAAAATAAAACCAAGGATGAGATAAGTTCAACTAAGAACCAAAATTCAGAGACAATAGAGGAGAGACTAGTAAACCACATATGGTAAACCTTACATGACAAAAAACACCATAAGCTAAGTCAAAAGACAGAAAAACCTGGAGAAAACTTTGGGTAGGACTTATTTCATAAAAAGTTCATCTTCCTGGGACTACATCAAGTTAAAGAGCTTCTGTACAGCAAAAGAGACATTACAAAAACAGACAGCCCACTAATTGGGAAAACATTTTCTCACACAAAAGTAGTGATAAAGGACTGATCACAAAAATATACGGAGAACTGATGAACTCAATAAAAATAAACAACCCCATCAAAAAATGGGCAGAAGAGCTAAAAAGACACTTCTCCAAAGAGGAAATGCAGATGGCCAACAAGCATATGAAAAAATGTTCAACATCTCTTGTAATAAGGGAGATGCAAATTAAAACCACAATGAGATACCACCTCACCCCAGTGAGAATGGCACATCTTCAAACAACTAGCAACAACAAATGTTGGAGAGGATGTGGAGAAAAAGGAACTCTCCTGCACTGCTGATAGGAATGCAAACTAGTACAACCACTATGGAAAACTGTTTGGAGGCTCCTCAAACTGCTAAACATGGAACTTCCATATGACCCAGCAATCCCACTCCTAGGTATCTACCCAAAAGGCACAAAAACACTGATTGAAAAAGATACCTGCACTTCCATGTTTATTGCTGCTTTATTTACAATTGGAAAAACATGGAAGCAGCCCAAATGCCCAAAAGTAGATGACTGGATAAAAAAGATGAGGTACATATATACAACGGAATATTACTCAGCAACCAAAAAAGAGAAACACATGTCTTTTGCAGCAACTTGGATGGAACTGGAAAAGATCATGCTTAGTGAGATAAGCCAGAAAGAGAAAGAAAAATACCTGATGCTTTCACTCATAGCAGGAGTATAATGGATCAGGTGGAAAATAACAAAAATAATGAACAACCATATACCAGAGACATTTTGCGGGGGTGGAGTGGGGAATGGGATCAAAATGGGGGGTGGGGAGGGAAGTACATGGGATTATGGTGATGGCACACGGGTGACTTGGTGATGGGAAACCCGTGGGGATTACAATTGAGATGGAAAAAAAAATGTACAAAATGATGCAAAAATAAACTGTTATTAATTAATTAATTAATTTTTAAAAAGTTCATCTTCCTAGTTTATGAGACTGAAGGGAAAAAAAGAATTCATATATATTGAAGGTAGTTACATAAAATGCCGTCACCACAGTGGAAGAAAATATTTAACAAAACAAAAATGAACATTTAACAATATTAAGCATGTATTTATCCTTTAATCCAGCAAGTCCCTTCTAGGAGCTACCTAAAAATATACTTCATACAGAAACAATATACACAGAACAAAGTAATTTACCAAAGGATTCTTATAATAGAACAAGACTGAAAAGAACCCAAATGTCTATCAATAGAAATTTGATTGAATAAAGTATAGTGCATCCATACAAATAACTACTACACAGGTATTAAAAAAAAGGATGAGAAAGATCTCCATGTTTAGACAGGATAAAAGAGTGTATACACTATCTACATTTTGTTTAAGAAGAAGAAATACAAACACATAGATATGTGTTTATTTTATAAAAACAGACAGTGAAAGAATAAATGAGAAACTGAATGGAAGAAAATAAAGAACCTGTATGTCCATCTATAAGTCTTTATCTTAACAAACATAAAAAAAATAACACTCTTGTTTAAACATTACTTATAGAATACTGGTATTAAATTCTATGGGTGTATCAGATTTTACATATTTCAATTTAATATCCTTTCCAGAAAAAAAAAACCCTATTGTTAATACAAAGTTAAGTTTCATAATATTTCATATTAAGTTAAATGAGATGGGTGCCTGTCTTTACAGTGACTAACAGACTTTCTAAATTGTACTAAATTGGGGGGAAAGTTGCGTGCACAGGGTAAAACATTTAAGTCACTAGATATTGACAATGATTTGATGTGAAGAGGAACATTAACCATGATGACTAGCTTAAAGACAAACATATACTTAAACAAACCTGGATCAGTAAATTATTATTATAGAAGCAACAAAGAACCACAAGATGTATAGTCATGTGTTGCTTTATCACTGGGATATGTTCTGAGAAGCAAATCCTTAGGTAATTATGTTGTTGAGAAATAGCAGAGAAGGCAGTTACACAAACCTACATAGTAAACCAGTACACACCAAGCTTATATGGTAGAGCCTGTTGGGATCATCACAGATGTTATACAGTCCATTACTGATCAAAAACATTGTGAAGTGAGACATGACTATGTGAAAAAGCAAACTGCAATTTAAAAGCATCTAAGTATAATGACAAAAATCACCATTATGTTTTTAATTTTGCACTCATAATCTGAAGAGAGTCACATACTTTCAATTATGAATTTATGGTGAGGATTTTAGAAGGATGTGAAAAGACAGTCTCAAATCAATAACAGAGGCCTGTAGGACTGGAACACAAGATAAGTACCTGGCTGGTTTACCTTTCCATCACATGGATACTACCAAAATTTTATCCTACACCCATCCTTCTATGCATATTACTTATCTTAAGAAAAAAAGAGCTGACAGTAAAGTCACTACATGTCCTGATTCACTCTACTGTATCCAATAATTTGTGTTCAAACCCTTTTTAACTTCTTTTACCCTCTAAAGGATAATTCAGTCACTCATGTTGTTGACATTACCCCTTCAATCTTTTTCATAATTTTGAGACTCCACTCACAACATGGCAGAATAGAGAGGTTGGGATCACCCTCTCCCCTAAAAACAACTATTTAAAAAATTGGATCCAGATGCTCTGCTCCATCTGTAGATTCCAGGGTTTTCCCATGGTGACCATCCAGGGGAAGGAATAGCAGGAAAAAGCAAATCACAAAGGAAGGAGTAAAAAGTTTCTATTTGCAGATGACAGTATTCTAGACTTTAAAATCTCAAAAAGAGAAAAAAGGAAAGGCAGAAAACATCAACAAACACTTATAGCTAATTAGCAAATTGAGTAAAGTAGGATTAACAGATAAAGTTAAAATTCAGCTGCATATACCAAACAAGGAACAATCCAAAAAGGAAATTAAGAATACAATTCATTTATAACAGAATCCAAAATAATCCAATAAAATGCACAGGGCTAAAATGAATCAATGAGGAGAGAGACTGTACATTAAAAACCACAAGACACCACTGACCTAAATAAATGGGAAAACATTTAAATGTTCTTAAGTTGGAAGACAATTTGTAAAGATGGCTACACTTTCCAAATTGACCTATAAATTAAATGTAGTTCTCATCAAAATTCCAAATGCACTGACCCCATAAAGAGCTAGCTGGCTCTGATATACTTCCTAAGATGCTCTCAAATACCAGTAAAATGTTTTTCTGAATTAATGGTAATTATTGCAAACTGTTTAGTCTATGATATATAGAGATGGCAAAGTATAACAAGTCTTCTAAACGCATGTGCTACACAAAAGAGTGAACACAGACATTTTTGGAAAAAAGCGTTTGCAAAAAGCAAAGTACTCTTCATTGGTTGTGGACTTTATATTAAATATAAATACATCATAACTACACTCCTAAACTGTAAATACTATTCTCCTGTCTATCATAAAAAATCATACAGCACAACTTTTTTTTTTTTAATAATGCTGGGCCTCCCTGGTGGTGCAAAGGGTTAAAGCACAGCACTATGAACCTATCGGTAAGCACTGCAGCACCAGTTCCACCCCTGGCCAGGGAGCTAAACCACACGCACAGACCTCTGGCCCCACTGCTACCCTCAACAGTGTATTTCAGTCAGTCAGCTTGTTCTGCTTTGCACTCTGTCTGGTTAATCCTCTCACCATCCCCTCCCCACCTCTGGCTGACACCCTAGTTCTTAGAAAGATGCATAAATAAATCTTTAAAGAATATATAATGAGGGCCCTCCCTGGTGGCGCAGCAGGTTAAAGCACAGCAC
>NW_004567107.1:53543286-53546812 GCF_000260355.1 Condylura cristata | reverse complement strand
AAAAAAAAAAATATATATATATATATATATATAATGTTCCTGTTAAATGAATTCAGGGGTTTTGCCAAAAAAAAAAAAAAAGTCACATAATTTACATAGCACCTTCCAAATAATTATTATAGTTTCTTGTTCTTTTATATTTAATAAGCTTATCTGAAAAGTACAAAACAAATGGAATCATATTTCAAAACTAAAGCCTTTGTCTCACCATTCTTTTAAAAGAAAATGATCTAATGATTCAAGTACAATGCAGAGAAATTAAGTAAAAGTAGAAAGATTCAGTAAAGGTGGAAAGAGATATGTACTATCTTGCTATATTTGACGATGATGAAGTAACAAACAATAATACAACTATCAAGAATATCAAATTTCTATTCCCATATACCACAAATTTTATCACCCTCACTATAACAAAAAAAAAAAAAAAAAAAGAAAGCACCATACCCAATGTCAGTAAGGGGTGGTTTATCTCTCCCTCTCTTATAACAAAGGAAAAGTTCTGGGCTTTTCAGACTTCCATAGTTCAAGTTTGCTTGGAGAGCTGATGGAGTGGCTTCCACACAGGTGTAACCTTCAGGTACTGTTTCCCCAGCTGATTTGATAATAACTGCAATGTCTGTAATTGGGGCTTTAGGTCCAGTTGACTTAGTATCTAAACGATTTATTTCTTGATCCAAAAGAACAGATGTATCAGTGAGGCCTGCCACGACAAAGTAGTCTGTCACTCTAGGCCCTTTGTCTTCTATCATGGTTGCTGTTTTACTTCCTAGAAGAAGAAAAAGAAAGAAAAAAGGACAGTGATTTATCTTGACTCATTAAAATTAAATTACTTGTGAGTTAACTATGATCAACTAGCCCACTTTACAGTTGAATTTATAACTGAATGGTCATTATGTAGAAAAAAGTCTGTTTTGGGATCATCTTCTCTACATTTACCTTTAATAAAGTACAAGTCCATAGCATCAACTCATCTGTATAGCAACTATGATGCTTTCATGTGCCTAAGGTTCTGTTAAGAATAATCACATTGTCAGAGGTAAGCCAAGGTGCTTTCCTTTGAGCAAAATGCACTTACTGAACAATACTCAGACCATTTAAAAAATCATTTTCGGGGGTCTCCCTGGTGGTACAAGGGGTTAAGACAGCACTATGAAGCTATCTGCAGCCATTGCAGCATGGTAATGCAAAAATCTCCAGCCAGGCAGCTGACCCACATGGCACAGCAGACCTCTTCTGTCTCTCCCACTGCTCCCCTCAGGCAGTCAAACTGTCTGTCCTATCCCCCATTCTGACTCTGATGAGTCCTCTCATTCCCCCACACCTCTGGCCTGTACCCCCATTCTTATATGCATAAATAAGTAGATATTTGTAAAAAAAAAAAAATAAAGCATCACTTTCTTTTAAGTTACTGAATTCTCGGAATTAAGTTTCACACTTGAACAAACAAATTGAGTACATAAAAAATTAGTCAGGTCTAGCACAAACAAAAATATAATAGTGACATATTTCAATCAATTTCTTAACAATAAAGTTATTAGTATGTCCCTTAAAGGTGACATACCAAGTAAAATAAGTGATTTTAAGAATCATTAAATGTTTCAGATATAAACATTAAAAAAAAAACACAAACACAGCGAAAGATGACAAGTATATAAAATAAGCACTAAGAGACTGGGTAAGAGATTGGGTCTTAGGTGTTAGGAACCTAGAGAACATGAGCATTGAGGCAAGACTTATCTTTAAACTCAGTAAAATAAAATAAAGGCTTCTAAGGTTTTAAATATTTCTATAGGTTTTATGTGCTTTTAAAAAACATGTAAGTAGAAAAAGGAACTCTCCTGCACTGCAGGAGAATGCAAACGAGGTGGGAATGCAAACAAGTACAACCACTATGGAAAACTGGAGGTTCCTCAAACTGTTAAAAATGGAGCTGGCATATGACCCAGCAATCCCACTCCTAAATATCTACCCAAAAGACACAAAAACATGGATTCAAAAAGTACCTGCACCCCCATGATTATTGCTGCTTTATTTACAATTGGAAAGCCATGGAAACAACCCAAATGCCCAAAAGTAGATAACTGGATTAAAAAGATGTGGTACATATACACAATGGAATATTACTCAGCAACCAAAAAAAATAAACACATGCCTTTTGCAGCAACATGGATGGAGCTGGAAAAGATTATGCTCAGTGAAATAAGCCAGAAGGAAAAGGAAAAACATTGGATGGTTTCACTCATAGCAGGAGTGAAACGACCAGGCGTGAAAATAATAATAATAAACAGCTACAAACCAGAGACATTTTGTGGGGGTGGAGTGGGGAATGGGATCAAAAACATTGGGGGGAGGGAAATGCACTGGACTATGATGATAGCACATGGGTGATTTGGTGATGGGAAGCCCACAGGAATTACAACTGAGATGGAAAAATGCACAAAATGATGTAAAAATAAACTATTATATTATTTTTAAAGAATATATAAATAAAATGCTCATAATTAAAGTGCACATTTAGTATGTTTTCACAGATGTGTATATCTGTGAGACAATGAACATACATCAATACCCAAAATTTCCAGGTAATCTCTTCCCTTCCCAGGCAATGAGTGATTTACTTTCTATCACTATAGACTCATTTCTAGAATCTACAAAAATAATACACTATGTGTTATTTCTTGTCTACTTTCACTCATAATTATGAGATTCATCTATTGTTTATATCAGTAAGTTCACTTTTTGTTACTCAGTATTATTCTACTGATGTAACAAACTGAATACTGATTGTATTCTACAATATGTTTATCCACTCACCTTTACAGACATCTGTGTTTTTAGTCTGGAGTGTTTAATGTAAGGCTGTCACATAAATACCTACATACAAACCTTATGGACAAAGGTTTTCATTTATCTCATGTAAATTTCTCAGATGTTACAGCTGTACTGTCTGGTAGGTGTATGTAGTGTTAAAAAAAACTGACAAATCATTTTGCAGAATGTACCATTTTACATTCCTACCACCACTATATGAGAGTTTTGGTTGTTCAATACTCTCTCCAAAACATTAAAAGTTCAATCATTAATTAGTCTAATACCTCTATAATACATAACTGCAGCTTTAATGTGTATCTTTCCAATATGAATGATATTGAGCATCATATCATGTGCTTATTTTCCATTCATGTATTTTCTTCAGGAAACTTCCTGTTGAAATTTTTTGGCCATTTTTGACTGGGTTAGTTTGTTTACTCATCATTGAGTTTTAAAAGGTCTTTATTCCAGAAACAATATACTTTGCAAATATTTTCTTCAGTTTGTAGCATGTCTTTATTCTCTTATGGTGATTTTTGAAAAGCGTAAATTTTTATTTTTGATGAATCCAATTTGTGGAATCATTTACTGGTACCACACGGTTTTGATTACTGTAACTTTATAATACATCTTGAAATCTTAAGTCTTCAACTTTGTCATTTTCAAAAACTATTTTTGAGTCATCTAGGTCCTTAACATTTCTTTTTTTTTTTTT
>NW_004567107.1:53508407-53542671 GCF_000260355.1 Condylura cristata | reverse complement strand
CTCCGCATCTCTGGCCTGTACCCCAGTTCTGTATGAATAAATAAATAAATCTTTAAAAAAAAAAAAAAGTTTATCCATGCATTTATTTTATATCTTAAAATTTCTCTAATCAAAATTTCACAATTTATAACGCACAAGTCTTTCACAGCTTTTGTTAGATTTACCGAGTGCTTAATTTAGATGCCATTTTAAATAATACTGTTTGCCTGTTCCAATTGTTCACTGAAACTATAAGAAATATAGTTACAAAAATATCATTTTTATATAATGATCTTGTATAATACAATCCTGATAAAGATGCTTATGTATGAGTTCTAGTGCTTTGTTGTAGAAGTCATCAAAATTTCTACATAGGTAATAATGTGAATAAAGACAATTCACTTCTTTTTTTCCAGTGTAGGTTACCTTTTATTTCTTTTTTTTTGCTTACAGCACTGGCTCCTTTTCAAGAGAAATGATAACCAAAGAAGCTACTAATGACTAAAAGCACCTGAAAAGATACTCAGCATCATTAGTCATAGCAGAATAATTCACAACGGCCAAAAGGTAGAAATAAACCATGTTCATCAACAAAAGAATGACTAAGTAAAATATCACTATATATTATATATAATAGTTATATATAATATATATATTATTCAGTTATAAAAGGAATTAAATTTTGATCAATTATGCATGAATAAACATAGAAAACCTTACACTAAGTGAAATACGCCAGGCTTCATAGAAGACAAACATGATTTGACTTATATGAAGTACTAAACTAGACAAATTCATAGAGACAAAAAGTGGAACAGAGATTACAAGGGACTGGAGAGCGAGAACAATGTGAAATTACTTTTTTTTTTTAATAATATAATAGTTTGTTTTTACATAATTTTGTGCCTTTTTCCATCTCAGTTGTAATCTCCAGGGGCTTCCCATCACCAAATCACCAGTGTGTCATCACCATAGTTCAGTGTGGAGTTACTTTTTAGAGTGCAGAAGTTTGGTTGGTAATAATGGAAAAGCTCTGGACAGTGGTAAGGGCGACACAACACCACCAATGCATTTAATGCTGCTGAGCAGTACAATCCCAAATAGTTTTGAAAAAAGACAGCATATCCAAAGGATCTCTCCATATTAAATGTCTAATCTTCTGTTAAGTTATAAATTGCTGAAGTCTACTTTCTGGGTATAAAAATGCCTTTGTAGCTATTGTTATAGATTACCTTTTGATCTTTTGAAAAGACTATGCCAATTTACCATAGCAATAAGTATTATATTTATGGTCGCATGAATGACATAATTGTAATTAGATTTATTGTATTTGAGTAAAACTGCAGGGAAAGTTGCTCTAACACACACTTCTTTGAAATAAATAAATGGAAAGAAAGAAGTGGAAATTCCTTTCTATTTGAGGTTTTTATCAGGAATAGATATATTTTACACACTTTCTCTATGTACTAACAGGATGGGTTTTTTCACCTGTTTTTTTAGTAAGTCAAATACAGTGATTAATTTTCAGGTTACTACCAAACCCTGCAATTCTGGGAAAAGCCTGGCTTAATCATGATATATTATTATCTTTTTTTATACAGCCTTAAATTATATTACTTAAAATTTTGTTTCAAATACTCTATATGTTAATAACAGCTATTAGACTGTAGTTTTCTTATCTGGCTTTGGTATCAATTTAAATGTTAGTCGCACAGAATGAAATTAGAGAGAATTTCTTCCTCTCCAATTTTCTGAGTTTATCACTGACAAATGTCTTCCTTATTAAATGTATAGTAAAATTCACCTGTGAAATGATCTGGAATTCTATTTGATGGTTATGTCCTTAAGTACAAAATCAATTTATTTAACAAAATAGCATTACTCTAGCTTCTTCCTGAGTTAACTTTTGAAGTTTGTGTTTCTCCTGTTCATTTAGGCTGCTACAACAGAAGAGCATATGGGTGACTTACAGCAACAGAAATTTATTTATCAGAGTTCTGGAAGTCCACTGCTCTAGCAATTACCAAGAGAGTCATAATGAAATCTCTGATTATAATGGTAATTTTTTCTATTTTTTCCTTGCAATTCTATTAGTTTTTTTGCTTCATGTATTGTTTTTAAGGGCATAAACATTTAGAATATACAGCTTTTTGATTAATTGGCCCCTTTAAAAATATGCAATGACCTTCTTTACCTTTGGTAAAATTCCATGCTTACAAAAACTAACAAGAGCTTCTGAACTATTTGTTAAAAACTAATTTAGAAATATAATTTAATAGTTAAATTTCACTTTCCAACTGTAGCTAAGATAATCTTTCAGAGTTAATTTTATTTAACTTTATGTATTTCAACAAATAAATGCTATTAACATAAACACTATTAACCTCAACTTATTAAATGTAGTCACTTAAGTTTCAAATATATCTGCTGCTCCTTGGTTTTCATATGCCACATTAAGCACTATTCTTCTTTTATGTATTGGGTAACTAGGGGGGGGGGGGAAATAGGTGCATAAATTACCTAACTTCTTTCCACAAAATAATAGGTTTTAAATTTCAAAAAAAAAAAAAAAAGTATTGCACTTGGGGATTTATTAAAAACTGATGCTAAAGAGCTGCCATTTTACTTCTGCTATAAAACTTTTTCCTCAAATTTAACTCCTATATAGGCCATCTCAATTCCAACAAGGCATCCAATTAAAACAAATCTAACAACCTCACAATATGAAAATACAGATTATAGCACCAGTGGAAAGATAAAATTTTAATTCATAAAACAGATGCACCCTAGGTGTTCACAGCAGTATGGTCACAATAGCCAAGACATGAAATTAACCTAAATACCCATCAACAGATGACTAGATAAAGATGTAGTCTATTCACTCAATGGAATACCACTCAGCTCTTTAAAAAGATGAAACTGCATTTTGTGGCAATATGATTGGAACTTGAAGGTGATTATGCTAAGTGAAATAAGTCAGAAAATGAAAGAGAACTACAACAAAAACTGTAAGATTGAAAATACAGTGGTGGGAGAGAAATACAGAGGGGAGGAAGAGGGTAATGTGATAATATAGTGGTATAGGAGCTACTGTTAGTGGTTGAGTGAAGCAGGTGCAAACAATAGGCTGCAAACTACAAAAATCAATTATGTAAATGGTAGTAATCAATATAATTTTAAAGTATTACTTCATGTATTATGAAAGCATATTTGCCCTTATTTAAATTTCTTCAGGCATACTATAGTAGAAACTCATACCATAACAAAGTTGTTTTGCAAACCAGGCCAAATGAATACTTGCCTCTGACTCAGCAGCTTTCCTTTTTACTTTATAACCTGTACTTAAATTGCAAGGTTAGGACTGACACCTAACTTTCAAACTGTGCAGCAAAGCCAGTGCAGTATCAATATTTGTCTTGGCAGGAACTAGTGAAAATATGGTTTTGGCCTTAACTGGTAGATATATAAAGAGCAAGCTGTACCCTGTAGGATGATTAGCCTGAAAAATTCTCGGTTATAGCTACAAGTTAGCATTTCTTACAGCTATTTAACTTGCTTCTTTATAGACAGCACCTTAACCAAATAACCTTCCACTTCTGGCATCATGAATTGTTACAGCCTACACATCGCTGCAAGTTCCTTGCAATTTAAAACATTTGCCTTTTACTAAGTCTCCACACCAACTCTACTGCCAATTTCTTCGGCTGCAAGCTCAAATTTATACCACAGAATACTATATTTACGTTCAATATCAGAATGCAGAATACCATTTAAAAATTATACAGGACTAAATGTATTCCAATGTACAAGTTTAACACTTCTAATACTATAGCTTTCTATTATCCAAATTAACAAGTCTAAACAACAGTATATTTAGTATGGTGCAACAAGGAAAGATCATCAGTTCACTAAAATCAGTAGTACAAAAGAGCACACCTCTAATCCCAATGAACTGTTTTTCAGAAAAGCCATAGTAGATACCAATAAGGGAAAAGTGTGGATTGAGTTTGTCATTACTAGAAAAAGGAGTCAAAGCAAGCTTACATAATAGGCAGAAAAGCTTCATAAATATAAATCTAAGTTCAATTCTGAGTTTCCAGCCTCAAATCAAGAGTTTATCACTTTTACGCAGCAATACAAAGAACAAGTCAGAAAATAAAATACAGGATTTTTTTCACATGGTTACATTTATCAAGAACAGTATCCTTTAAGCTCAGAGATGACGTTTTCCCTTTTGCAACTAATGTTGTTCTTATCACTTATACACAGAAAATCATACAATGCTCTCTGCATTTCAGATAACTTAAATATATGATCATCTCAAATCAAATAGTTACCGAGAACTTAACACCTTAGCACTAACATTCTCCCCGATTTTAGTCCCCTTCACCTTCCAAACAAGGAAACCAGAAGGGATGATCTATTCCTACCATAAATACGTATGGGATTCTTCCCATACCGGTTTGCACACAATTAAGCAGGTTCCATAAATCAGTTTCCCAAACTTCAATGCTTGACAGTTTCTCTGAGGCAAAAGGAGAATTCATCACTGGAGATGACTTTTCCTTGCATTTGCACAAGTGACTGCTCTAAATTTTTCCGTGTGAAATAAACACATAATGGGGGTTGGAGAACACTATTTAAAAACTGGGTCATCCCTTATTTGTGTTCAAGAGACACGATCTTAGGGAGGAAAAAGATCTATGAAGCAGAAAAAGGGAGAAAAAAGAACACATGACGGCATCTTCAATGCAGAAGTTACAGCTCTTTGCAAGAGTTAGCACCGGGGGCTCATTAGTTGGTTTTATTTGTGTTTAGTCACTCGGAGTTGAATGGAATCCGACTTCTTAAAAAGCCCTCTCCAACAAAGACACCCTCAGGAATGGCCACTGGAAGGTATAAGAGGGAATGCCCTCAATTCACCTGCGACACCTGCCGGCTCCCCCCAACCCCCTCTTCTTTCCTCCACCTAGGGTCCCCCGATCTTTCTCCAGGGCCCCGGCCCTAGATCACCGTACGCAGGGTCCGTCCCCTTTCCAGCCGCAACCCCATCTAGCCCCCACCCAGGCGGCCCTGGCCCCAGAGATCCCTCGGGCCCAGATCCCTCGCGCTTCCCCGCGAGTGGCTCTCAGCAAGCACGGGCGGCGGCGCTGGAGGGCCTTCCTGGCGCAGCCTCTCCCCCATCATACCCCACAGGCACTGGGGACTCCCCGCCCCCGGAAACTGCAGAAAACTAGGCCTGGAAAGCCAGCCCTAGCCACTCTCCGCCTCCTTGGCGACCCCCCGCAGGCCGGCCATTGGAACTCAACTCCCAGAGTTGCTACCTGCCCAGCGCTCCCCCTGCCCGAGGTGCGCGCCGATAGAGGCGCTACGTTCGGCTCCTCCGCAAAAGGCCTTCCACCGCAGACTCACCTGTCGCCCGCTTCTCCTTCAGCTGCAGACCGATGTAGACCCTCCCAGGGGCATGAAATCGCCGGGTACGCGGCCTGGGCACCCTCGGCAGCGCCGGGCGGGGGACTCGCTCCCGCGGCCGCCGCCGCCTCCACGGGCCGATCTGCGCCTGCGCGGCCTCTCGGGCTAAGTCTCCAGGGGCGCAGCCAGCAGCAAAGGGTAACGGCCGCGAGCTTCGCTCCTGGGCTCACTGGAGGCCGGGAGGTGCAGGCGGCGGATCGCCTAGGAGCTGGCCACTGCGCTGCCGCTCGGACAGCTGACGGCCATGTTTCTGTTCCCGTTTTCTTTTTTCTCCCCCTCCTTCCGCCCCTTTCCACAGACCAGCACTTTCCCTTCCCCCCCCCACCCCCTTTCCGACTGCGGGGGCGGGTGGAAAGGGCGTGGGGGAGGGATGGGGAAGGGAGGGTGGGGCGGGGCAGCGCTCAAGCCCCGCCCCCGGGGAGGGTCGTGGCCCAGCGGCCACTGCTGCCCCTCCTCCCCTGCCCGCCGCGACCGGGACGGCGCGTGGGGGTCCCTGCCGAGCGTGCTTGCGACCCCCTCCTCCGCTTCAGCACGGTGGGTCCTGAATAAAAAAGAAACGGAGGAGAAGGACCCGCGACAGTGTTTTACCCCCTCTCGTGCAGGGTTCGGACTGGCGGTGTTCGGTGGGCTTACTTGCTTTGACGTGAGGCAGGTGACGGCTGCTTCACCAGAGATTTTTCAGAGACGGGGAAAGAGACGCCGAGTCTCTCAGAGTCACTGAGGTAAAGTATCGGTGGATAAGGTCTTCGGAGCAGAAGTTTCCTTCCCAGATGGACGTTGGTATTCCTGGCTGGGGCCTTCTAGGAGGGAGAAAGACCTGCCAACTAGAGTTTCCCGAAGCCCATTCTCCGCTGCAGCGCCCCTTTGAGAGTCCTTGGCCACGCTGCAAGTGGCTTCCTCAGCCGGGATTTTAGGATGGGAACTCCGAAAATGGAAATCGTGGTTTAAATAAATCTTCTCCAACCCCCTAAGTAAGTCAGCCTCCTACACAGACCCAAGCATATTTGATTTCTCAATGCAAATTTTGCGGGCTGATTCTGAAGTTAATGTGGTGAGAAAGAATAGAAACTAGTTATTAGGGAAAAGCAACTGATTTGATACAAATTAGACCTTCTTTACCTCTCTGGCGAAAAAGAAAAAGTTGACCAGTGACTTTGCAGATCCATAGCAGGTCAAAAAGAACTGGTAAGGTTTGTGTATATCTGATGAGTATGTCCATATGTAATGGTCATTTTCCTGAGAATTACGCAGTCCTTATTCAATGTGGGGGGTTGCTAAAATGGGTGACATTGCACTAAAATCATAGTCCCCTGTTGTCAATAGTTCTGAAATTTATTGCATGTATGGATAATGTGAATTGTGTAGCCAATAGTAGAAGCCATTTTCCTAACCACATTAACTATCAAAATGGATTAAATAGAAATGCACAACAATAAAGAGAAAGGGGTTATTCAGTAAGAGTTTGGAGTCATTTTGTTCCCATTGGAAACCAATCTTTGACAACGACAACCTAGACAAAAATTTTTGTTTGTTTTAAAGATTTATTTAATTAGATATATAAGAACTGGGGTATAAGCCAGAGGTGGGTTGGGGTGGAGGGTGAGAGGCATCACCAGAGACAAGAGTGGGAAGCAGAGCAGGCAGATCTACTGAAACACTGCTGAGGAGATTAGAAGTGGGGCAGGAGAGGTCTGCTGTTTCATATGGGTAATTCCCTGGCCACTGGGGAATCTAACTGGTGCTTTCAGTGACTGGCAGTAGCTTGATACTGTCATTAACTACTGTGTCACCAGGAAGGCCCCCGGAGAAAACTTTAAAAAGAATTATAATACATCAGATTTAGTTGGTGGACTACTTATCCTTCCTCAAGTGCAAATTAATTGTAAAACCATTTAACATAAATATGATTTCTTAATGGATGCACTTCATTAGCAGTCATAGATTGAGAACTTTTTCCTGTTTTCATAGTATTTTGCACCCAAAGAGATGAAAAAATTGAAAGAACTCAACATATTTCTTCAATTGATTGAATTTTTTCAGTTTGCAATGTAGTATTTAAGAATTTATTTCTTTCACTGTTTGTCATAGATTTAACTTTTAAGATTTATTATGCATACAAGAACTGGGGTCAGGCCAGAGATGAGAGGATTCACCAGAGTCAGAGTGGGAAACAAAACAGGTCTACTGACTGAAATACACTGCTGAGGGGGGCAATGGACTAGATAGGAGAGTTCTGCTACACCATATGGGTCACCTCCCAGACAGGGGGTTGAACTGGTGCTGCAGTGTCTGTAGATAGCTTCATAGTGCTGCACTTTAACCCCTTCCACCAGCAGGAAGGGCCCATGTCATAGATTTTTATTGCCATTACTTACATCTTTTCATTTTTGCATAATGTCTGATTTATCTCCTCAGGTGTAGTCCCCATAAAATTCCTACCACCGAGTCAACTGTGAGCCATCACCATAGTCTCGTACTCTTCCCACCCCTGTTCTGTGGGTCATATTTTTTTTAAAGATTTACTTATTTTGCATACAAGAACTGAGGCACAGGCCAGAGGTGCAGGGAGGGTGGTGGTGAAAGGATTCATCAAAGAGTGGGGAGCAGAACAGGCAGATTGGCAGCAATACACTGCTGAGGGGAGCAGTGAGCAGGTCAAGAGAGGTCTGCAGTGCCATGTGGGTCACCTCCCTTGCCCGGGATCAAACTTGGACTGCAGTGGCTGAGGATCATTTCATAGTGCTGTGCTTTAACCTGGTGCACAACCAAGGAGGGCTGGGTCATAATTTTTTTTTTTTTTTAAAGATTTTATTTTATTTGTGCATACAGAACTGGGATACAGGCCAGAGATGTGGAGGGTGAGAGAATTCACCAGAGACAGAGTGGAGTGCAGAACAGGCAGATCAACGAAATACACTGCTGAGGGGAGCAGCGGGCGGGCCAGGAGAGGTCTGCCACGCCATGTGGTCACCTCCGGGGCAGGCGGGAATCGAACTCATGAGGAAGCGGCTTTAGATTCTCAGTGCTGTGCTTCAACCCACTGCGCCACCAGGGAGGGCCATGGGTCATAATTTTTTAAGGTTTCTTTTCTTAGGTCTGAAAGCCTTTGATTCATTAATCACCCTTCTCAACTGTACTCATAAGTGTCCATGACTGAAATGAGTTTATTTTCATTTTTACCATTAATATTTGACTATCTAAAAAGTGGAAGTGAGCATTTAGACCACCTTTGGGTAAAATACAGACATTCTAGTAGAAATTGCCTTCTGACGGGGCAGGATTATTATCTGCAGATTTCTGAGGATCATTAATGCAAATGAGTTGAATGGAAATGTTGAAAACTTCCTTAATTTTTTTAAAAAGATTTGTTATTTATTTATGCATACAAGAGCTGGAGTGTAAGTCAGAGAGGAATGAGAGGATTCACCAGAGATGACAGTGGGGAGGAGAACTGTATCTACTGAAATATACTGCTGAGGCAAGACAGCAGAGGTCTGCTGTGCCATGTGGGTTAGCTCATAGCAGCTGGTGATAACTTTATAGCACTGAGACTTTAACCCTTGGGTCACCAAGGAGACCCCAATTTCCTTAAATTAAGCAGGTAAGTTTTGCAGTATGCATGGCTACAGCATGCCACATTATCTTCATCTATGTGTTGCCTTCAAAAACTTCTAAGGACCTCTCTGGTGGTACAGAAGTTAAAGTCTCAGCTCTAACAAGCAATTGCCAACCACTGTAGCTCGAGCTCAATCCCAATCCCAGGCCAGGAAGCCAACCCACATGACACAATAGGTCTCTTCTGTATCTCCCACTGCTCCCCTCAGCAATGTATCTCAGTAGATCCACCTGTTCTGCTCCCAACTCTTGTCTCCAGAGAATCCTCTCACCCATGATCCCTTACCTCTGGCCTAAAACCCAGTTCCTGCATACATAAATAAATAAAATAAATCTTCAAAAACTTCTGAATATTGCTTCTCACAAGTATATTCAAAGACCTTTATATTCTATACTTTTAATCTGTTTTATCAACTCTGACCTTAACAGAAGCATAAATGTCCTCTAATCTGATAATTGTAATAATTGTAATTTTTTTAAATCATGTTTATTGAAGTAACATTGTTTTATAATACTATGTTTTAGGAGTGTAAATTCACAGCTCCACAAATGTATATTATCACATTATTTTTGTAATTTCTTACAACATAAATTCCATACTAGATTGTAAGCTTTGTAAGAGCAGGGCTCACATGTGTTACATATGTGTATTCACATGACATGTTCTTTTCTGAATCCCCAGTCTGTGGAAAATTAACTAATACATTACAGGTTTAAAAAAATAAATGATGAATGGCTAAAATAAAGCACCCATTTTCTGCTACTCTGTCCTTAGGCAAGTTAACTTTTCTGTCTATGAAGTGAATAGAATGATAGTCCTAAGAAGTGAGAGCATCAACTAATTTACAATAAGCCTTGATATATCAATGCCTCTGGCAGACTTGAGCTGAGTCCCCAGCTGAGATGCTCCTGATTTCGTTGCTCACAGAAACCAGGAGATGATAAATATTTCTAATTTCCAGCTGGTTGAGTGATTTGTTACCCTGCAGTAGATAACTAATACAGCACAATAATACTTAGAAAATACCAAGTATTCATTAATGGTAGCTCTTCTTTTACAAAGCATAACTGGATATAATACTTTCTATCCTTTAATGTTCCTCCAAGCTTAGTTTAATGCCTTAATAATAGCAGTTGTAATTGTAGTAAGAGAAGTAGAAAAGTGGACTTTATCTGATCTTTTATTTGTAGACGATCTTTGTGCCAAGATACATTCATTAAAATGTATTTTACATGGTACTTAGGATTTGCTTCAAAATCATGAAATGGAATTGAGGATATGAGTAGCTGGGCTTTAGTAACAGAAAACTGACATATATGAAAGTGAAATTGTTACAGGACTGGGAGAGAGGGGCACCCCTGTACCCCCAAGCCTGCCTGCTCTAAATAGGTTCTGTCATCCACCGCATCAAGACAATAACATGTAAGACTTTAATGAAAAGGGACTTTAATACAGTGAGTATACAACACAAAAGACAGAATAAAATTTCTAAATCAAGCACCTGAAGTTACCCAGCCCCTCATGGGTGTTGGGAGTGACCAAGTGCGGAGATTTACTGAAGGACTGGATAAGGGCAGTAATAAGTTAGGCCTTGCATCCATGGGTGATACGGTGGTAATAAACTAGGCTTTGCGTCCAATTAACTGGGCCTTGCATCGGGATGGGACTAGAAGAAGGTGATAACGAACTGGGCCTTACATCAAGGGCCTTACATCAAGGGACACAGCGATGAGTCACCCCGTAGGAATCTGAGTTTAGAATCTATATAAGAGACCCTTCCCCCCTATAGGACTGGCAGTAGCTTCGGACCCCACTCTAGGGGCTCCATCTCAGCTGCTGTCCGGGAGCAATAAACTCTGCTTGCTCAGCCAATGGGTAAAAGTCAACCCAAAAGGGATTGGCTCAAAGCAAGGCCTGAAAGCCCACCACAAGACTAAAACACCTTCTGGCCGGGACCCATAGAAAAGGGTCAGAAATGGCCAGACAAATCTGGAAGTGTAACTGGGTGGTCCCTGGGAGAAGGGAAGTTCCAGGTTCCCTGCCCCACCCAGAAGGAGGGTGGAACTGAGCAGAGAAAAAGGAGAGAGAAGAAGAGAGGCAGAGACAGATGGAGAAGGAGACCTAAGGAAGCCACATGGAGCAGCAAACATGTGATGAAACCGGGCTTGTTTCCTGACCCTGGACTGGTTAAGGCAGATGTGGGTGAGATACCTGTAGGGAGGTGACTATGGCAATGTTTATATTGATTTTGATTTTGCTCTTTTCCTCTCAGATTTGTCTGGCCATTTCTGACCCTTTTCCATGGGTCCCGGCCAGAAGGTGCTTTAGTCTTGTGGCAGGCTTTCAGGCCTTGCTTTGGGCCAATCCCTTTTGGGTTGACTTTTGCCCACAAGGGGATGGGTAACTTCAGGTGTTTGATTTAGAAGTTACATTCTTTGTGTCCCATATTGTATATTCACTGTATTAAAGTCACTTTTCATTAAAGCTTTATATGTTTTGTCTTGTTGCGGCGGATGGCAGAACCCACTTAGAGCAGGCAGGTTTTGGGGCCTCAGGGGTGCCTCTCTCTGAATTGAGGTGCCCTATAACAGGAGGAAAAAAGCACAATCAAAATCAATATAAGCACTGCCATGGTCAACCTCCCCATGGGTCTCTCACCCACATCTGTTTCACCCAGTCCAGGACCAGATGCAAGCAAAGTTTTTTCACATGTTTCTCTGTTCCATGTGGCTCCCTCAATTCTCCTCCTCTCCATCCTACTTCCTTATCCTCTTCAGATTCCTTCTCTTTGCTTTTTCTCTGCTCAGCTCCACCCTCCTTCTAGGTGGGGCAGGGACCTGGAACTTCCCCTTTTCCTGGGGACCACCCTGCTACAAAATGATTAGTAGTTGAGGGTTCCTATGTTCTCTATTTTTATGTCTTTTTTAAATATTGCATAATAAAAAAATGCTTTAAAGTATTTGGTGGAGTCATAGTTTGGGTGGAGGAGAATCTTTAGAGATCATTTATTTTAATGAACTTATTTGAAAGGTGGGGAAATTAAAGTCCAAGAAAACTAACTGAATTGTCTATAGTGTCCCAGTCTCAGTTTTGGCAACTTCATAGTTGAATATCTAGGTGAAATTGTTAGGGGGAAAGGGTTGCCCTGTAACAAAATGACTAAATTAATAGCTTTCTATTTTACTAAATTGAATAACTTGCTCGGGAATTCCTAGTATAGCTTTCACCTTATGAAAATTCAAACCTCCACTCCTTTGCAAATGTATAATCCACATATTGTAGACTAACAAACTGCTTCAGCAATTCACCAGTTGAAGACACAGGGCTTCACTCTTGCAGGACTTTTTAGTTTCTTTTTCAGAAAGCATTTTAAAAGTGACATCAATACACACTAGATCTGCTTTATTTATTCATTTCATTTGGTATTTAAATAACCCATTGTACCCTACTCTGCACTGGGAGCTTTAGCACACTCTTCTCTTTGTGTTCCACTCCAGTATCTTATCTGGCTTTGGCCACTGTGGCTGCATTATCAGAATGGGCTCCTCTAAAGTCTTTTGGAGTTACTCAGCACATTCTTTATCCAGCTTTCTTTTCTAGACCTTCAGGCCAAACATGACTGGATTAGGAATGGGATGGACTGACACAAGTCTCTTGATCTTGAATCAGAGGAGAGAAGTGATCCTGAGAGCAGTGTCCTAATAATCCTAAGGAGGACGGTGTCATAGGAGAGGGAAAACAGAAAGCTCTAATGAGTATTCTTGCCCCAATCTCCCTTGTCTTAGCTAAACTATGTAAGATGGCTTCTAAAATTATGTGGGTTACTCAGTCATCTAGAGCTGCTCAGTCATGCTGTGTCTCTCCAGGAGTTATACATGTTACTTTTAAACTTTCTTTTGCCTTTTTTTCTTACCAAAAAAATCAAATGAATGAAGAGATACACAGGAAAATAAGTCTATATGAATCAAAGGCACAGGACCTATTTTTTAGCAAACTTTTAGGACTCCTAAGTATTTTTATTTATATTAGGAATCCCAGTATTTTAAGTGAAGGTCATATTTCTCCAACCAGTCTTTCTGTTGGAGGAAAGAATGTCCCATTTCATAGCGGGATTGCCCTGTAACATTTCCTTGCTATTGGAAATCAGGGTCTGTGCTAACTTGAACATGCTTTAGACTTAACAACTATAGTAATAACTGATGTTGTCTTTTGGAGTTCAGGGTCCTTGGGTTCACTCTGGGAAAGGTTTCACTAGAACTTTCCTTTTAGTGACACACAGCGAGATTCTCCACAAGACAGAGAGTTGGTTATATTCCCCTTGGAGAGAAAAGCAGGAAGAGCTGCCCCAAAAGGGACAGGTTTGCAGAGAGAGAGGCCTGCATGATTGCAGGCAGATTGCCATAGGAAGATTGACCTTCCGCTGGGGAAGGTCAATGCAGAGAATCCCCATATGGTACAGGTCATGGGCAGGCAGGAGGCTGCTGCCCTACAGAGGAAGAGAGTGGGTAGAAAGAAGCACCTGCATAGGTTCAGGTGGGCAGAGGAGGCTGCCCCGTGCTGGTAGAGAGACAGACAGCCTCTCCCTGGGAGGGGCTCACTCTATGAGCCTAGGTTTGTTGACTTTGAATAGAATCGGAAGAGATTCTTGGTGAGTTTCATCTCCTGTCTTTATCTTTCATCTTTTGGCCTGAGTGTCAGGCACAGCCCCCAACAGTCTGTTATCTGCTGGGAATTCCTGCAGATATTCAGGCATCCCGGGGTATCCCAGACACCTGGTTTCGACCTTGATTTTATGGCTGTGTCAGTTGCTGCACTAGCCCCTTCTACCCATTCCCTTTATGTGACTCAGACTTGTGATGCCTCCCCTGCATGCCTCCTTCCATCATAACCAGTCTCAAAAATAATAATAATAACCAGTCTCTCTAACTGACATTTATACATATCATCTATCCAGGTATAATCCACATTCCCTACCTTAGAGTATTAATTAGAGCTCAACTTTTCTTTTTTTTAAAGATTGATTTATTTATGTGTACAAGAACTAGGGTACAGGCCAGAATTGCAGGGGCATCAGAGACAGAGTGGGGAGCAGAACAGACAGATGGAATGAAATCTACTGCCAAGGGGTACAGCCAGGAGACAAGAGAGGTCTGCTGTGCCACGTGGGCCACCTCCTTGGCCCAAGATTGAGCTAGTGCTGCAGTGGCTGTGGAGAGCTTCATAATGCTGAAGTGCCCTCTTTGCACCACCAGGGAGGGCCTGGAGCTCAACATTTAGTTGCTTCCCTTGAAGCCCCTTCCTTGGGCTTTCGTTCTGATATTCTTCTCACCATAGTAAATCCTTCTGACTGTAGATCAATAAATGCATGTACTCTTTATTTCAAAGTTTAATATTACAAAAAAACAGTAAAAATACTAAAATAGAAGCATAATTCAGCTTCAACTCAAAATCTCCTTTCATCTCCTTTCTGACCCTCCCTCCCCAAGTCCTTTGAAGCAAATATTTGACATTGTATTTTACCTGTAAACATTTTAGCAGGCATCTCTGCAAGAAGTTTTGAAAATTGTTAACAGGGTGGTCCCTAGGAAAAGGAGAAGTTCAAGGTTCTCTGCCCCACCCAGGAGGGTGGAGCTGAGCAGAGAAGAAGGAGAAAAGAGAAGGAATCAAGAAGAGGAGAATGAAGCTGGATGGAGAACAAGAAGGAGACCTGAGGAAGCCACATGGAGCAGCAAGCATGTGATGAAGAAACCATGCTTGTTTCCTGACCCGGGACTGGTTAAGGCAGATGTGGGTGAGATACCTGTAGGGAGGTGACTGTGGCAGTGTTTATATTGATTTTGATTTTGTTCTTTTCCTCCCAGATTTGTCTGGCCATTTCTGACCTTTTTCCATGGGTCCTGGCCAGAAGATGCTTTAGTCTTGTGGAGGGCTTTCAGGCCTTGCTCTGGGCCAACCCCTTTTGGGTTGACTTTTGCCCATGAGGGATGGGTAACTTCAGGTGTTTGATTTAGAAGTTATATTCTTTGTGTTCCATATTGTGTATGTACTGTATTAAAGTCCCTCTTCATTAAAGTTTTATATATTTTGTCTTGTTGCGGTGGATGGCAGAACCCACTTAGAGCAGCAGGTTTGGGGGCTTTAGGGGTGTCCCTTTCTCCCTGTCCTGTAACAGATTTGGTGTCCTGTAACAAAATCACAAAACCATTCTCACCATTAAAAAGTAGTATTTTAGGGCCTCCCTGATGGAGTAGGGGTTAAAATCTTAGCACTATCAAGCTGTCACTGGCCACTGCAGCATGAGTTCAATCCCAGCCATGGAGGTGATGCACATGGCACAGCAGACAGCACACCTCTCCTGTCTTGCCCAACGCTCCCCTCAGCAGTGTATTTCAGTCAATCTTCCTGTTCTGTTCCGCACTCTGCCTCTGGTAAATCCTTTCGCCCTCTGCACCTCTGTCTTATACCCCAGTTCTTATATGCATACACAACTAAAAATAAATTTTAAAAATAACAATAGTGTTAAAAACTTTGAAAAATAAAAAATTGAAAATACAAAATACCTAAATAATTATATTTATCTAACTGAATAATGTATATGACTATTAAAAATGTTTCAAAAGAAAATATGATGACTAATATTTGTGACATTGTTAAAATGGGTGATGGGTCACACTTTTATTATAGTACTATCATTAGGATTTTTTTTCGTTGTTGTGAAATATACCATAAAGTTTATTATGTTGACCAGTTTTAAGTACATTCTGTGCACTATTCACATTGTTGAGCAACTCTTAGCAACCTTCTCTTCCAGAATTTTTCCTCTTAGAACCATTATTACAGTTTGTGTGTATCTCTTGGAAATGTCAATGCTTTTCATTTTCCTCTTTGGAACTTTTTTAAAAAGATATATTTATTTATACATACCAAAACTGGGATACCAGCCAGAAGTGCAGTGGGTGAAGGATTCACCAGAGACAGAGTGGGGAGGAGCATAACGGGCAGATGTACCAAAATACACTGCTGAGGAGCAGCAGACAAGACAGGAGAGGTCTGCTACGCCATGTGGGTCAGCTCCCTGGCTGGGTATTGAGCTCAGGCTGCAGTGGCTGTGGATAGCTTCACAGTGCTGCGTCTTAACCCCTTGTACCACCAGGGAGGCTCCCCTCATTAGAACTTCTAAACAGTTACCAAATTCTACCACCAATTATATGGGAGGCAAAAAAAAAAAAAAATGCTGCTCATCCTCCCCACCTCAATCATCCACATTCCAATTGCAGAATATGAGAATATGTTAGATTATTTGGCAAAGGAGAATTAAAGTTGCAAAAATAGAATTAAGGTTGCTAATCAATTTTCTTTAACAGGTATCTTTTTTATTTTTAAGATTTATTTATTTATGCATACAGAACTGGAGTACAGGCCAGAGGTGTGGTGGGTAAGAGGATTCACCAGAGACAAAGTGGGGAGCAGAACAGGCAAAATGACAAAGTACACTGCTGAGTGGAGCAGCGGGTAGGTCAGGAGAAGTCTTCCATGACATGTGGGTCACTTCCCTGGCTGGGCGTCGAACTCATTGCTGGGCTGGAGTGGCTGTGGCTAGCTTTGTAGTACTACTAGTTTCATTTTTTTTATATATATATAAAATATGATAGTTTTTTTTACATCATTTTCTACATTTTTTTTTTCATCTCAATTGTAATCCCCGTGAGTTTCTTTCTCTTTCTGGCTTATCTCACTAAGCATGATCTTTTCCAGTTCCATCCAAGTTGCTGCAAAAGACATGTGTTTCTTTTTTTTTTTTTTTTTTTTGGTTGCTGAGTAATATTCCATTGTATATATGTACCACATCTTTCTAATCCAGTCATCTACTTTTGGGCATTTGGGCTGCTTCCATGTTTTTCCAATCGTAAATAAAGCAGCAATAAACATGGGGGTACAAGTATCTTTTTCAATCAGTTTTTTTGTGTCTTTTGGGTAGATACCTAGGAGTGGGATTGCTGGGTCATAGGGAAGCTCCATGTTTAGCAGTTTGAGGAACCTCCAAACAGTTTTCCATAGTGGTTGTACTAGTTTGCATTCCCACCAGCAATGCAGGAGAGTTCCTTTTTCTCCACATCCTCGCCAACATTTGTTGTTGCTAGTTGTTTGAAGATGTGCCATTCTCACTGGGGTGAGGTGGTATCTCATTGTGGTTTTAATTTGCATCTCCCTTATTATGAGTGATGTTGAACATTTTTTCATATGCCTGTTGGCCATCTGCATTTCCTCTTTGGAGAAGTGTCTTTTTAGCTCTACTGCCCATTTTTTGATGGGGTTGTTTACTTCATTTTTGTTGAGTTTCATCAGTTCTCCGTATATTTTTGTGATCAGTCCTTTATCGCTACTTTTGTGTGAGAAAATGTTTTCCCAATTAGTGATCTTTCTGTTTGTTTTTAGTAATGTCTCTTTTGCTGTACAGAAGCTCTTTAACTTGATGTAGTCCCATCTATTTATCTTTGCCTTCACTATTGTTGCGTTGGGTGCTCTATCTTTAAAGATGTCGCTGAAGTGTATGTCATGTAGTGTTTGGCCCATCTTTGCTTCCAGGTATTTTATGGTTTCTGTTCTTATGTCTAGGTCTTTAATCCACTTCGAGTTGATTTTTGTGATTGGAGTGAGGCAGTGATCTAGTTTCATTTTTTTGCATGTAGCTTCCCAGTTTTCCCAGCACCATTTGCTGAACAAACTTTCTTTGTTCCATGTAGTACTGCTTTTAACACTTTGCACCACCAGAGAGGGCAAATGGTACCTTGAATTATCTGGTGGGCACAATGTGATCAGAAGTACTCCTTGAAAATGAAAGAGTGAGGCAAAAGAAAAGTCAGAGGTGATGTAACAATGGAAGAATGATAGAGATGCAACATTGCCAAATTTGAAAATGGAGGAAGTCATGAGCCAAGAACAGGTGCAGTCTCTAGAAACTGGAAAGGGTAAGGAAATGGATTCACCCCTAGAGCCTCCTGAAAGGAACACAGTCCTACTGACACCTTGAGTTTAGCCCAGTAACTATAGTAGAGACAAACCTGAATTTAAGATGAAGTTTCCTTAAAGTTTATTTTATTACTTTCTCATATATACTAGGCCTCAAAGCTTTTAACCATCTGCTAGAATTAAACTACCTTGCTTCCTAGGCATTTTTCTGCTTTGCAAGGTCATATTTAGCCAAGATGGCTGTATAAATCATTCTTAGGTATCTTCACCTCTGATATAAACAACTCAGACCACATAGACAGAAAGATATGTATTTATATCCTAGCTCTGCAGTTTACCAGCTGTGGACTTGGGAAGTTATACTTAACTTCTCAGACATAACATTTAACATGTAGCATTATTGAAAGATTAAATGAAAATCAATTTTAATAGCTGAAATAGAATAGGTGTTCATTAAGCATTTTTATTACTCCTTTGTTGCTACTCCTTATCCTAACACTGCTGTTCTTCTCTCCCACCCGTGTTTCTGATATCTCCAATTAGCTATCTAGTTTATAATTCAACTTCCTCCAACAACCTCGTCACTTTATTTACAAACTTACCTTTATAAACTTTGGAGTAGAGGTAAGGAGAAACAAGAATATGGCTGACACAGAGGAAAGATATTCATAATACATGTCAACTGAATGAATGACTCAGTGATATGATAGGAATGGTCATCTATCACTGCTCTCAAATCAGAATCAAAGAGCGCACTGGTAGGTTTTTAAGTTGAGGTCCTTGAATACAAGGTTAATGGAACAAACCATGTTTACCTCATGCTTTGTTGCATAATACTAACCTTGGAATACATCCAAGCAACAACAAGAACCAGATAGCAACTGATAACATTAGATGTGATGGGTTAAAAATGAAATAGTATGGATTTTAATTCAACTCTATTATTTGCTTTCTAAATCTTGGTCTTTACATTAATTACAAGAGAACAACAGTACCTGATATAGTTACTGAATCAGTGAGTAGATAAACTGAGTCCCAACCCACCAGCAGAATTCCTGCATCTTAGCCACAGACAGCTTCCTCCTATTCAATGCTGCTTACAAAGTTTTATCACATCTATTTTCAAGTAAAAGTGACCATCTTTTCTTCCCGTTTGGAACATTCGGGTTTTTTTCTGAGCCTGTCTCAACTCCAGATGGGTTTGTTGATATTCCCTTCCGCTCTACCTGCTCCATGCTCCACTTTCCACGCTCCATGCTCCACTATGAGCACAGCTGCCTTTTTCTCACCCTTTCCTGTGATTCCTTTACTGGTGTGGTTCTACAATTTATTTATGTCTCAGCATACTTGAGACAGGTTGTTTGGATTAAGCCATAAACAGAGTGGCTGTTATAGCAAAAGACTCTCGCCTCCAGGTGACTGCTTTCCCTATCTAGTATACCACTTTAGGCAACAATTCTTACCTTTTTTCATCACTAAGTCCATTTCTGCCCCATGACTACCTTGCCATTCCAACCCCTCTAGCCAAAATACTCCTCTCTCAAGTACTTAAAAGCCACCTTCACTTTATTCAGATCTCTTCTCAAATATGTCCTCCTCAGAGAAACCTTCCCCATCTACACAATTGGAAGAACACTCACGCTCCTACATTCTTGTCACTGACATTTGTTCTTTGTGTTTACTTTCCCCTATTGTATAATGGCATGTAATGTCTATAAGGGTAGAAACTTTATTTTATTCACCACTGTATCTCCTGTAAAGAATGCTCTGTAAATATTTCTTGGTGAACCATTCAAATAATTAAGTGGCATTTTTAGGATTCTTTTCCTTCTTTCAATTTCAGCCTCCTTGTTTCTGGTCATTGTTCCACCTGTGAATCCCTAGTGTAAGAAGGGCGCAGCTGACCCCACCTCTCCAAAGCTGCAGATATGTCTGAAATCTCTGAGAGTCATCTTATCCATATTCCCCATATTTCTTTTCTGTGCTGTCTATGTAAGAACATTCTTTGAGTTGAATCCAGAGCATTCAAGTTGGCTTTGAACGCTTCTATTACAGCAATAGCCATTAACTGACTAATGTCTGAAAGAGAACAGCAATTAAGCAAACTGTGCAAACTGATTTATTCTCAGTTTACTGGTTTGCTTATGGAGAGATGATTGATAACTTCATGAAGAATTTTAGAAACATTTTTTAAGCTGGTCAAAGAGAAATTGTATTAGTGCTTACTTTAGTCACAGTTAATTGCTATTTTAATACTCTTATGATCTTCTAATAGCTCCTAAATAAGATCATCAATTAAGAAACTAAGAGGAGAAGGCAGTTTCCTACTGAAATTTTAAATCTGTTTCAACTACTCCCTTTTAATGCCAGGTCCATATTTGCTGGAACTTACTACTCATTTCACCTAAATTTCTTCAGTTATGTCAAGCTTACTCTAAATTATAGTCATTGGAAAAACAATAAGGAAGACAGTTAGGACATATGGACCCTCATTTTTAAAAGATTTTTATGTATTTATGCATACAAGAACTGGGGTGTAGGCCAGAGGTGCTGGAGGTGAGAGGACCAGAGACAGAGTAAGGACCAGAGCAGACACATCTACTGAAATACACTGCTGAGGGGAACAGCAGGTGAGACAAGAGATGTCTGCACCATGTGGGTCAGCTCCTTGGCTGGGGATCGAACTCATGCTGTAGTGGCTGGTAGTAGCTTGATAGTGCTGAGATTTAAACCCTTGTACCACCAAGGAGGCCCTGGATCCCCATTTGTGTCTTTATTGACTAGACAAATTAATGTCCCTGAATCTCAATTTTCTTATACATAAAACATCCATCTGCAGAATCATTTAATATTAGTTATCATTTGTAACAACCATTTATCAAGCACCTATTATGGTCAGTCACTAGCTAGATAGTGATTTTCATTATCTACTACTCCAACCCTATGCGGTAAATATTGTTGTAACTTCCCATGAGATGATGTATGTAAAACCTCTGTCCAAATTACTGGCAAACACTTGGACAGGGATTGCTATACTACAACCCTTAGGCAAAATCCAGCCTGATGCCTAGTTTCATAAATTAAGTTTTATTGGGAAACAACCCTGCACATTTGCATACTAGTGTCTAGGACTGCTTTTTTATTTTTTTAATTAATGTATCTATGTATACAAGAACTGGGGTATGTTTATGTAAACAAGAACTGGCAGAGGTGCAAGGGGTGAGAAAATTCACCAGACAGAGTAGGGAGCAGAACAGGCAGATCGACTGAAATATACTGCCGAGGGGAGCAGTGGGCAAGACAGGAGAGGTCTGCTGTGCCATGTGGGTTGCTTCCCTGGGTGGGGATTGAACTCATGCAGCAGTGGCTATGGATACCTGCATAGTGCTGTGCTGTAACCCATTGTGCCACAAGTGAGGTCCCAATAAATCTTTAAAAAAAGAAAGAGAGAAAGAAATCTTGTCCTATTGTGGTGAAAGTAAGTTTTGAGCTCAGATGCTATAAAAAGGATTTTACTTATAAACAAAAGCCCATAATTATCTATGCAATTTGGCCAGAAAACCTACTAAATCACTTCATTTTTCACTCATTCAACTATATACTTATTTAAAAAAATCTGCTATATGCCTATACTGTTCAAGGCTCTGTGGTAGAGGAAGAACAAAACAAAAATTCCTGCCTTTAAAAAGCTTATAGTCTAGTGGGGGAAGTTAGACAATAAGTAAGATAAACAGGAAAAATATGGACTATGGTAGAAGGTGGTCATTGTGAAGAAAAATTATGCTGAGAAAGGGAATGGTAGCTTTTGCATTGGGAGGTGTTTGCCAATCTCAATTGGGCTGCCACTAAGCTTTAAACATTTAATTTCTCAGAATGCTTTGAAATTTGAAGGAGATAGTTAAAAGTTTGAAGATGGTTCTGAGAGACAGAAATTGGGACAAGTGGCATCTTGCCCATTTATCTGATTACTTCAGGCCTTCTGCGTAGACAGAACATTATTTCATAGCCAACTTTCCCATGTCTCTTCTGCCTCCATCACAACTTCTCTCCTGCCAATTGCTTTTTATTTACCCACTGAAGTGCAAATAGAAAAAAGTTTTAGAACTGCTTTTGTTTGTTTTTTGAGCACAGCATATTATTTAAAAATATAAATTCTTGTGGGTTCTAGGAACTGAAGCCATATTAAAATTTTCATTGCTTTGCTATTGCAGTTGAACTTATTATCATTGCATCCACTTTAGAATTTCTTTCCATTTGTGATACAGCTCATTGAAATGAGACTGTGTCAAAAGTTTGGGGGTGGGAAGGTTGATACAACTACCTATCTATGTAATCTGAATAGGTCTCTTACCCCTATTGGCCTAAGGTCCTCATTGGAGAAACTCTAAAATGTCATGATTCCTTTTAATATTTAATATTTAAAAATTTAATATTCCTTTTAATATTTCAAATTATTAATTACATAAAACTAGTTGAATAAAAGCTTCACCTTTTACCTCCACCCCTGTTTTGCTTTGTTTTTCAGGATGTAAATATATGTAGCTGAAATTATTAAAGTGGACTTTGTATATAAATTAAACAGAATATGGGCCTTTTATTGATTTACACAGTCCTTTGATCTCTAGGAATGTTTTTCAATAGGAACATGTATCAAAGTACTTGCATATATTTCATTGATTTACTATTTATTAGGTAACATTGGTTTATGATACTGTCCCTGATTTAGGGGATTAGACTTATATTTCCTTGGATGTATGTTAACACATCACCTATAATCCTTAACCCTTAGGCCATTGGGTCTCTTTCCCCCTTTGTTCCTACCCAACTTCTCCCTCCCCTTTTAACAGTCTTAATACTGCAGTCATATTTCTAGGATTTGTTTTGGTTTAGTTTTGTCAGTTCCTTTTGTTGTATGTATGTATATATATATATATATTCCACATGAGTTAAATCAGCTAATATTTGTCTTTCACCTTCAGATTGCTTTCACTTAGCATAATCTCCTCCAGTAACCATCCATGTTGCAAGAAAAAGAAGTGGCAAGGCAAGTCTGAAAGGAAAGGCAAAACAAAATTCTGTTGGGGAGAAAGAATGTCCTGAACGGACTCCACAAACACAGTTTTTATGGACTCCACCCCCACTCCAGACTAGAGATCCAAGACACCAAGGACTACAAATCCCATAATGTCATCCTCACCAAAGGTAGGGTTGCTGGGAACTGAGCGTGGGGCTAAGCAGCCAGATTTGGTATATAACCAGACATGTGGGCTCTTGGCTCTTGGTTTTTTCACTGACTTTCAGCATGCTATTGGGATTCCAGCTCAGCAGAACTGGTAGGATGCATTCATTAATATATCTCCCTCTCTTTCTCCCTGAGTTATTCATTTCTCCATTACCCCTTCTTTTGTAAGTAATCCCTTTACTAACTTTTGTGTGTGTGCCTGCAGTTGAGTCTTACTGTAAGCCCCTTTTAAACAAATGGATGAGAACCCGATCAGGCAACCCATTTCATATCAGGGTTTCCCTGTAACCATACAAGTCAACATAAAGCCTGCCATTGTCAGCCCTTCCCCTGACTCTTTCAAGTGTCTGCTTCCATGGCCTGCAAATTCTGGGTACAAGTCCAAGGCCAAGAAGCAAGTACAGCTTCTTCACATGTCTCTCTGCTCATGTCTCCTGCAGACCCTGTGATAGCTCTCCTTCTTTCATGTCTTCTCTACCTTCTCCTCCCTGCCTTCTCCTCCTTCCATAGGGTGGGGTGTGGAACCTTGAACCTCCCCTTTACCTTAGCATTTCCCTGTTACATTTCAATAACTTGGCTACTGCAAATAGTGCTGCAATGAACAACATCCCTTCAAGTTTGTGATTTTGTATTTTTTGGAGAGATCGCTAGATGTGAAATTGTTGGGTCTATCATACGGCATATCTAATTTTATTATTTTTAGCAACCTCCATAATGTTTTCCATAGTTTCTTTGCATATATTTTGCATTTTATATCAGAGTGGATTTTAAAATATAGAAAAGATTAAAGTAATTTGGATATGTTAATATCCATTTGATTAAAATTTGAACTCAAGTGAAACTTACAAAGAGCCCATCAAGCAACTTGAGTTTAAATTTTACTCCAGGTGTGCCTGATTTGGTCTGATATTGCTACTACCCATATGAAGTGGTTAAATACTGGCGAAAGAAATTGCCAAGAGACAATTAGGGAATGCTTAGTGCATTTTGTGTGTGCAATATTGTGATTTACAGAAATATATTTGGTCATTCAGATGACTAAAATATATTTCTCATACCTATTTGGGATTCATTCATTTAGGCTCATGGTTCCCCAAAACCTTGGAATTTCCTAAGTGCTGAGAGTGATAAAAGTGTCTTATGACATTGAGATGACTTTGGATAAGGCACTTAATGATGGGGGTTGGCAGCCTGGAAAACCAATCATGTTATCAGAGGATTGGAATTTCCAGTCACACCCCAGTCCTCTGGGGTGAAGAGAGGATCTAGAAGTTCAATTCAATTGCCACTAGTCAATGGGGTAATAAATCCTGCCTATGTAATAGTTTCCCCAAAAGCCTAAAAAGTTGAACTTCAGAGAACTTCCAAGGTGGGAAACTGGAGTCTTCTACATGCCACCTTGTCAGACCCCAGCTCTACAAGGAGAGAAGCTCCTTTGTTCTGAGACCTATCCTCTGCTTCTCTTCATCTGACATTGGGCTTGTATCCTTTAAGAACCTATTTAATAAGCTGATCTAGTGACCTCAGTTTGTAATTGATTGTCAAGTAACTGCCTAGAGCTTGTGATCAGAGTCTGGAGCTTAAGGACAGTCTTGGGAAATTGAGCCCCTGTGAAACAGGGCTCTATATCTGGATGGATAGCATCAGAATTGAGTTGACTTTTCTGGTGTCCAAGAACAGCTTGTTGGTATGGGGAAGCTTACACCCACTTGTTGGAACTGGGTTCAGGAGCTCAACACAGTGTGAAAGCCATGATTTTGTGCAGGTGACCTCCAATAGCCTCTGCCACGAGGTTTGTACATCTGAGATGCTACAGAATATTTAACTCAGTGACACAAATATGAAGATACAAATTAGCCTTTAATGAGATGCAGGTGGGGAAAGATGGATTGTTATTACAATAGTATTGTTTTGTGACTCATACCACAGTAAAATAAATTATAATTGAGAAAAGGTACAAATATCAAAAGTAAAGCCATGTAAACACTAAAATAAAGATTAAGAGTTAAAGTCTCAACGCTCTGAAGCTATTGCCAGCCACTGTGGCCTGAGTTGATCCCCAGCCAGGGAGCTAACCCACATTGTGCAGCAGACCTCTCCTGTCTTGCCCGCTGCTCTCCTCAGATTGAAATTTTAAAGATTTGTTTTATTTATTTACATATAAGAGAATGGGAGTATAGAACAGAAGTGCGGTGTGTGGTTGTAGGTGGGGGGGGGTAGCGGGGCAGTGAGAGGATACATCAGAGACAGAGTGAGAGCATAACTGGCAGATGGACTGAAATACACTGCTGAGGGGAGCAGCAGGCCAGACAGGAGAGGTCTGCTGTGCCATGTGGGTCACCTCCCTGACCTGAGATCAAACTCATGCTGCAGTGGCTGATGATAGCTTCAGAATGCTGAATCTTTATCAAAGAGGCCCACCTACCTTATTTTTAAATGATTCCATTTATATCTATTTTTCACAGTAATATACCATAGATTAAATTAGCCAGGGTTGGCATTGTCATGGTGGAAAACAGCTATAGTTCATACTGCACCAAAGAAGATATTTGGGGGCCCTTAGCACTATGGAGCTATCTGCAGCCCCCATAGCACAGGTTCGATCCCCAGCCAGAGAGGTGACCCACATGCATGGCAGACCTCCCCTATCCTGCCCACCTTCTTCTCAGCGGTGCATTTCAGTCGATCTACCTGTTATATTCACCATTCTGTTTCTGGTGGATTCTCTCACCCCCCTGCACCTCTGTTCTGTACCCCAGTTCTTGTATACATAAATAAATGAATCTTAAAAAAAAAAAAAGAAGAGATTTGGACTGGGTGAAACAATTGTTTTAAGAACTGTTGTCTGGCATGCAGGCAAGCCATAGATCTGAGGCAACAACAGGGAAGAGGAAGAGGGAGGAGGAGAGGGGAGGGAAAGGGGACAAAACAGGGGAGGGAAGAACACCAAGGGACTATAGTGATGGTTCACATGTCCCGTGGTGGTGGGAGAATTATATGGTCTACACACCTGAGAGGAGAAATGAAATAATGTACAAAAATAAACAATGGTGTAAGAAAATAAATCAAACAATTGTTTAAGAACTCAGCAAAGAATGGGCATTCTGATCAAAAAGACTGATGATTATAGATACTTTTGCTAGAGGATAAGTTCAATAACCAGTTATGTATAGCCAAGAATAGTATTAAGTTTGTTAACTCTTCTTTAATCACTTACCTCATCTTCTCCCTTTTTCCATAAATAAAACCCTACTTTTATACCTGAAATTGTGCACAGAATTGCACAATTGTTTTATAACAAATAAACAACTGATTACCTCTCGTTTTGGCTTTTTACTTTTAGACTAACAGCACATATCTGGTTGACTGCCAGATGTAAACCTTTGGTCTACTGAAGGATGAAATGAGTTCCTCTGCCTTCCAAACTTCCCACATCTGCTTTTGGAGGCCACAGTTTGTTTTCAGTTGTCTTTAGAAAAATACACAAAAACTTGCTATCTGACACCAGTCTTCCTGTACTTAGAATACTTGGTGTTCTGAATCTTACTGTTGGCCTTTTTTGAATTGACAATGTGATTTGTGAGTTTAGCTTTCAAGTCTGAATTTAGTTTATTTCAGATCCCTTTGCAATTTTTTTTCTTTTTTTTCCATCCTGAGCTTGTATGTCAATTCACATTCGTGAATCTGACATATTCTCCCCACCCCCTTCCTCCAAGCTCTGCCCACACACCTCTTAAACTGAGGCATTTCTTAAGGCCTAGAGACTAAAATCACAGGGGAAATATTCACTCCATTGGAAAAGTGTCTTGCTTATTCACTTAGAGATCATCAGCAGATCTCTTTCAGTGGAGGATTCTCATATAAAATCCTAAAATTTGTGACTCAAAAAAACATTGTGTCAGAGTTATCTGTTTGTACAGGCTTCCCACCCACCCTACCCCACCTCCCTTCCAGGGGGACATGAAGAACCTGCCATATTAGTTGTCATCACTCAATTAGAAAAGACAAGTCATGTGACACACATTTGAAACCTGTCTGTCTTTCACTGAATGCTCATCACCTCATTTGCTCTTCAGATACAGACAGAATTGCATGTAGTTTTGTCTGGTAATTGGATAGTTTATTAGAAGGAACTAAACATTCTTTGGGCTTTTCTACTTTACTGGGATCATATTACTGTTAAAAAACTCTCTTGTTTTGTCTCCATTCATTAGCCCAAGTAAAATTGTTTTCTGTGAACATGAATGCATGAGACCTCAGGCATATGATCACTTAACACAAATAGTCTTACAAAATCTTATTGTGAGTATATGAATTTGCTACCAAGTCCTTTAAATTATAAGGTTAAATGTTTTTACACTTTATATCAAGGGCCTACAACTCTGTAGGTTATTTGATAACTGGATACCTTACAATATCATTATGATATCTTTGTAGAAATTAAAATTATTTTTTGGGGTATAATTTTAAAAAATATCCTGGGCCCTCCCTGGTGGCGCAGCGGGTTAAAGCACAGCGCTGAGAAGCTAAAGCCACTTCCGCATGAGTTCCATTCCTGCCTGCCCCGGAAGTGACCACATGGCATGGCAGACCTCTCCTGACCCACCCGCTGCTCCCCTCAGCAGTGTACTTCGTGGATCTGCCTTTTCTGCTCCCCACTCTGTCTCCGGTGAAACCTCTCACCGCTCCTGAGCCTCTAGCCTGTACCCCAGTTCTATATGAACAAATAAATAAATCTTTTAAAAAAAAAATCCTGCCAGGCTGCCGCAATGCAGGAAATTCCACTGTTAGGGACTCTATCTTTTTTTTTTTTAAGATCATATATCATATATTTAAACAAAATTTTTTTAAATAACATGTTTATCTTTACACCATTTTGTGCATTTTTTCATTTCAGTTGTAAATCTCCATGGGCTTCCCTGTAGGATTCCATCACCAAATCACCCATGTGCCATCACCATAGTCCAATGCATTTCCCTCCCCCCACTGTTTTTGATCCCATTCCCCACTCCACCCCCACAAAATGTCTCTGATATATAACTGTTCATTATTACTATTTTCTCACCTGGTCCATTATGCTCCTGCTATGACTGAAATCATCCAGTATTTGTCCTTTTCTTTCTGGCTTATTTCACTAAGCATGATCTTTTCCAGCTCCATCCAAGTTGCTGCAAAAGAAATGTGTTTCTTTTTTTGGTTGCTGAGTAATATTCCATTGTGTATATGTACCGCATCTTTTTAATCCAGTCATCTACTTTTGGACATTTGGGCTGCTTCCATGTTTTTCCAGTTGTAAATAAAGCTGCAATAAACATGGAGGTGCAGGTATCTTTTTCAACCAGTGTTTTTGTGCCTTTTGGGTAGATACCTAGGAGTGGGGTTGCTGGGTCATATGGAAGTTCTATGTTTAGCAGTTTGAGGAGCCTCCAAACAGTTTTCCATAGTGGTTTTACTTGTTTGCATTCCCACCAGCAGTGCAGGAGAGTTCCTTTTTCTCCACATCCACTCCAACATTTGTTGTTGCTAGTTGTTTGAAGATGTGCCATTCTCACTGGGGTGAGGTGGTATCTCATTGTGGTTTTAATTTGCATCTCCCTTATTACGAGTGATGTTGAACATTTTTTCATATGCTTGTTGGCCATCTGTATTTCCTCTTTGGAGAAGAGGGACACTTATCTTTATGTCTTAAAGGAAATCATTGTACCTTGTACAATGTGTGTGCATGTATATATGCACATTTCAAAATGTTAACAAATATTTGAGATAGTGGGGTTATTATAGGTTATCCTTTATTCACACATTTCCCTATTTTTTAAATTTTCTACAAAAATATACTTTTATTAATAAAAAATGTTATAAAAATATTACATATCTAAGGATAGTAAAAAGAAAAAAAACTCATTCTCAACAGGTACCACCTTATTGAATATGTATTTCACAAAATTTTTACATTAATAACAGACTGTTAGAAGCCAGAATCCTTTGAAAATAGAAATAGGGCTGCAATACTGATCCGATAACATTTTGGTTAAGGATCACATATATTCTTACAATCCATAGTCATATAACATAGTCTTTTTTATATATCAAATATTACACTGAAATATTTTTATAAACAGGAAAGTTTAGGCAAGCAAGGTCGAGGTCCAAGGGGTCTTGTAACAAATTCATCCTTGATATTATGAGAATCCAGAGATTAAAGTAGGGTAGATTCCTCTAAGGGCAACTAATTGTCTATTTTGGTTTCAGGAATATTTATGGAGAATTATCTTACTTTCCATTCACTTATTTGGCTGTTCAATATTTACTCAAATATCCTGAGCAATGTGCTAGATAAATGTTAAATTTGCTCTAAGGATATTGTGAACAAAGCAGACGTGGACCCTGCCTTAATGTTATATCCTGGACATAATCACTTTTATGGATTTTATCATTTTTAAAACAGATTTACTTTTATTTATTTATGCATACAAGAACTGGGGTATAGGCCAGAGGTATGTGGGGAGAGAGGATTCACTAGGGACAGAGTGGGGAGCAGAATAGGCAGATTGACTGAAATACATTGCTGAGGGGAGCAGTGGGCCAGACAGGTCACCTCCCTGGCTGGGGATTGAACTCATGATTCAGTGGTTGTGGATAGCTTCATAGTCCTGCGCTTTAACCCCTTGAGTCAATAGAAATGGCCCTGGATTTTATCATTTTTTTTTTTTTAGATGTAATTCACATGCTATAAAATGTAGTCTTTGGGCCCTCCCTGTGGTGCAGCGGGTAATGACACAGCTTGTACCCCATTTCTGTATGCATAAATAAATAAATCATTTTTTTAAATGTAGTCTTTGAAGTACCTATTGCATCATCATTCAGTTAATCAACTAATTCCGTAGCACTGTGTGCTAAGCAAATGAAATATAAACCCAACCCAAATGGATCTTACCTGAAGGCTTTAGTAATGAGTTAGAATATAGGCATTCAGCCTCTTCATTTCATTTCCACTAGTTAATCTTATATCAATTTTTTACAGATTATATATCAAGATTAATTAGAATTGATATATTAGACTTCTAGGTTGACTTCCCAGAATTGAAGGGTTATTTTAATCTTTTTTTTTTTTGCATAATATGTTTTTTAGTAGCTTTATTTTTTAAGGTTTATTTATTTATTTTTTGCTTTGAATAAAATCTCTTTTTTATAATATAATAGTATTTTTTACATCATTTTGTACATTTTTTTTTCATCTCAATTGTAATCCCCATGAGGTTTATTTATTTATACATACAAATTGGGGTACAGGCCAGAGGTTCAGGGGTGGTGAGAGGATTCACCAGAGACAGAGTGGGGAGCAGAACAGGGAGATCAGCGGGGTACACGGCTGAGGGGTTTAGGGGGCAGGTCAGGATGTTACAGGGCAGGGAGAGGCGCACCACTGAACCCCCAAACCTGCCTGCTCTAAATAGGTTCTGCCATCCACCACATCAAGGCAAAACAGATAAGACTTTAATGAAAAGGAACTTTAATACAGTGAGTATATAACACAGAAGACAAATAATGTAAGTTCTAAATCAAACACCTGAAGTTACCCATCCCCTCATGGGCAAAAGTCCATCCAAAAAGAATTGCTCCAAAGCAAGGCCTGAAAGCCCACCATAAAACTAAAAGCATTTTCTGGCTGGGACACATAGAAAAGGGTCAGAAATGGCCAGACAGGTCTGGGAGGAAAGGAGCACCATCAAAATCAGTATAAACACTGCCATAGTCATCTCCCCACAGGTATCTCACCCACATCTGCCTTAACCAGTCCAGGGCCAGGAAACAAGCACGGTTTCATCACATGCTTGCTGCTCCATGTGGCTTCCTCAGGTCTCCTTCTGGCTCTCCATCCTGCTTCCTTCTCTTCTTCAGATTCCTTCTCTTCTCTTCTCAGCTCCACCCTCCTTCCTGGTGGGGCAGGGAACCTGGAACTTCCCCTTTCCTAGGGACCACCCTCTTACAGGAGTGGTCTGCCATGCCATGTAGATCACTCCAGGCCTGAGATCAAACTCGCACTAAAGTGGCTGCAGCCAGCTTGCAGTGCTGGGTCCTAACCACTTGCATCATCGGGAGGGCCCCAGATGAACTTCTTACATGTTTTATAAAATCCCTTAAACTTGATTCAATAGCTCTCCTAAAATTAAGGAAAATAAGGGTTTATTAAAGACTCTTCTGTACTATGTTTGAAGTAAGATTTTTTAAATAAAATAATAGTTTATTTTTTTCATCATTTGGTGCCTTTTTCCATCTCAGTTGTAATCCCCGTGGGCTTCCCATCACCTAATCACCCTGTGCCATCACCATAGTCCAGTGCACTTCCCTTCCCCCACTGTTTTTGATCCCATTCCCCAATCCACACCCGTAAAATGTCTCTGGTATATAGTTGTTTATTATTATTATTTTCTCACCTGGCTCTTTATACTCCTGTATGAGTGAAACCATTCAGTATTTTTCCTTTTCTTTCTGGCTTATTTCACTAAGCATGATCTTTTCCAGCTCCATCCATGTTGCTGCAAAAGGGATGTCATAAAATATTTTTTTAACTTCTATCCTTTTATTAAAATTAATGAGACTAGTTACAATAGCTTGAGTGCTCAGGGGTTTTGCCTGTCACTAAGAAAAAATAATGACATTGTCACTATCTTTGTGAAATTAATATTCTAACTATATCAGGCATCATCACTAGGGATCTTGTTAAAATGGTTTACTAAGTGTGGGATGCACCTGGGATTCTGCATTTTTTTTTCTTTTTTTAATGATTTATTTATGCATACAAGAGCTAAGGTGAGGGTGGGGTGGAGAGGAAAGAAGAGAGGAGTCACCAGAGACAGAGTAGGGAGCTGAACAGGCAGATAGACTGAAATACTCTTCTGAAGTGCTGAGGGAAGCAGTGGGCAAGACAGGAGACGTCTGCTGCATGTGTGTCAGCTCCCTAACTAGGGATTCAACTCATGCTGCAGTGACTGCTGATAGCTTGATAGTGCTGTCTTTAACCCCTGTGCCACAAGGGAGGCCCCCAGATTCTGCATTTCTAATACTCTCCAATGATACCCAGGCCAATGGTTTATGGACTTGGATTTGTATTCCAAAGAGACCAGGAATAAATTCTGAGATTTTTTCCCTCAGGGTTTCTGTGGGTTTCCATGTCCCTCATTCAATAAAGCCTCTCAGCACCTTGGCAGCACTTTAGCCAGCACAAAGCTTCCCCCACCCCCACCCTGAGGCTTTTCAACTGGTGTATTGTTCTGAGAAATTTGCCGTTCACTGCACCAGGGCTATCTGATCAGTGGCCAGTTTGTTCCTTTTCTCAGTGGAAACCCTATGTTCTGCTACTCCTTGAGGTGCGATGCCCTTTCCTTCTTTCTAGGATACAGGTAACTAAATCCTGTTTGTATTTATGGCCCATTAACTACCTTTATCTAAGTGATAAGGAAGATCAATGAAACCAGCTGCCCTTTGTTCCAACTATTTCACTGACTTTGATGTGACTCTCCCCCTACTCAAGTCTCATACAAAGTTTGCTGTTTATAAGTTTGGGAAAGGTGATTACAGCTCCAGGTTTGTTTTGATCTTTGTTGGAATTCTTTAAAATCTGGGGTAATTTGCAAGTATTTTAGACATCAATAGTATTAGCCATTGCGTCAGCCTTTTTAGAGTCATAATTATAGACTTTGAGATGATGAGGTTTCCCAGGAATTTTAGTGCAATACCTTCATCTGACATATAGGAAGTAGAGTCCCAGTTAATGCCTGGGCTTTGCTAAAGACTACACAATCAGAGGCAGACAGGAGTGATGAGTCCCTGTTTGCTGCACAGAACACTCAGGAGCTGCCTAGCTCTGGCAGAAGTAAGTTGTTTCTGTTTGGAGGAGTCTCTGCACCTCAATCAAGCGAGTTCCATTTATAATACTTCTATCTGCTTTGATACCTGGTGAAACCAAGGTATGCCCAGGGTCCCCAGACTGTTGAAGAGAAAACCAGTGTTGCCTGTTTTAGGGGTTATGTCACCCGTACAATGTAAAGGCAAAGTAATCATACTCTAATGTGCTTGGTGAGAGGTTCAAAGAGAATAGAGGAAGGGAAGTGGAGTAGGGGAGAGAAAGGTTGCCAGAAGATCAAATACAAGGCGCCTCCTGACAGGACCAAAAGGGCTGGGAATGAGAGAGCACAAAACCCGCTAAATGCACCAGAGAAGCCAGATAGTAGCCATCATGGTCTCTGAAGAAAGCTCTAGTGACTCCACCTCCCTAGGCACTAAAGCCACAAAGAGGGGGGCCCATACCTCTTTAGGGTTCTAAAGTCCAAGATGGGTACTCAGCTGCTCTCCTAGTTCCCAGCAATACCCCCTGCCTTTCAGGAAGTCAGATTCACATGATGTGAGCTCAAAGGCCTCTGAGATGTTGGCTATGTGGAAATGTGTGGAGTCTAGAAAATTCCACCATTGCCATAGGTCTGCCACCTCACCAGCCTGCCTCCTCTAACAGTTTCACATACTAAATTTCCAAATGAGACTAATAGAATTGTTATAGGGCACCCCAAATCTGTTCCAGAACAGGGGAAGAGGGACACCCCTGAAGCCCCAAAATCCTGCCTGCTCTAAGTGGGTTCTGCCATCCGCCGCAAGAAGACAAAATATATATAAAACTTAAATGAAAAGGGACTTTAATAAGTGAATATACAATACGGAACACAAAGAATATAACTTCTAAATCAAACACCTGAAGTTACCCATCCCCTCGTGGGCAAAAGTCAACCCAAAAGGGATTGGCCCAAAGCAAGGCCTGAAAGCACCTTCTGGCTGGGACCCATGGAAAAGGGTCAGAAATGGCCAGACAAGTCTGGGAGCAAAAGAGCAAAATCAAAATCAATATAAACACTGTCATAGTCACCTCCCTACAGGTATCTCACCCACATCTGCCTTAACCAGTCCAGGGTCAGGAAACAAGCACGGTTTCTTCA
>NW_004567107.1:53494511-53507790 GCF_000260355.1 Condylura cristata | reverse complement strand
TGAGAAAACTCAACAGAGACAGTAGGGAGCAGAACAGGCAGATCTACTGAAATACACTGCTGAGAGAAGCAGTGGGTGGGATAGGAGAGGTCTACCATGCCATGTGAATCACCTCCCTGGCTGGGGATCAAACCTGTGAAGCAGTGGCTGTGGATAGCTTCATAGTGCTGCAATTTAACCCATTGCACCACCAGGAGACCCCTCTAATGGTTAATTTTATGTGTCAACTAGACTGAACTAAAGAATGCTTAGATTTCTAGCAAAGCATTATTTTTGTGTATGCCTATGAAAGTGATTTCTGGAAGAGATTATTATCTGGCTCAGTAGAGAGAAAAAAGATCCACCTACATCTATATGGGCACCTCAGAGCCCTCAAACCAGCACACTCTAACGAGCTTCTGTCATCCACTGCATAAAAACAAAGCATACTCTGAGTGTGAAAGAACTTAAAAGGAAAATATGCATAGAGGTGTTGAGTGACCAACGATTTACTGACAAGGACTGCCAATTAGGGCGGTAAAGAATTGAGCTGTGCATCCAAGCTTGATAAGGTGATAATAAACTGACCTTGCATCCAAGATGGGACTAGCTGAAGGTGACAGCGAACTGGGCCTCACAGCAAGGACACAGCAATGAGTCACCCCTTTGGAGTCTGAGTTTAGAATCTATATAACAGACCCTTCCCCCTTATTGAGTTGGCAGTAGCTGCGGACCCCACTCTAGGGGCTCTGTCTCAGCTGCTGTCCTGGAGCAATAAACTCTGCTTGCTCAGCCTTTCTGCCTCCCGTCTTCCTTTCTTGCGGCCGGTCACAGAAGTTGGGACAAAACAAGAGGAGGAAGAGAAGAAAGGATGGTGGTTTCCCAATTAAACACCCAAAATTACCCATCCCTCATGTGTCAATCTCTAGCCAAACAGTGTTGACTCAAAGGCCTAAAAGGTTGCCACATGGCTAGGAAGGAAATCATAGGAAAGCCAGGCATGTCTGGAACAAATAGCAAAATCAAAGTACAAGTCAAGATAAAAGTCACCTTCCCCACTGCTGCTCACCCTGGTGTCTCTTCCATGTCCCAAATCACTGATGCAAGTCCAAGACTGAGAAGTAAGAGTGCCACATTCTTCACATATGTCTCTGCTCCAGTATCTCCTCCTGTGTTTCTGCCACTGTCTGGCCTACATGTGTTCTAATCTTCACCTGGCTGCTCAACGTCATCCCTCCTTGGGTGGAAGCAGGAAACATGGAATCAGCTCTTTCTTCTGTAACAGGTGGGCATCTTTCATCATTGAGGTCCAAAATAGAAAAAGATGACCGGGGAGATGAAATCCCTTTCTCTTGAGCTAGTGCCCAGACTGGAAGTTATACCATTAGCTGCCCTGGTGCCCTAACATTCAGACTCAGACTGAGTAATCTTACTGGCTTTTCTGGTTCTGTAGACTGCACATGGCAAATTGTATGTCTTCTCAACCCCAGTACCTAAGGAGTCAATTCCTACAATAAGCCTCTTCTTACGTATATCTAATTATATATACAATTGATATCCCCCCTGTGGACATCTTAGAAATGCAATGTAATTTGGGCCCTCCCTGGTGGCTCAACTGGTTAAAGTGCAGCACTGAGAAGGTGTCAGCAGCCGCTTGAGCTCCAGTTTAATCCCCAGCCAGGCAAGTGACCCACATGGCATGGCAGACCTCTCCTGACTGGGTAGGTGCTCCCCTCAGCTGTGTATTTCAGTCAATCTGCCTGTTCTACTCCCTACTCTGTCTCTAGTGAATCCTCTCATTGCCCCTACACCTCTGGCCTGTACCCCAGTTCTGTATGTATGTATAAATAAATAAATCTTTAAAAAAGAATAAACACTATATAATTCACCAATTTTCAGTGTATAATTCATGGTATCAGGGCACAGGGGAACTCTCCCAGCTCTCTGGACTAGCAAAGGGAAAATCAATGACTACCAAAAATCAAAGCTCAATACAATTAAATATGTCATGCCATTTTGGCTGTGGGGAGAGAGGGATTTATATCCTGAATTAAAGAATGGGGTAAAGGGCTTGGATGCCAAGGAGAGAAAGATGTGACCCATATTAGAAAGGAGGGCTTAGTAGATAGCAATGGCTTCTTCTTTGTTTATGGGAAGGACAGTGTTTAGGGAGTGGTGATCACTTCCTCCTGGAATAGGGAAAGAACAATGACTCAGGGAGTGATGATTACTTCTTTTTTGCACAGAGAAAGGGCAAAAGGATTAAGGGAAGGGCAAGCCCTGGATAAGGCCTCCATTGTCCTCAACTTTATTCTGCACACTAGAGCAAGACATCTTGAGAAGACCAAATCTGAAGAGGAACTCTCATCACAGTATTCTCTATCTTGGCAAAGCAGAATTACAGAGGAAATGTATAAAAATGCAAGTTCTCAAATGCTAGCCAAGCAATTATGAGAGGGTTTGGCCTTGGCTTTTTTTATTTTTTTATTTTTTATTTTTTGGCATTTGTATTTTTACAGAATTCACGGGTAATATGTTCTGACTCTTTTCAACTGTATTTCTGTTCTCAATATCCATTTTGCTTTGAACACCTGTTTTTCTTCAGAGAGGAAGACATATGCTGACTTTTGTTGCAGGTAGCTTCAACCAATCAGCCAAGCTAGAGACTTGGTAGTCATCTTGGAGGGTGGCCACTGTCAATGCCTGTATCTTTTTGCTACTTCCACTGGTAAAGGAAAGGAAGACTTTATTCCACTCCTTCACATTACCTCATATTTCTCTCACTATAAAGAACAAGGTAATAGTGACGAACCACCATCACACCATTCGTTACATAAACAAACATTGGGTCAACTAGTAGTACTTACAGGTGGAAGGGTAACAGACTACCTGATGATGTTTTAAAACAATTGCATCCTAAAATGTCTCTTTGTAGGGCCTCCCTGGTGGTACAAGGAATTAAGTTTAGCACTATCAAGCTGTCACCAGCTACTGCAGTACAAGTTTGATCCCAGCCAGGGAGCTGACCTACACGGTGCGGCAGACCTCTCCTGTCTGGCCCAATGCTCCCTTCAGCATTGTATTTTAGTACATCCACTGTTCTGCTCCCCAGTCTGTCTTTAGTGAATCCTCTGACTATCCCCTATCCCCCCCCCCCCCACTCAGCACCTCTGGCCTACACTCCAGCTCTTGTATGTATAAATAAATAAAATAAATCTTATGGGAAAAAAAAGTCCCCCTTCTGAAGGCTTCAGACATATTTATTTATTTATGCATATAAGAACTGGGTACAGTCCAGAAGTGGGATGGGGATATGAAAATATTCAACAGAGACAGAATGGGGAGCAGAACAGACATGAACTGACTAAAATATGCTGCTGAGAAGATCTAACTCAGTATTGCTGCAGTGGCTGTGGATAGCTTCTCAGTGCTGTGCTTTAACCCCTTGCACCACCAGGAGGCCTCTGCCTCACTTTCTTTATCTATTAAGTTGATCTTACCAGTCTTATACCTCAGAGTAACTGTAAGGGACAAAAATGATAATACAGGGAAGTAGTGCTTAGCCCAAATAAATTTTTCCATAAATGTTTATTATGATTAAGGATATAGCTGTAAGCCAAGGGTCCTGACTCAGCTATTAATTTTTAATATGCTCAGAAAATTCCTTAATATCTCTGGGTCTCATTTTTACCAATCTGTAACATGAAATCTGAAGTAAGTCAGTTGCAATAGTGCTGTAGATCCCTGGGGCCCCCTATAAAACTGAAAGGAGAAGATAAGAAAGCATTGAATACCTACCTTCTTTCAGTCAATGCTAACTATTGTCTTCTTATATTTTTGTGTGAATAAAAGAGTTCTTCTAAATAAAATAATCAAAAAAGAGATAATTGCTAAGGTTCTTTCAGCTCAAGATTCTTTGATTTTGTAATGATCACATGGTGTCTATCTGTTATTTTGGTTTCAAAATAAAAGGCAAGGGTTTTACAGTTTCAAGGATAAGATCAACTTATGACTGTAGGCACTGAGTCAGGACTGAACTCTTAATCTCCTGACACTGAGACAGATAATGAGAATCCCTTGAAGTTAACGAGAAGGAGATCTTCCTATGATTACTACTTAATAATGGTTGTGGACATTCTCGTGTCTTGCTTATGGGGGAAATAAATTCTACACTTTTGCTTCTTAGTTTCCTCTTGACTTGTTCGAGCTTTGCATGTTCTTTTGGATATTGCCAATGATTCTAAGTCGATCACATTTATTACACAATTCTTTTCTGGGTAAGTGAAGGCTTGCTGAATTGTAGTTTATTGAGAAAGAGAACCTGAAGAAAAATTTCATCATCATTTCTACTAGGGGTTATTTTCTAAAAGGTTATAGAGGAATTATTTTCTGTTCTATTATTGAAACATCCAGGTGAGGATTTGTACATTTCAGATGCAATTCTCTAATATACTTCTAATTTTCAATTAATATACTTCTAAATTTCCTGTCCCAAATTTCAATTCTCTCATCAAAAAAGGGTTTGTAGGCCCTCCCTGGTGGCGCAGCGGGTTAAAGCACAGCACTGAGAAGCTAAAGCCACTTCCGCATGAGTTCGATTCCCGCCTGCCCCGGAGGTGACCACATTGCGTGGCAGACCTCTCCTGACCCGCCCGCTGCTCCCCTCAGCAGTGTACTTCCTTGATCTGCCTGTTCTGCTCCCCACTCTGTCTCTGGTGAAGCCTCTCACCGCCCCTGAGCCTCTGGCCTGTACCCCAGTTCTGTATGCACAAATAAATAAATCTTTAAAAAAAAAAGGGGGGGGTTGTAGACATGCCAATATTTATTTATTTATGTGGGAGAACTGGGATGTAGGCCAGAAGAATGTGGTGGGGTGGTGAAAGGATTCACTAGAGACAGCGGAAGCACAGCGGGCAGGTTTACTGAAACAGACTGCAAAGGGGGGCAGTGGGCAAGACAGGAGAGGTCTGCTGTGCCATGTGGGTCAGCTCTCTCTGGCCAGGATTGAGATCTGGCTGCAGTGGCTGAGGTTAGCTAAATAATGCTGAGAGTTAATCCCTTACATCACCAAGGAAGCCTATACTTTTAATTCTTATGTAAAACACCTAATTCAGAATCTGTTACAAGACTTTGTAGTCAACATAACAGATCTAAACATCAATGTAATAACTCGCTTCTGCATTTTATGGAGCTTTATTAAGGCCTAAATTTCATACTAATCATTCTTCTAACATGTATTTCCCCCAGTAAGTAGATATTACTGTATTATAATGAAAATAGTGATGATCCCTGTCTCGGTTCCCCTCGCAGGAGATGGACATTATTCCCAGTTTTTTCAATATACCTTTGGAGATAATACAGTTTTTCTGCCAGCTAGCAGAAAGCAAAGAAACTTTAACACTTATTCCATTTGATCCTTACAAAATTCTACAGGGTACACACAAAAGGTTTCCTTCCACATCACAGAAGTGAAAATGGACGTCAGAGAATGAGGCAATCATTGTAATTCCTGCCTACAAATAATAAGTCGACAGTGCACTTGGTTAAGACTTTATGTGCCACCTCCTAAAGATAACATTGGGCTGGGCCCTCCCTGGTGGTACAGCGGGTTAAAGCACAGCACTATGTAGCTATCTGCACCCACTGCAGCACTAATTTGATCCTGGCCCGGGAAGTGACCCACATGGTGTGGCAGACCTCTCCTGTCCTGCCCGCTGCTCCCCTTGGCCGTATATTTCAGTGCATCTGCCTGTTCTGGTCCCCACTCTGTTTCTGGTGAATCCTCTCACCCCCTACACCTCTGTCCTGTACCCTGTTCTTGTATACATAAATAAAAACTTTAAAGATCTTAAAAAACATGCAGCAATTAGAAAGAACTTAAAAAAAAAAAACAAAAGAAAGAAAGGCATTGGGCTAAGGCATCTTATACTTTGGAGCTGTTTTTGTTAAGTGGAATACTTCTTGAGTGCCTCAATTTAAAAGACTCAAAATTTGGGGAGGCTTTCTTATTATTTAAATATGTTTAACAGAGAAATCTAAATGCACAGAGACAATATACTCAACTATATTCTGCAACAGCTGAGGGAAGTACAAAGAGAAAATTGAGGTAGTCTTGCCTGTAGTATGTGTTTGCCTAGTTATGTGGGCTTTCATTTTAAAAATTTGATAGGAAATCCCAACTGTTACAAGGAAGTGTTGCTCTTGGTTTAATGTTTATCCTGCTAATGCACTCCACCCTTAAACGATCTTCATGACTAATCCAACTGCCTCTTGCTGGCACCAGTTCTCACTTACCAGATGTAAATTCTACTGACTAGCTTGTTTTTTGTCTTCTGCTAGCTTGCAGACATCAACAAAAATAGATAAAAAGAACTCCTTAAAATAAATGTTAGTGGGCAATGGTGCATTTGTTCCTTAATGTTTAAATGAGCCTGGCAGGATGGCCTCACCTAAAGCTCCTGCAGTCAGGTCGTCAGTGATTGCTGTTTCCCTAACCAAGGGCCCTCCCCTGCTGCTCACAATGACTCAGAAGGCAGATGCAGAAAATGGGAAGGCCCAAGATTCATGTGACTAGTCATCAGCTTCACCAGGGCTAACAAAGCAGGTAAGATAGCTCCCCCTTCCCTCCAGTTTTATGTTGCATTTCAGGGATTTTTTCTTTCCTTTTCTTTTCTTTTAAGTACTGTTTCCCTCTCCCTCTCTCCAAACTGCTCTGTATTTTCTCTTTGACCTAATTTCATCTGTGAAAAAAAAAAATGCTGTCTGGCAGGGCCTGCTGAGATTTTGTCTGGGCCTGCCTCATTGAAGAAGGCCAATGATCTGTTTTGCACACCAAGAATGGAAAAAATGTGTCTATGATTTAGAGATTACTGAACACACTCGTTCCAAAATGAATCAATTCCTTCGAGCAGGGATAATTTTTGCTAGTGAGGAAAATGAAGCTGTCAGTATTTCCTAGCCAACTGCTAGAATTTAAAGGGCACTATTATCAAACAGTTTGGGGATTTTCTTTTCTTCACCAAACTTCAATCAGTTTCCCAAAGTGTGATCTGAGGTTTGCCTACATTAGAATTGTCAAAATTAAGGAATCATAGTCTCTACAGAAAGACTCAGTAATCTCTGATTTTAGCAAGCACTACAACTTATTTCTGTGTCCCCTCATTCAGCTGAATCAGAGTTCATAAACACAAACATACCAGTTTCCTAGTAACATGAGTTAAAGAAGAGCATTCTGGGAAATGAGGGTGTTAAAGCCTCCCCTTAACTCACCTTTCCTCCCAAATTCTTTCCTCCCAAATTCTTTCCTCCCAAATTCTTTTTCTTATAATGTTTCCTCCCAAATTCTTTTTCTTACAATGTTGCATAGTCACTGTAGAAGAAAATAGGGGAGAGATTAGGCTAAGGGACAACTATCATTTTTCTTGACTATATTGTTGTGTGAATGGTTCCCTGCCCTATGCTGAAAATGTCAGGGGGCCAAACAGAAGAAGATAGTCTGGGCCAGAAAACCAATGGGACACAGCCAGTGTCCTGCCAATGTTGTGCCCACCTGCAATGCTAACTCTTAAGTGTTTTGTAATTTGGCTTTCTCTAAAAAAGTCACTTAAACCAGTTTAAAGGGCCAGAGCACTTAAGAATTACTCACAAGCTTAATAAAAATGCAAGTTCCCCCTTCTGGTCATTCTAATTAAGTAGGTACAGGTGTGGGGTATGCAGCATTGCATTTGTTAAAGCACCTAAAGCAATTTTTTTTTTTAAGATTTATTTATTTATGGGTAGTGAGAGGATTCACCAGGGACAGAGTAGGGAGCAGAACAGGTAGATCTACTGAAATACACTGCTGGGAGAAGCAGCGGGAGAGACAGGAGAGGTCTGCTGTGCCATGTGGGTCACCTCCAGCACCGGGAATTGAACTCGCACTGAAGCGGCTGTGGCTAGCTTGCAGTGCTGCGTCTTAGCCCATTGCGCCACCAGGAAGGGCCCACCTAAAGCAATTCTGAAGCAAACTGATATGTGGGCATTTTAGGATGTTACTTGTTTAGTGGAATAGAGCCAATGATGGATTGGGAGAGGAGATTTGCAATGTCTACCACTAACAGGAAATTTAAAAGATAGGCCAAGAGTTTTCAAAGTGTGGTCTATGGACTCATGAGATTTCTGAGATTTTTCAGAGTATACTGCAAGGTCCAAAATTTATAATACAAATACTTTATTTTCCTTCTTCATATTTTGACATTTGAACTCAGTATTCAAAGCCAATGTTAGGCAAAACTGATAACATGGATAACTTAGTGGATAGTGGTATATTTACTAAGATAGAAAACATGGGAATATTCTCAGGGGGAGGGGAGAGTTTGATTTTGAGTCATCCAAATGGAGTTGGTATGTAGGCATTTACAAAGCAGAAGCTCAGGAGATAGTTTTGATTCAGACATACTTGCAATCGACCTTAGGTAAGGCGGGCCAATTATACTTTTTCTTTATATACTCCACAGTTCTCCTGACTAGCTGAAATCTTCCTGACATTCTCTTTGTTATCCCAAGAACATACTTGCCCAAGATGTGTCATCTGTGCAGCCTTGGCAAGGAAGAAATCTGTTTCTTAATTTTCTCATCTATAAAATAAGGACAAAGAACTTTTATTATAGAATTGCTGTGAGGATTAAAGGACTTATGTTAAGTTCTAAGAATAGTATGTGATACATAACAAGTACTCATTAAATATTAGCTTTTTAGTTATGCACTTGTACTTTCTCTTTGCAGCACTTATCACCATTTTTAATATATAATTACCAGCCTGTCAGCTCTCTGAGAGTCTGGGTCTGGATTCCTGCAGTATCCCACCACTAGTACGAGAAACTTTTCAGTAATACTTAATTCAATGAATGAATAGTTATATCTCCTAAGGTTATGGTTATACTGTTTTAACTTTCCTTCCATCTCTCTACTGCCCTAGATTGAACTCAGATCAATAGTTCAGATCAATAGTTGGTGAACAAACATGGTTTAGGTGGTGGTCGATTGAATGCATATGAACTGATCCTCAATTTTGCATATTCTCATATACAAGGCAAAGAGAAAAATTAAGGGTCCTTCCTGGTGCTGTAGAGGTTAAAGATAGCGTTATCAAGCTATCACCAGCCACTGGAACAGGAGTTCCATCCCTGGCCAGCCAACAGCTAATCCACTACATGGTGCAGCAGACCTCTCCTGTTTTCCCTGCTGCTTCCCTCAGCAGTGTATTTCAGTCTGTCTGCCTGTTCTGCTCCCCAGTGTCTCCAGTGAATCCTCTCATCTGCCTACCTCTGGCACACAACCCTGTTCTTATGTGCATAAAATAAATCTTTTTTAAAAAGAGAGAAAAATTTCGGAAGCAGCACTAAGGTTACAATGTTCAAAAATTTACTTGGATTTTTGCAAACATATTCTGACACACACAGGAACTTGCCTGTTTTTGTCTACTGTTACTGGTCTGAAAAAAATTAAATATCCCAGAGCAAATACTTCATGGCCAGCAAGTGGTTGCTTTATTCTCTCAAGTATTACAGACGGCATTTTAATTGCATAGATGCCTCATATTGTGAAGTAAGAGGTGCTGTTGTAGTAAAGAGTATTTGTTTTCATCTTGTACTTTGCAAATGGATGGGTAAAAGTACTCACTATTTTCGTTGTTGTACCATAATTATAACTATTGATTTCTCCCACTCGTTGAAAAGTACCTTACCTATTTGGTATGATGTGAAAGATTAATTTTTGGAATTCTCAAAAGAATTACCATGTGAATTATTGGTAACAACGTTTCCAGGACCAAAAAATAACCTATCAAAATCATCCCAATAGGAATGTTCTACTTTTGGATAATGGAGTACCCCTACATAACTGATCACCAATAATTTTCCTCATTATAAATTTCCTCATTAATTTTCCTCATTATAAATTTCCTCATATAAATTTCCTCATTAATAAAAGGAAGAACTTGGGTTGTGGTATAAGGTTGAATTCAACTTCTTTTGTGTTCCTTTACATTGAATGCCTCAGACCAAACAAATTAATTTTTTCTCAGTTTTCCCCTTCCACAATGTTTCATAGCAAGAAAATAAGACATAATTCCATACATCTGGAGGTAAATGTTTTCTTAAATTGGTTTTATTAAGAAAGGCTTTTCCAGATGTGGTACATATACACAATGGAATATTACTCAGCAACCAAAAAAAAGAAACACATGTCTTTTACAGCAGCATGGATGGAGCTGGAAAAGATCATACTGAGTGAAATAAGCCAGAAAGAAAAGGAAAAATACCGGATGGTTTCTCTCAGAGCAGGAGTATAACGGAACAGGTGAGAAAATAATGATAATGATGAACAGCTATATACCAGAGACATTTTGTGGGGGTGGAGTGGGGAGTGGGATCAAAAACAGTGGAGGGAGGAAAATGCACTGGACTATGGTGATGGCACATGGGTGATCTGGTGATGGGAAGCCCACAGGTATTGCAACTGAGATGGAAAAATGCACAAAAATATCTAAAAATAAACTATTATAAATTTTTTTTAAAAAGGCTTTTCCTTGAAAATAAAATACCCTAAAAATACAAACTTTTTCTATTTGGCCACTAGGTGTCACCCAGCATCCAGGACGTGTAAGTGAGCGGCTGTGCATTACAATGCTCCTGCTTGTTGGCCAGGACTCACTCTCTCCCACTGTCTGAATCTGTCGTTTTTGCTTAGTCACATATTGGTATTCATGCATCAGTATCTTGACATACAAATCTCTTTAGCCCATCCAGAAAACATGTTCTCCAAATATCTTAACTTTTTTATTTGAGTCAATACAGAGTTGTTGAATATTTGGCTACTACAAACCAGAATCAAGGCACTTGCGTGCAGAAGTCCCAGTCCTACCTCAAGACCCAGCTAAAATGGCACCTCTGTGGAGCTTTTTATCTAACCCTCCTCCCAACCCAGAGCTTTTCAGAAAGATCTTTGAAACAATACTTTTGATGTATTTACTTACAAATCTCTTTTCTCTGATTCCGAATCTCTTTTATAGTAAAAGAAATTCACACCAATAAAAGGGAAATCATTTACACTTAGGAGATTGGCAAATATTCATATACTTGGTTTACAGTAACAAGCATTCTCATCCATTCTGAGTGGAAGGGTAAATGGGTTTATGACATCTGGAAGATAATTTTGCAATAACTGTCAAATTTTTAACATTTAGATCTTCTAGACATTTACCTGAAGAAAGACAGTACTTGCATAACTGCACAAATATCTGTGTAAGGAGATATCTCCTTACTTAAATGCCCTAAGTAACCTAAACCAATAGAAGACTGGTTAAATTGTACTTCTTACAATGAATTATCATGTAGCTGTTAACAGAAAGAATAGGTGTACATTTATAGGTACCCACAAAATTATCTGCAAAATATACTATTAGAAAACTGCTAGGCACAGGAAAGTCACAGTGTTATAGGGCAGGGGGAGAGGAAAACCCCTGAAGCCCAAAACCTGCCTGCTCTAAGTGGGTTCTGCCATCCGCTACAACAAGACAAAACATATAAAACTTGAATGAAAAGGGACTTTAATACAGTAAAATACAATACAGAACACAAAGAATATAACTTCTAAATCAAACACCTAAAGTTACCCACCCCCTTGTGGGCAAAAGTCAACTCAAAAGGGACTGGCCCAAAGCAAGGCCTGAAAGCCCGCCACAAGACTAAAGCACCTTCTTTCTGGCCAGGACCCATGGAAAAGGGTCAGAAATGGCCAGACAAATCTGGGAGCAAAAGAGCAAAATCAAAATCAATATAAACACTGCCATAGTCACCTCCCTACAGGTATCTCACCCACATCTGCCTTAACCAGTCCAGGGTCAGGAAGTAAACACGGTTTCTTCATCACATGCTTGCTGCTCCATGTGGCTTCCTCAGGTCTCTTTATTGTTCTCCATCCAGCTTCCTTCCTTTCTTCTCTCTCTTGATTCCTTCTCTTCTCTCCTTTTTCTCTGCTCAGCTCTACCCTCCTGGGTGGGGCAGGGAACCTGGACCTTCCCCTTTTCCTAGGGACCACCCTGTTACAACAGCAGTTGTAATAGTCAACATTTCTTGAGCACTTAAAAAAAAATTTTTATAAAGATTTATTTTTTATGCATACAATAACCGGGGTATAGGCCAGAGGTATGGGGTGTGAGAGGATTCACCAGAGACAGAAAGAGGAGCAGAATAGTTCTAGTGAAATACACTGCTAAGGGGAGCAGCAGGTGAGACAGGAGAGGTCTACTGCGCCATACGTGCTGCTCCCTGGCTGGGGATCGAACTTGGGCTGTAGCAGTGAAAGTGCTGAGACTTAACCTCTAGTCACCAGGGAGGCCCTGGAAAACCTTTCCAAAGAGAGATGATGGTGTAACTTCTGAAAGAATGATTGCACACCCAATATTTTGAACAATGGATTGCCTCCTTATACGTGACCCTTGACACTCATCATTTTCTGTCTTGTGCAACTTTTCATTGTGCATGGGACTAACTTTGTTCTAGAGTTGAGTCATTTTCTCAGATTTTACATTCACATGGTAGTGTTAAAAGGCTTACTGGTTTTATGACAAATGAATAACTTAGCTCTGAACTTTGGTCTAGTTTGTGTTACAATGACATCTACTCCACTGTGATCTTTCACCTAGATGTCTGATTATTAATAGACCTAATATACTTTTTACGTAATCCCAAATTGCTATTTGGGATATCTAAATACTTCATAAACATTATTGTCCCATGCATTCATAAGTGAAAACCGCTCTTCAATCTGAATTATAAACAAACAGCACTGCCTAGCTCTTTCACCCTTTGGTAATACTAATAGTTAAACTATTATGATATTTAAAAAAAATTTATTTACTTCTGTATTCAAGAATTGGGATGTAGGCTATAGGTCTGGGGATGAAAGGCTTCACCAAAGACAGAGTGGAGAACAGAACAGATGAATCTACTAAGAAACACTGAGAGAGAGGGGCAGCAGGCCAGGCAGGTGAGGTCTGCTTTACCATGTGGAGTTTCTCCTTGGCCAGTGATCGAACTTATGTTGCAGTGGCTGGCAATAGCTTGATGATGTTGTATCCTTAACTGCTGCACCACCAGGGAGGCCCTAAGAGTTCAATTACTGAGCCCTCACTTTGTGCAAACCCTTTAGGTAATATAAGAGGTGGGTTCTATTCATATTTTCCCCACTTTATAAGGGAGGAAACTGAAGCACAGAGAGCTTAAGGTAATACATTTGATCAGGAAACTGGGATTTCAAT
>NW_004567107.1:53450721-53492616 GCF_000260355.1 Condylura cristata | reverse complement strand
TCTTGAAAGAATGATGTCAGCCAAGGGATGTTAAAGTCCATCAGGGAGAGCTGTAACACCACGTGGAATGGCAGGGTCAAAGGGAGGGAAATTATAAGTGGGGAGATGTGCCCAGGGATTTATCTGCATACCATATTCAGATACAACTTAAATTCTTTACAGGGGACTATAATGTTTTTCTTTTTTAGACCATCCTTGAAATGCTGGATTAGAAAAAGGATTAAGTGAGAGACAAGGTAGCATATGAGGTTTTTGGAACAAATGGCTAATATCTTTATGCTGTATAAATGTGTGATGAAAAGTATAGTATTAACTGAGTGATTTTGGTCAAATCACCTAAACCATCTGAGACAGTGTCTCCAGCAATAACATGGGAATAATAACAATCTCTAAGACAAGTATAGCAAATTGACTAACTGTACAATTTAGGTGGTAGGTATATTACTGGAGAATTGTTTTTAACTTCCCTGCAAGTTTGAAATCTTCGTAATAAAATGTTGAAAAAAAATAGTTTTCCTACCCTCAGAGTTCTGCTAAGGTTGAAACAACATAAGTTAGGATACAGTAGATGTATCCAAATAGCAGAAGCTCAGTCAGAACAGTGGTTACTTTTTGAGTCCCTTAGCAGTTTTACAAATTATGTTGTAAGTATATAAATACAAATAAATAGTTCTATGATACCAGAATGCTGGGCTCAATTCCCCTTCATCATATGAAGTACAGAGTTTTGAGGAAAAGGAAAGTAGTTTCATCGGTTTGCTGAAAAATGAGTAGAGTAGAATCCGAGAAGCTACCATCCTGCTTCCCAGAAGAGTGTAAGAGTGTATTTTTTTTTTTTAAAGATTTATTTATTGTGCGTACAGAACTTGGGTACAGGCCAGAGTTGCAAGGGCGGTGAGAGGATTCACCAGAGACAGAGTGGGGAGCAGAAACAGGCCGACTGTCAAAATACACTGCTGAGGGGAGCAGTGGGTGGGTCAGGAAAGGTCCGCCATGTCACGTAGGTCACCACCAGGGTCGGGAATCAAACTCATGCTGAGTTTGGCCTTGGCTTCTTAGTGCTGTGCTTTAACCCACTGAGCCACCATGGAGGGCCCCCCAGTATACTGCATTTAACTAGAGTGACAACGACATGAAAGAGGGGTGTGAGTTAGGGTCAATTCACCTATTTTTGTATCTTGAGTGTCTGGTAACTTGGCTGACATCAGTTTGTTTTCGTCACTATCTGGTTGTCTGCAATTCTGACAGTGTCTTTTGAAGATTCTGTCTTTGGCTTTGTTTTGAAGTTTCTTTGCAGGAGTTCCCTTAGCCCTCAGAATGCAAAAAACAAACAGAAAACCCACACCAGGATGTTAGTTAAAGGTGTAAATCAAATTTTGTCAGACTTAGGTAACAGAGTGTCTCTTTTCATAGCAGAGAGGGATATGTATTTTGTTGCTGGAAGTATACAGAAGATAATAGCAACATTGGTGGCCTCCAATACAGGGAGACCTTTGTGGCAGAGATAAGTAGAAGGGAGACTTTTTATTGAATTCCTTTTTGTAAGTATAGGGAATATCAGATCACTGTATGTGTCACCTAACCAAAACCAAAAGGTAATAAATAAGTAAAACCAAAAACACGAAGTTCGTACAATCTAATAGTCCAACTCTTTTCCAAATAGTGTTGTAAGTATTCAGTTGCAGGATTTGTTGTGCATTGCTCTTGGCTGGACAAGAAATCCAGCTTTGTGAAGTAAGGCATTGTGAGGCTAGAATGACCCACCAGCATCCAACTGGCTTTGTCTATTTGAGGACATGTTTGGCATTTCCATCCTTGTTTTCCAGACAGGGCTGGGCTCAGAGGTTACTAGATTCGGGAGTCCAGAAAGAATGAGAGCAGACCACACACACAGGTCAGATAGTTCCCACTGCCACCACTTGCATTAAAGGAAGTTGACAGAGATCTGGAGTGAAGAACTTCATCCGTAGCTGGGCCACAGTCTGTGTAAATAATACTGGACAAGCTCCATACTTCAGAGTTTATAAAACATTCATGAACATTGCCTCCTCTGAGCCACAAAGTAAGGTAAGTTGGCATGGATTTTGCCCTATTTTACTGAAAAGGAAACTAATTGCATGGCCATCTGTTAAAAGTTATCCTTCCAACTACAGGGAGCAAGGTATAGCTCCAAGGTGTGGTTGAGGGTATTGCTGCATTCTGAAATCCATCACTGCATTTGAGTAGAGGTCTTATTTCCCATGCTTCTGCTCCCTGGTCACAGCAGGGTTATAAAGGCAGCTCATTCTCTGGAGATCTGATAACTTAAGTGCTCCCCAATATCTTTGCTGAACTTAAATTCATAGTATAGGAGGCCTCCCCACTATTGTTCTGGTAGGCTTTTCCCAAGAGCCCGAAAGCATACTTTTTCTTACATATTTGCCACTTTGGAATATGGAGCTAAATTCATTTGAGGCCCTGTGGACCTTAAGAGAAATTGATATCATGAGCTTAAAGAATGAAGATGATACAGATTTAGGATCATGTGCAGAAATAATATTTTCATTTTCCAAATCTATATTAAAGTAGGGGAAACATCTAGAGTACCTGGTTTTGTTCCATGAAGCCATCTATCCCCATCATGTGAGAAATTCTTCTCTCTCCTTAATGTCCCAGGACCCTACCCCAGTCCTTAGCTCTGATGCAAAGCCTCATTCTGCCCCAACAAATGGAGCAAATGGAGAAATTATAGAATTTCTCCATAAATATAATTCTTCCTATATATGTAATTAAATATTATTTTATTTCTTCTACGAATCTGATATTAATTTCGTTCAACCAGTCCCCAACCAAAGGGGTGGAGGAATTCTCCCTTGTGCCCCAACAACTGCAATCTAACATAATTCTGGTCCTCCCTGGTGGCCTACGGGATAAGTCTCAGTGCTATCACCCCGATGGCCTGAGTTTCATTCCCAGCCTGGAAGATGACCCACATGGTGCAGTAGACCTCTCCTATCTTCACCCCTCAGCGGTATATTTCAGTTGATCTGCCTGTCCTGCTGCCCACTCTGTCTCTGGTGAATCCTCTCACCCCCTGCACCTCTGACCTATACCCCAATAATTTTATGAAAAAAAAAAAAAAAGCCAAAAAACACATACTTCTCCTTAACCCTCTGCATCATAGTCTAGTTCCTTCCTGTTTTCTCTTAGCACATTTCCTAGAAGTTTAGTACTGTTTGGCATTAAACATAAATCTAAGGATTCCAAGTAGTTCTTCTAGTCAGTGCATTATATCTTTCTTTTCACAATTATGTGCTTGTGTCTAACACACAAATTATTTTATCTTATTAAAAATGTAACTGTGTTGAGACATTTTATGGGGGTGGAGTGGGGAATAAGATCAAAAATGGGGGGAGGAGACAGAAAAGCACTGGACTATGGTGATGGCACATGGGTGATTTGTTGACGGGAAGTCCATGGGGATTACAACTGAGATAGGAAAAGGCACAAAATAATGTAAAAATAAACTATTATATTATTTTTAAAATGTTACTGTGTCTTATTAAATTATGTAAACTTTTAAGATACAGTTTCACAAAGCTTTCTGTTCAGCTTATCTATAGACTTCAAGCTTTCTCTTGTTGTTGTTCTTTGTTTAATAATTTGTCTTTTATCATTTTCCATATCCACTTTTCACTGTCTTTAATACTGGCCTGGAGTTTGCAACTTCACTTGCCATCTACAGTTTCAAGAATTTATGTCAGAAGAAAATTTGCCAGGAACCTGTATGCTCTGACTGGGGATATCAAAAACTCACAGATGCCAGTCTAAGGAGGAAGTCTGTTGAAATCATATCACCAGAAAAAAAAAAGAATCATATCACCAGAATAATGGGGATATTGTAAATTGTGAGCGGGACAGCATTTAACATAATGTGGGGTGAGGGAGAGAAACTGACAGGCCCTTACTTCTACTGAATAGGTTCTTCCTGGTACTGGCTGGCAGGCATTCTCAGGACACCACTGGGAGTTCATTCTTAATGAACAGTGTGTTTTTTCAGAACAATTAGAACTTTCTTCCTAAAGTGCACTTGGCAGACAAAGAAAGCAGAAACTCTTCATGGGTCAATATTCTGGGAGGGATTGACCCAGAAGTAAGATGCGAAAACAGGGCAGCTAAGTAAGACTGGTAAAGAGGCTTTCGAAGCAACCTGAATTAACTGTTTGGGTGGATGCCACCTTCATAGGCAGCTGACCAGAGCATTAGAACGCTTGCCTTCTGCTCTTGTGTCCCTAGGAAGACAGGAAGTGTGGGGAGAGGAAAATGAAAGTGAGGCCAGTGGAAAATGCAAGCCTGAGCCCTTTTTTTTTTTAACTTGGTGAAAAAATGAAGAGTATCTTCAAGGAATTGTAGGCACACTGGTGGTTAGTGGGAATTGGTGCCTACATGTACGAGCAAATATTGAGAGAGGGAAGGATCAATATTACTTTGCCCCTTTACATTGTCAGAATCTTCAAGACACTAGCTATTTTGGGCTTTTAGGAACAAAGGTCATGAGGGCCCACCCTGCTAGCGCAACAGGTTGAAGTGCAGCACTCTGAAGTGAGCCCCTGTCACCTCAGCACAAGTTCAATCCCTGGCCAGGGGGCCCACTCAGCAGTGTACTTCATCCATCTGCCTGTTCTACTCTCCACTCTGTCTCTGGTGAATCCTCTCACTGCCCCTGCCCCTCTGGCTTGTTCCCCAGTTCTGTATGCATAAATAAGTAAATCTTTCAAAAAGAAAAAAAAAGAACAAGGATTATGAACTTTCTCTCTGTCATGTTCCAGTGGTGCCTTGTAGAGAGCTGCCTGCACAGTGTCATGAATTCTGTGTCATGGAAAAGGACTTTTTGGCTCCCTGCCAACATGTGATGCGCTGAATGGTTTGTATACCTCAAAGTTCCTCATCTCACCTCCAACATTTCCTGCATGCATTCTGAGGAGTCCACCTACCTATTCCTGTTCTAAGCCCCCCAAGCCTTGAGAGAACCAGGGTAAAACTGAAACATTTCCCCTGACAAAAACTCATCTGGCCTGTAAGGAAAGAATCAAAAGAGAGTGGGGAAAAAAAACAGTGGTTTCTGGATTAGAAGAGGGTTGGGGATCTATATCCACATTCTTGCCTCCTCTCAGGGAGACAGAGCTGGACTTGGAAGGGGGCACAGAGCAAGGGTTCCCAAGCCCAGTCTACATCGAAGTACCAGGTCTCATAGTCATTCGTTTGGATGATGAACTATTGTGGTGAGAAGTGGGTGTAGGCCGAGGCACAAGATGAAAGAATTCACTAGAGACAGAGTGGAGATCAGAAGGGTCAGGTTTATCGAAATATACTGCTAACTAAGGGAAGGCAAGTCAGGAGGGATCTCCTGGGCCCATCCCCGCACTTGATGAAGCCTAAAGTTTGTTGTTGCTAATAGTCAAGGCTGGGTTAACCTCTGGCCACTAGCCTTTTTGCTCAAAGACCCCTGAGAATCAGTTGTAAACAAAACATAGGGGTGAGAGGTGGATGCAGGAGAAGGTGTAGGAAAGGACCTGAAGGCAAAATGTTCATTCTGAAGATTGAAGATTGTGCCTGCAAACCCAAGAGAAAGATTCTCACACACACACACACAAGAAAAGAAAAGAAAAGAAAAGAAAAGAAAAGAAAAGAAAAGAAAAGAAAAGAAAAGAAAAGAAAAGAAAAGAAAAGAAAAGAAAAGAAAAGAAAAGAAAAGAAAAGAAAAGAAAAGAAAAGAAAGAAAGGGGAGGCACTCAGGAGGCGTCTATCATTTTTTGATGACAGAATTATGGCTGATTTATATCTAGTCCTACCTATTCAGAGATTTGGTGAGGAGCTGCTAAGTCTCAGGGACTCCTGTGGCTGTTTGGAGATTATAGGTTAGGAATTCTCAAAGGTAGGCCAGACTGACACAAGAAAGTGTGGCATAAAGCTAATGATGACAGTTTACTAACCATGTATCCTGCAGGAGTCCCTCCTATATTATCAGTTTCAAGAGTTCTTTGATACTTTAGGATAGTCTACATAGACTATCATGTTGTCTATGAACAAAAATAGTTCTATTTCTTCCATTCCAATATTATGCCTTCTATATCCTTTTCTTATTGCATTAATTAGATCACCCAATGGAAATGTTGAAAAGGAGTAAGAGTGAAACGGGCGAGCTTTGCCCTATCCATGATGTGAGTGGTACAGATTCAAGTTTCTCACAGTAAGTATTTCTCTCTTAGACTTTCCATTTACAAAAGTAGAAATGTTTAGCAAACATTTTCAAACATCATACAAAATGTATTAAAATATAAACATTTTCAAATATTGTAAGAAATGTATTTGAAATTCAGGCTCATCAAACATTGCAAATATTGTAAAATATATAACATGTAAAATGGAAGATTTTTACAATCCCTGACTGACTGCTCCAGATTGCAATTGACAATTATTTGTTACTTCTCTCAAGATGGCATGCTTTATGATTCTGAAGCAGACTGTGTCTGAAAACACAATATCTTTGACCAAATAAATTACACTACAAACAGATTTCTTGGCAGTTTGAGGTATATGCACCAAGCTGAGAGTGTGTTTGTGTATAAAAGAAACAAATAACATAAAAGTGATGAAATTGTCTGTATTCCCTGTCTGAGAAATGTTTTACACTTATTTCTACCTTTCATAGGAAATGGTGTTATGAATTAAGAAGCCAGATCACTTATTTATATTTACTTTATAACATGAATATGTTAAAATTAAATTCAGTCATAAAACACACTGATCAAAATCATAAAATAAATAAATATATAAATAACTAAAAAATCTAGTTACATGTTTTTTTCCCTGGTTGAGTGGTTATAATTCCTTTGAGAGAGAGATTCAACTAGAGTCATTGCTGAGACAGGAGCTAAGTGGGTAAGTTGGTAAACAGCCAATGGGACATGTATTTGCAGAAGATAGATATACTAGACAGGTATATTAACAGAAAAAATTATGGGAATGCTATTATCCAGAAAATCAACAATGCTTATTTCTTGATGACAGAATTATGTCTGATTATTATTATTTTATTCATGTTTAAAATTTTCTTCAATAAACAGTCTATATTTTACATATTATTTTTCTAATCAAACAAAATGCTTTTTTTTGACATTAGAGATTATAGTGTTCATTGACCAAAAACAAATGATACTTCAATAAAGGAAATTATATTTATCTCCAGTATCCTCTTTCTCCCAAAACCTCTTTCATATCCCAAACATTCATCAAAATGACTTCTTTAGGCCCTCCCTGGTGGCGCAGCGGGTTAAAGCACTGCACTGAGAAACTAAAGCCACTTCCGCATGAGTTCAATCCCCGCCTGCCCCGGAGGTGACCACATGGCGTGGCAGACCTCTCCTGACCCGCCCGCTGCTCCCCTCAGCAGTGTACTTCATCAATCTGCCTGTTCTGCTCCCCGCTCTGTCTCTGGTGAATCCTCTCACCCTCCGCATCTCTGGCCTGTACCCTAGTTCTGTATGAATAAATAAATAAATCTTAAAAAAAAAAAATGACTTCTTTAGAGTTTCTATTCAATTCTGAGAGGATTATTTTCAGAAACAGAAAGCTTTTAAGAGGGGTAGGGTGCAAAGAAGAAAACAATCAACAAATATGATATATAATATTGTCTACTTAATTCAGCTCTATGTGACCTCAGTATATGTGGATTTAGCTATTTGTCTTTCTTTTCAAAATTATATGTGACCTATAAGGCCAGCTTGAAATTTCTTAAATAGTAGGGAGGGGAGGTGTTTTGGGTCCATACACTATTACTTTCTTGTTTGTTATAGCAAATCAGAAGTTTAGTTATCAATATGAATGGGAGACTGTAGCTAGCTATCTATATTTTGGTTTCAGAAAAATGGCCTTCTCTTTCTTTTTCTTGGGCAACAGATGAGAGAGTGTTTTAACTTGCTAAAACTAAAGTTTTGGATGGAACCTTGCAAAAGTGATGTTGCTTTCAGGGATGCCATCCCCATAGGCAATAATTTTTGTTACATGCTTTTCTAATTTTCAGTTCTGACATTTGAGTCTCATAAAAGATTAATTTTTCAATAAAGATCTATTAAAATGACACCAAGATTACTCAATACCAGTGGGGTCCTAAATTTTAAAGACTGAATTCTTGATGAATTTCATAATATTTACATTAGAGCAGTTCTACCTATTCACTGAACTTTGGAAATCATGATAGATGTTTCTCTGTCTTTACCTAAAGCTTTATGGATTTTTCTTCAATGAAGTATTAAGTCAAATGTGGAGCTTGTGTGTGAGTCAAATGTGTGAACCAATTAATTTTTTACTATGGATGAAAAAAACTGATATTGACCTTATGGGTTTCACTTTACAGCTTAGAGTAGAGAAGTTCTACAAACTGGTTGATAAAGTCATATTTTTCCTAACTTGCTCAGCTGTTTGTTGAGTCATTAAGGACTGCTAATATTAGCTCTGTAATTAGCTGATTTAGGTAGAGAATCTTTCCCAAATCCAACTCCAGAACTGGAAAGTAGAAGTAGCCTATGAATATAATAGTTGTTATTCCTGAAGCTTTTGGCTTCTGTATCTTTACAAAATTCAAATACTTAAAAAATAAAACCAGAGGGCCCTCACCGGCAGCACAATGGTTAGGACGCAGACATAGCACTGCAAACTAGCAGCAGCCACTTCAGTGCAAGTTCGATCCCCCGCCCAGAGGTGATCCCACATGGTGAGGCAGATCTCTCCTGTCTTACCCGCTGCTCCCCTCAGCAGTGTACTTCGTCGATCTGCCTGTTCTGCTCCCCACTCTGTCTCTGGTGAATCCTCTCACCCTCCACATCTCTGGCCTGTACCCAGTTCTATATGAATAAATAAATAAATCTTTAAAAAAAATGTAGAATTTTCTTTTACATTTGTGTTTTAAAGATTTATTTATACATTCATACAGGGCTGAGGTACAGGTCAGAGGTGGAGGAATGGTGAGAGGATTCAGCAGAGACAGAGTGGGGAACAGAACAGGCAGATCAATGAAGTACACTGCTGAGGGGAGCAGCAGGAGAGATAGGAGAGGTCTGCCGTGCCATGTGGGTCACCTGTCAGGATGGGGATCAAACTTGCACTGAAGTGGCTGCAGCTCGCTTGCAGTGCTGCACCTTAACCCACTGTGCCACCAGGGAGAGAGTTTTTAAGCTATGTTGTTAGTCCACAAAACATTTCATTGTTTTTTTCAGGAAGGGCCTGTGTCACTCTAATAGAATGTGTCAGGAGGAGCAGGATTGATGTGTGGGTGAAATCTTTCCTTCCTGATTTTGAGTGATTTTTCTCTTGGTTCCCAGGAGAAGGGATTCCTTGATGTTGACATACATTAGCCACCTTGATAGAGACACTTTGTGATGTGGAAAAAATTTCAATTTGTTTTTTATGTCCTCTTTTTCCTCTCCACCTTCAGTACAGGCTTGACGCCCTTAAGCTCAGAAAAACCTGTTGAGACCTGACTTCAAAGTAGTGCTTAGCAGTATGTCAGGCAAACCGGACTTTCCTGTATTACCAGGAACCCCTCAAAGAAGCAGCAGTTCCTTTTTTTAGGCTGGATCTTCAAAAAGATAAACCTATCTTTTTCATTTCACTTCCTGAAAGTCAGGTTTGGTTTGTGAAAAGTTGTTAAACAACATGCTAAATGTGACGTGTCAAACTTCACTCTAAATTTGCCTTGTTTAGAGCTTTTGATGAAGACTTCATTGGTTTTTATAGAAGCTTTCTGATCTGGGTAGTCCATTAAGTGGGAAGTTTGTTATATACTAATAATGATTACCCACCAATATCCTGCCTGAAATACCATGATAATTTGTGAAAAGTATCTTTAATAAGGCTAGGTAGAATTTGGCTTAGGAAACAAAATTCTAGAGTTCATAGTCATTTGGGCTTTGTAGCTCCAAAATAAAATGATCTGACTGTGATTCTCAGTTCTCAAGGTAGATCAAAAAAGGGATAAAATACTAACCAGAGGCCCAGTGTCCTTTGTGGGCAAGTAGGTAGTATCTAGGAAATGCTTGTGTGTGTGTCTAGGACAGACTTTCTTAATTTCCTAACCCTTCTTCCTCATCCATCAAGATTAATTCCCCAATTCCTTTCTGTTCACCTTTTCTGTTTTCTCCTCTTTCTTACTACCTCATTCCCTCTTGCTCTTTATTCCAACATTCACTCAACAAGCTTTATGGAGGACATTTAGACATGTATTCTAATAAACAGCATGATATATAGCTCAAAGAACTTTGACTTCAAAAGTTGTAATCAGTTCTTAGGGTTGTTAGTTCTTGCGATTGGGAATTTAGTTCTTTTTTTTTTTAGTGTTGGAGATAGTCAATAGGCATGCGTTATGAGTTTCATAGATATATTTTATAATAGGCTATTATTTATGCAAAAATGGTTCAATGAAACAAACTTTTTGTCGAGCTGTGTTTCATATACATTGTGGAGAGGTCATCTCAGGTTTTGGTTTCAACTTTGCTCCCGGTCATGCCTTAGTACATAACTTGGCTACATTGCTCCTTACAAGAGTCTTACACTGACTGCAGTATTTTAGAATGTAGTTCTTGGATTATCTACATCAGAATGACTTGGACTATTTTTTCTAAAGATTTATTTATTTATGCATACATTACTGGGGTGGGTACAGGCCGGAAGTGCAGGGGCTGTGAGAGGATTCACCGGAGACAGAATGGGGAGCAGAACAGGCAGACTGAAGAAGTACACTGCTGGGGAGCAGAGGGCAGGTCAGGAGAGGTCTGCTGCACCATGTGGGTCACCTCCGGGCCAGGGATTGAACTCATGCTGAAGTGGCTTTGGCTTTAGCTTCTTCTTCTTTATTTTTTTTTAAAAAGATTTATCTATGCATATAGAATTGGGGTACAGGCCAGAGGTGCAGGGGTGGTGAGAGGATTCACCAGAGAGAAAGTGGGGAGCAGAACAGGCCGACTGTCAAAGTACACTGCTGAGGGGAGCAGTGGGCGGGTCAGGAAAGGTCTGCCATGCCATATGGATCACCTCGCGGCAGGGACTGAACTCATGCTGAAGTGACTTTAGCTTCTCAGTGCTGTGCTTTAACCCACTGTGCCACCAGGGAGGGCCCTGAACTATTTTTTTAATCCTATGATTCAATGAGTTGAATCTTTCCGGATGAGGCCCCACAATCTGTCATAAGCACTGAATCACACAGAGATCACTGGATAGTTATCAGTAGACTCTTCCTACTGGAAAAGTCTATTTACATCACCTGAATTTTTAACTAGTTCTATTTTTCCAGTAATAAAAGTTTCAATCAAAGTAGGTTGAGTATCTATTACTTGCCTGGCAGTTTGCTGGAGATCTTTACCTGTTTTATTTATTTATTTTTAAAGATTTATTTATGCATATAAAAACTGGGGTTTGGGGCAAGGGGTGAGAAAATTCACCAGAGACAGAGTAGGGAGCAAAGCAGGCAGATCTGCTGACATATACTGCTGAGGGGAGCAGCAATTGAGACAGGAGAAGTTAGCTGCCCCATGGGAGTCAGCTCCCTGGCTGGGAATTGAACTCAAGCTGCAGTGGCTGGCAATAGTTGAGTAGTACTGAGACTTTAACCCCTGTGCCACCAGGGAGGTCTTACATGTTTTATTTTTCTGCACAATAATCTTTGAGATAAGTAGTAGTAGTATCATCATAGTATAGCATGCATAGATACAAAGTTTGGATTCTGTGCATACTTCCAGTTAGAGAGTAAGTAAGTTTTGGAGCTACAACAAAGGGCCTGGTTATTAGTTATAGATACTATTTTGTATATTTGAAAGTTGCTAACAGAGGATATTTGGAAAGTTTTTGTCATAAAAACATTCAAATTATAACTATATGAGGTGATGGATGTGTTAACTAATCTTGTAGTAATTATTTTTTCAATATGTTATATATAAATAAGTGACTAGTGTTATAAAAAAAATCACTAACTTGTACATCTTAAACTTATACAATGTTGATTATATCTCAGTAAAACCGGGAAAGGAAAATTGGGACTCTGATTTCAAAATCAATGTTTTCTCCTCACAATATTTTGCTACAGTAAGAAACTACAAAGCTTATTGTAGTGGATAAGCTCTAGTGCAATACCTTATCCACAAAGATTGCTATTTAAGAACTGTTTCTTCACCATTGTGGGAAATCAATTGGCTATAAATAATGAAAAGTAAGCTATAATTGTGACTTAATTTAATAACTGCATTCACTTAGAGAATAAAAATATATATATGGTGACAGCTGAAGATCATTTCAGTTTTAAGATCTCAAAACTGGGCCTTCTTGGTAGTGCCAAGGTTAAAGACACGGCACTATCAAATTATCACCAGCCACTGCAGCACCCGTTAGATCCTCAGCCAGCTAGGGAGCTAACATACATAGCACAGCAGACCTCTCTTGTTCCCCCTCGGCTCCCCTGTATTTCAGTATATCTGCCCATTTTGTTCCCCACTCTGTCTCTGGTGAATCCTCTTTCTCACACACACACCCCTGCCCCTGCCCCCTGTACCTCTGACCTACACTCCAGTTCTTTATGATTAAATAAATCTTTTGTAAAAAATCTCAAGCCTACAACCATCCACAAGTTGGGAATGGGCAGACAGTAGATTAGATGAGAAATTAGATTTGAAATTTGATGCAATCTATCTTTTGAATGTTTTTACATGAGTGATAAATTTCAGGTAGAGAAAGGAAGGGGGCATAGGTAAGAGGGGAAGTTCAACTGGTCAGAAACTAGTCAGTCTGCTTGGAAACCAAGTCAAGGTGAAGTCCATGTGAAAAGGCATTATCATTCCTCTTCACAGTATGTGGAAGGGGATAAAGGAATGACAGAGGAGCAAGGGTGAGACTGAATAGGAAGGTAGATTAATTGGGTCATTAATGACCACATTGAAGCAGTTTGAACTGGACAAAACTGAAATCCTCTAGTCTCATGACTCATGACTCAATCCTCCTGATCCATTATCCTTATCTCTGGACACGAGAAAGATAATTTAATTTCAATCTCAAGGGAAAAGAAGAAATAAAGGACATATTTCTTTTGTGTTTGGATGGAGTTGTCTTATCATAGGATTAGCAAAAGGCACCTTCCTGGTTTGAGATAATGTTTATAGAAAAGGCATTGTAAAGCCATAAAAATGTAAGGTATTGTAACATTTTTGGATAAAAATAATATAGCTAAAAAAAACCCCAGGTGCTAGCCAACACCTTCATTGTACAGATACTGAGACCTAGAATGATAGAGTGTATTCATTGCCTAAGAGTACAGTCCAAGCAGAGAGAAACAATGTGGATTACAAAGTCGGACATAACGAGTGTTGAGGCCCAGGTCTGTCATTTAGGGCTGAGGGGGCCCTCACTATGATAAAGAGTGAGTCTAGAGTGAGTGGAGTTTGCCAGTAGGCAGGCATTGCAGCAGAGGGAATGGATATGTCCAGAGAGAGGATGGAGAGTGAAAGCGCTATGTGGAAGCACCTGCAGGTAGCTGTGCCTGGATCACATAGTGCTTATGGGAGAGGGAAGAGAAATGACAGGAAATCCTGGGAAATGCGTCCTTGACAACATGGTTACCACCAGTTCCTTGAAGCCCTTTCCCTTCCCTATGCTCTGAGCTCTCTTCAGCTAATAGGCAGCTAGGCTTTTAAGGCAAAGAGGTTCTGGGCATAGTTAGGAAACACTAATAATAGCTACCATTTCTATATATGGCATTATACTAACTACAGAATCGATTGATTCATTTAATCCTCCCTAAAACCTTACTAAGTAAGGTAAGCACTGCATTTTTCTTTCTTTCTTTCTTTTTTAGAAAAAGGTTTATTTGTTTATGCATACAGAACTGGAGTACAGGCCAGAGGTGCAGGGGCGGTGAGAGGATTCACCAAAGGCAGAGTGGAGAGCAGAACAGGCAAACCACCAAAATACGCTGCTGAGGGGTGCAGTGGGAGAGACAGGAGAGGTCTACTGCACTATGTGGATCATCTTAGGGGCCGGATGTTGAACTCACACTGAAGCAGCGGCAGCTAGCTTTGAGTGCTGCTCTCTAACCTGTTGCACCACCAGGGAGAGCCTCTTTGCTCAACTTTTAAAAAACATTTTAACATCAACAACTATATACCAGAGACATTTTACGGGGGTGGAGTGGGGAATAGGATCAAAATGGGGGGGGAGGGAAGTGCACTGGACTATGGTGATGGCACACGGGTGATTTGGTGATAGGAGCCCTTGGGGATTATAACTGAGATGGAAAAAGGCACAAAAAGATGTAAAAATAAATTATTATATTATTTAAAAACATAATTAAAAGCATTTTAACATAAGTATTACATATAAAAATCACTTGAGAACAATTTAATGAAATTTCACAAAATGCACGTACATGTAACCAATACTCATAGCAAGAGACAGAAAATACTAGAAACCAAAAGGCCCCTAGTAGTTCCTTGCAGTCACTAGTCCTCTCCACCTTTCAAAGCAACTCTATCCTTCTAACAGCAGAGTTTAGTTTATTTCTATAGAGTATTATTGTGACTGCTTTAATTTACCTATATGTAGTTATAAGCAGTTCATTCTCTTGTTGCTATGTATCCTCAGCTTTTTATTTTTTAACAATTTAAAAGTTGGAAAGACTAACCGTGAGCACCATAATACCCTTTACCTAGTTCGCCATAATATCCTTTACCTAGTTCATATATCCTCAACTTTTTTTTTTTGTTTGTTTAAAGATTTATTTATTTGTGCATACAGAACTGGGGTACAGGCCAGAGGCTCAGGGGCGGTGAGAGGCTTCACCAGAGATAGAGTGGGGAGCAGAACAGGCAGATCGACAAAGTACACTGCTGAGGGGAGCAGCGGGCGGGTCAGGAGAGGTCGCCACGCTATGTAATCACCTCCAGGGCAGGCGGGGATCGAACTCATGCGGAAGCGGCTTTAGCTTTTCAGTGTTGTGCTTTAACCTGCTGCGCCACCAGGGAGAGCCACAACTTTTTATTTTTAAACAATTTAAAAGTTGGAAAGACTACAGTGAGCACCATAACACTCTTTATCTAGTTCATGAAGGACTATTACTGCTTTCAAGTTATGGATGAGAGAGTTAAGGCAAGAAGAAATTAGGTAACTATCCCAGGTCATGTCCCTGATAGCCAGACTTGCCTAGCTTAATTAGCTGCATTAAGGCAGGGCTGATTTAACAGTGACACAGAACTTCTAATCAGTCACAAGACTGTGGGCAAATCACATCAATTCACTAAGGCTGTATCTTCATGATTAAGATAAGAGTAATAATTCCCAATTCATTCAGTTTCCAGGACATTGTGAGGCTCCAGTAGGAAGAGTATGTGAAAGTGCTATGTGAAGAGTGAAGTGCTGTTATTCAAAAGGCTGCTGTTTAAAATGCAGGGTCCTGCCCCCCCCCCCAATCCTGAGTCAGCAGTTCTGGGGTAGACTGAGGTAGAAGGTGTAACAACAAGCTCCACAGGTGATTCTGATGGACTAGTTCTCCCACACATCATGAAAACAGGCTTCTGAAAAACAAATGTTCTCAAATTTAGAGACCACCAGAATCACTGAAAGGGCTTGGGTGTTATTGTCACCAAATCCAACTTTTCACAGAGGCATCAAGATTGAAAAAGCTGAAGGTGCAGCACTGATAAACCCATTCTCTGTGTGCCTTGAGGGCTTGGGTCCAAGATTAAGCCCTGGGATCCTCTCCTTCACAGGCACAGAAAAGCAAAAGGAGGCTTACTCATTCATAAAGACAAGTGACTCACAGGTTTAAAACAGAAAGGAAAAACTGAAGACTTTGTAGGTGAAAGGGCATGAATCTTCTTTTGCAAAATAAGAGGTCAGATTAGTGAGAAGTGGGGGAAAAATCATTACTCAAAATTCAGCACATTGCTGCTGAGTTGCATCAGGGCGAGGGGAGATTAATAACAGATACATCAGACATCTGCTTAGAGTACCAACAGAGCTGGAGTGACAAAAAGAAAGTAATTTGTTTGCTAAAAGTTTTGAAGATGTATGTCAACGTAAGGGGGAGAAACACACAAGCCCAGGACCTTTTGGAGTTCCTAACATTTACCTTATGATTTTGTGTTGTATATTATTTTGAATAATTTGTAGATGATGGGGAGAAGGGAGAAGAACGCCATGTTTTTTTTTTCTTGCTGAAGGCCAAAAGAGGTGGTCCGAATCAAGGCCTGAAAACCCGCCACAAGACTAAAGCAGCCTCTGGCCCCGATCCATAGAAAAGGGTCAGAAATGGTCAGACAAGTCTGGGAGGAAAAGGAGCAAGATCAAAATCAATATAAACACTGCTATAGTCACCTCCCCATGCGTCTCTCACCCACATCTCTTTCAACCAGTCCAGGGCCAAGAAACAAACAAGGTTTCTTCATCTCATGCTAGCTGATCCATGTGGCTTCCCAGGTCTCCTTCTGGCTCTCCAACCTGCTTCCTTCTTCCTCAGATTCCTTCTCTTCTGTTTTCTCAGCTCCACCCTACTTCTGGGTGGGGTAAGGAACCTGAAACTTCCCCTTTTCCTGGGGACCACCCAGTTACAGAGTGACATTAATTAGTGAGGTGAACACCTCCAGGATTTACCATGTTTCAAATACCACAGCTTGACAAAACCAGCTACTAGGTTTCAGCTCCAATACCAAAGTTGCTCCCCTTCTGAAGGCTGAGGTCAGGGGTGCCAGTCCGATGCTAGCCACCCTTGGCAACAAAAAGCTCCAACTACAACTTTAGCTGGAGTTTCTGTCGGTCACTCATTTGGGGATAGGTCCACAGAACCCCTACCTGGAACAGGCCTTGGCACAACTTGTTTGCACAAATAATCTAGTTTAAGTACCTTTTTTTTTTTAACATAAGAAAAAGCTGGAATGCAGATGTGATGATTTTAGTATCTTTCCTTTTTTTAGGCATAAACTATACCTTAAAAAGAAATTAGACATCTTACTTAATAAACACGGACAGCTATCATCCAAGAGTGATTTGGGCTTAAGTCTCACTCTGAAAAAAGGGAACCAACTAACAACATTCGAAAGCCCCTTGGGGAAGTTTCAATTCAACTTCAAATTAGAAATGTTTGAGGAATTGACTGTAAAGAGAAAAGTGCAATGAATTGGAAATCTCTGTCAAGGGGTTAAAATTTTACAAAACTTTTACGTTCCCGGTTTGCTAAAAATAACAGCGTAGAGGCCAAGGTTTCCATTTTAAAGAGACGAATGCTAGTCAACAGATCAGTTACTGTCATTCGCCAGAGCACTGCTGCCACAGCTTTTTGCAAAATCCCCAAACCGGCCTGGGCGGTTTGCTGCCGGCTTCTCAGAGCCCTGATTTTGCTCTTTTCTTCCCAGACTTGTCTGGCCATTTCTGACCCTTTGCTGTGGATGGGGGCCAGAAGGTGCATTAGTCTTGTGGCGGGTTTTCAGGCCTTGCTTTGGACCACCTCTTTTGGTCTTCAGCAAGAAAAAAAACATGGCATTCTTCTCCCTTCTCCCCAATCATCTACAAATTATTCAAAATAAAATACAACACTAGGAGCCGCACTCTTTCAAGCGGGCAGGCAAGGCCAGGGCCAAGCGGCTGGGCGAGGTAACCCACCCCGGTCTCGGCGGAGTTCCCAACCTGTCGCGGGTCACGTGCGAGGGGCGGGGCCAGCCGGGTATATAACTGGCTCGTGGGCGCCTGGTTCTGACCTCCTTGTGAGTAGTTAAGAGTTGTTCTTGCCGCATCCTCCCCGTTGGCTGCTGCTGGTCGGTAAGTTTACCCCCTCCCTGTACTACTGAGCTCCACGCAGGGCTAGATGGGCTTTGGGTACTCATCCGGGGGTGCTGGTCGGCGTCCACCGGGCGCCAAGTTGGACTTTAGCCGCTTTGCGGCGGTTTCAGGGCGCTGTTGAGAAGGAGCAGTCCCCCCAGCCGGCGCTGTCGACTCCTTTCTTTTGTTGTCTTTTTTGCCAGGTGTCTTAGCTTCATGTCTTGATTTGCTGATTAACAGTTTCCATTCGTCTGGGGACAATTTTATTTAGAAGGACGTGATTTAGGAAGTAGAACTTTATGGGGTGCACAGCGAGGGTAACGATAGTAGCCCCTGACTTCGCTTTCAGGGAGGTTCTTACTCGGTTATTACACAATTCTTGAAGTGGGACCCATGATGCCGAATGGGGAAATGAACTCGCTGGCCCGGAAGTGGGTGACACTAACCGCAATGGTTCTTTCCTTCCCACCCCAACCACATAGCAGTGAGGGTTTTTTTGTGTTGAGTGTGGCTCCTTGGGATTACTGTTTATGTCTGAAATATCCTGGGATGTTTTTTTCAGTTCCTCCGAGCACCTCCCTTTTCTAGTATTTAATCTCACCTAAATTTCAGTCTTAAACAAGGATAGAATCATCCCCTTTCCTTACCTACCCCACCCCCACCCATAAATGTTTCTAGTTGATAGCCCTAACTGTCCAAGATGTCTTCTTGAAATCTCTATTATGGCTTGTGTGTGTGAGATACATTTCTTGTATCTCAGTGGAGATGCAAGACAAAGATTTCTTTATCTTTACTTTTCCTTGTGGAAGAGTCCCTTTCTGAAAGTTTACACATAAATTAAAGTCTTCCCTGAAAGGGTATACCCCAGGGCTGCAGCTGAGAGCTAGAAATTGGGAAGTGCTCAAGACTGTTAGAAGGAAAAGATGTCCTGAAGGAGGGCTCTACAGATTCAGGTTTTGTGGACACCACCCCCACCCCAGGCATCAGAATTACAAATTCCCTTTCTCTTGTAAATAAAGCCTAATTAACCTTTTTGAGTGTGCCTGCAGTTGAATCTTTTAAGTCCCTTTAAGCACTCTGATGAGGACCCACAGTCAGGCTACCCAGTTCACATGGGTTGCCCTGTAACAACAACACACACCTAGTTTGGGATTTTTCTCGATTTGAAATTAGCATTTGCTTGGATTGGGGAATGATCTGAGTCTTTTCCTGGTATCTTGAAATATGTTCGTCTTTCACAGATTATTTTCACCAGAAAGAAAAATGGCATCGGTTGCAGTGGCTACACAACCTGTATGTATTTTTTTAAACTTATTTTTAAAGTATATATTTTTTACATCATAGTTCATTTTTGTATTATGTTTGATTTTTTTTCCACCTTATAACCCATGTGTATTTTAATTCATTCCCTGATTCCTTTCCCTCCCCCTGTGTTATGAGAAATTGACATCTCTCCTATCCCTTGCAGAGTGTGATGACAAGGGTGGCCAGCCTGCCCTTGGTGAGCTCCACATATGACCTGGTCTCCTCTGCTTACATCACTACAAAAGATCAGCATCCCTACTTGAAGTCTGTGTGTGAGATGGCAGAGAAGGGCATGAAGACCATCACCTCGGTGGCTGTGACAAGTGCTCTGCCTATCATCCAGAAGCTCGAGCCACAAAGTGAGTTCTGATTTGCTTCTTTAAGGTCTAGTCCAAGCATTTTGTCCACAGTGAGCCTAGAGCTGACTTGACTACAGTGAATGCCAGCCAGTACCCTTAGCATACATGGACAACATGAGGGATCTCAGCCTTTCTGGGGCACATGCTGCCTTTGCATAGCAACCAGCAGGTGACCCTCAATATGATAGAAGACCTGCTTCATAACTATAGAACATGTTAGTGATGCTTTAAAAAAAGCCTCTCGGCAATGCCTTTTTCTTGGCAGATAAATCACAAAGGTAGCTCCTGGGTAAACTGAAAGAGCTGAATTCCTTGGGCCCACACAATTTACATGAACTGCTTTTTAAAAAAATCTTTATTGTGAGATAATACCCCACACAATTCACTCACTCACATCATAGTTCATTTTTGTATTATGTTTGATTTTTTTCCACCTTATAACCCATGTGTTATAAAGTATACAATTCTGTGACTCTTAGTTTATTCACAGAGTTGTACAGACATTACTACAATCATGTTGGAGCATTTTTATTGCTCCAGGTTAAAAAATTAAACTAGTTTCTGTTTGGAATAATGAAAAAATTCTGGAAAGGATAATGGTAATAGTTGCATAACAGTGGGAATGAATTTAATGCTACCATATTATACACCAATATATTGCTGACGGGAGCAGTGGGTGAGACAGGAGAGGTCTGCTGCACCATGTGAGTTAGCTCTCTGGCTGGGGTTTGAATTCCTGCTGCAGTGGCTGCTAAAAGCTTCATAGTGCTAAGACTTAACCCCGTGAACCAACTCTGATTTTAAGGTACTATCAGACTGTTTTCCAAAGTAGAGTACCACTTTTGCCACCAACAGTGTATGGTTTTAACTTCTCATTATAAACTACTTTGAATAAAGACTTACATCATTCTCCTGATATGTCTTATCATGGACTTTTTAGGATATAAGTACTCTTTAGAGGCCATATTTCTAACTCTGCCACTTCCAAATGAATTTAGAACTAGTGCTTGACTTGGTCCTCTTTGTTGGGGGAATTGAACTAAACCTGGCCCTTGTTAAGGAGATTCAGGGTAGTGCTTAGTATTCTGTTTCCTGATAATAACCCCAAATACCTGCCACTTGCTGAATGAAGTATATTAGGGATTAAATTTGGCATGGAAGTGCTAGTTTTGGGAATTTTTAGATACCTTATTCTCTGAATGATGTTTCTGGTAAAGCCTGGCTTTTCTTGGCATTAACTTTAGGAACAATGGATGAGGAAGAAGATTCTTAGCCAGATTCCTACCTGAACTGTCACTACCTGTGCCTGTTGCCCTCCACACCCCCTATTTCCCTGTCAGTAAAAGAAAGTTGCCAGCGACCTGAGAGGCCTGATAGCTTTCTTGTCTTCGAGAACCTAGGCAATGCATTGTGTGGTAAATGCAGATTGACATTCTTTTTTTATAGAAAGGCTAAAGAGTTATGGTATAAAAGTCTTTGTTCATTTTATAGTTAACATTGTAAACATTTTGTCTCTTTGTGATTTTTGTAGTTGCGGTTGCCAACACCTACGCCTGTAAGGGACTGGACAAAATTGAGGAGAAACTACCTATTTTGAATCAGCCAACAGACCAGGTAAGATTGGAAAGAGTGCTGTGACTTGCTGCCTCACATTTTCATGTTCTGGACCTCCCTAGTGACTTAGAGGTTCTGTCTCAGCACTCTTAAGCTATCACTAGCCACTGAGGCCTGGGTTCCACCCCCAGCCACAGAGCTGACCCACGTGGCACAGCAGACCTCTTCTGTCCTGCCGGCTGCTCCCCTCAGCATTGTATTTCAGTCACTCTGCTTGTTCTGCTCCCTACTCTTTCTGTTGAATCCTCTAACCCCCAAAACGTCTTCTACACCCCAGTACATGTATGCATAAATAAAATACAAACAAACATGTTTTCACTTTCTGCTTAGGTCAGGCTGCGCACACCATAAACAGGAAATATTTGTATATTCCCTAACCTAGATATATTTTTGAAAGAATAATGGCTGCCCCCTTATTTCCAAAACTATAATCAGGTTATATTTAAGAAGCAGAGATAAGCAAGTCACTTTAGACTAGAATGCTCGTAGGCTGATCTAATGAGTGTACAACTTGGTCTATAAAGATGAAATTGTCCTCTTAAATAGTGGTTTCTAGTGGGGTTAGGTAAATACAGAGGTGGTAGAACTTATTCTCAGTTGGCTTTTTGCAACATGGCTAGTAAATATCATTAAATATTAGATATCTGGCCAATGTTGATAAAAGTGATAGACTCATTCACTTCAGAACATAGCTGTATCACAGAACTTCCTTTCAAATTAAAAATATAGTGTTGTTTTCCATTTTAGATATTTTCTTTAAATTGTAATGATTGTGTGAAACATATTAAGTCAGGTTACCTTATTTAAGAAAACAATGCATAAGGTTGAGTTATTGAAAGTACAAAGTTCTAGTAAATGATGCATAGAGAAGACATTTTCCAGAGAAGGTCTTGCCCGTGTACCACTCGCTTGCTCCAGGGCATCTTCCCCTACTTTAGGCAGACTACATGTAGATTCCTGGAGGATCAACCTTAGCTTGATCGTTAGTTTCTTCCTTGGATTTATGTGACTTTGAAATGAACTGTATATAAAAAATGTTTATTATCACTAACAAATACTAACTTACTTTTCTTTTGTGACTTTTCCCCTCTTTAATTATATGTATTTAAGCAAATGTTGACATGTGTCAGAAGAACTGAATGTTGTGGGTTTTTTTTTTTAAAGGTTTACTTGTTATTTTACAAACTAGAGCTGGGATGTAGGCCAGAGGTGTGGAGGGGTGAGAGGACTCACCAGAGGCAGAGTGAATAGGTAGATATACTGCAGTACACTGCTGAGGGGAGCAGCGGCAGGACAGGGGAGGTCTGCTGGCCATCTGGGTGAGCTCCCTGGCCAGGGATCAAGCTCATGCCACAGTGGCTGGCCATAGCTTAATAGCACTGAGACTTTAACCACTGCACCTCCAGGGTGGCCCTGCTATTAGTAGTTCTTAATGGAGTTAAGCCCTTCATGAAATAGTGCTGGAAAATATATTACAGATAACTAAATTAAAAACTTTGCTATTCCAACGGAATAATGTAACCCTAGTTATAACAGTATAGCTATCCTTGTCATTGAGTTTTCAAGTGTTGTTGAGACCCCTGTCTGGAAGTCCCAGTCATTTTTAGTTACTTTGTACCTGATGGGGCACATTAAAGCTGAAAACTTACTTTCTTTTTTTCACAAAAATGGTACAGGATGAAGTCAGGATCTAGGTTTTCAATGCATCTTCTATGGCTGATCTTGGAAACCAATTTATGAAATGACTTTGAAGATCTTTATATTCTATAGATATCTGAAATATGCCTGGAGGAAATCTTTCATGTTCCCATATCCATTCCTTCTTCCCAATTCCCCCACCCAAATAAAGAGTGAAACTGAGTTTATGCAGTTGAACAGCTGGCTTACTTCCCTGGTATCCATCATTAGATATAAAAATATATGTGTGGTATTTGATGGGAGCTGAACCCAGTTATGTATGTACAGAAGTAATTGGTTATTAGATAGGAAAAAAAGGAGAGACTCTTTTGTGTGCTAGTTTGCGTCTTCTTCTTGATACATGAGCAAAGGGGGGAAATTGGGCAAGCCAGCAATTTGGAGAGTTATATGTGAGGCTCAGGTATTTGAGAGCACACCCTGCAGAATAAAGAACTGACATCTCTGCCCTACATATGTTGGCCTCTAGGGGCTGAGTGTGCATGTTACCTATATTTGTGTTCACAGAGCCATTGTCACTATTAGCATGTCAGCATGGAAAATGGCATTCTTTAGAGTACCCCTTTTACCTCACTGTAGGTTCATCTACTTAAAGATATTAACACTGACAAAATGACACATACAGTATGTTTATTTCCTCTGCTCCTCCAATAATATTTGCATGGTGGCAAGTAGGACAAATTTACCTGATAACAAAATTGAAGTTCAGCTGTTAGTGACTTGCTCAACACCTAATGCTAAAGAGTGACAGGACTTAGATTCCTTCTTTAATAATACTTGAAATCACTGCCTGTGTTAAGACCTTAAGTGTGTATTTATCCCTGTGTTTCTCACCAGCCAGATGATCTGCTTTTCTACTGACAGGTTGTTGCCAATGCCAAAGGTGCTGTGATTGGGGCGAAAGATGCTATGACATCTACTGTGACGGGGGCCAAGGATTCTGTCACCAGCACAATCACAGGGGTGATGGACAAGACCAAAGGAGCAGTGACTGACGGTGTAGAGAAGACAAAGTCTGTGGTCAATGGCAGCATTAACACAGTCTTGGGAAGTCGGATGATGCAGTTGGTGAGCAATGGCGTAGAAAATGCCCTCACCAAATCAGAGCTGCTGGTAGACCAGTACCTCCCTCTCACTGAGGAAGAATTAGGTAATTGGAGTATTTCTTGAAATAATGTTTTATATCTTAGAGCCATCCTTTTTTATTATTTATTTAAAGATTGTTTTTGTTTATTTATGCATACAAGAACTAATCTATCTTTGTAGATTTCTCCTTCTTAAAGTTATCTTAATTTCACATTGAATTATATGTAGTAAGTTCTGAAACTTGAGGTCTCCCTGGTGGCACTATGAAGCTATCGCAGCCACTGCAGCATGAGTTTAATCCCCTGCCAGGGAGGGTGACCCACATGGTCACCCTGTTTTGCCACATGATCACCCTGTTTTGCTCTCTGCTCTGTCTCTGGGGAATCTGTTCACCCTGCCCTCCCTTCTCCTTCCTGCACCTCTGGCCTGTACCCCAATTCTTGCATGCATAAATAAATTTTGAAACTTTAGGAAAGCTAGCCTGCAGAAATATTACTGTAAGTGAATAGTCTTTAATGGACTCGTTTACAAAAATCATTAAACATTTAATGCCTACTGTATGCCAGGTACTGTGTTGCCCAAGAAGCACACTCTATTGAGAAGAGACTTGTCTAGATGAAGATGTGAAGTACATTCTTGTTCTGGGTGGTCAGGCCCGGCAGCAGTCATGGGGGAATTAGTAATTGTCAGGGTCAAGGTCCAGGTTAGAGTTCATCCCACACTTAAGGCTGTGATCCCTTAGATTTTTTGTCTTCCCTCACTTCAGAAAAAGAAGCAAAAAAAGTGGAAGGATTTGAAATAATTCAGAAGCCAAGCTATTATATTAGACTGGGGTCTCTGTCTACCAAGCTGCGCTCACGTGCCTACCAGCAGGCCCTTGGCAGAGTCAAAGAAGCTAAGCAAAAAAGCCAGGAGACCATTTCTCAACTCCACTCCACTGTTAACATGGTGAGTCAAACTTCCTTTAAAGGAGTTTAAAGTGAATTAATCAGCGACACAATGTAGGGGAGGGTAGGGAGAGAGATCAAAACAGGGGAAGGATTATGTTCTTACACAGGGACTGTGGTGATGGCACAGATGAACTAGTGATGGGAATTTTGCAGAGACTACACTTGAAAGGAGAAAGCATGTCTTGTACAAAAAGGAAGAATGATGTAAAATATATATAAAATTATAAAAACAACACAATCTGAAGTGAGTTCATGCATCACAAGGAATGGCTAATATCACGAAATCCAAGAATCTTTATAATCTTCCTTATGAATAATCTAGTAGACAAATGGGCAAAGAGTATACAAGTAACAAAAGAAAAGGAAATACAAATAGCTGAAATATATCAAGTAATGTTAATCGTAGTCTGGGAGGTCTAATGACAGATGCTCGCTTGCCCTATCAAGTTGACCATGTTTGGTCCTGATGGCAGTGTGCTGGAGGCTTCAGCCCACTCTTCTAGGAACATTATCAACACACTGTGCCCCCAGCAGCTTTACTTTTAGAAAGTTATTTTATGTATCTGTGTATTTGTTTAGAGTGGCAAAAGACTGGAAACTGTGTGCCAACTAACAGGGAATTAAATGGGCATGTCACAAAGGCCTACTATATATCTGACCATTAAAGATTGCCAAGTCCACAACAGAATGTATTGTGCTATTGTAAGAAAACTTCTTGGAAGGGGAAATAGGTGGCTGGCAACAGGGCAAAGGAAGTTTGAATTTCTTTCCCTTTTGTCATTTTAACTTATATTTTACATGTACACATTCAGTTTCAGCTTACATTTTACATGTACAAGTATTAAATTTCATTTCCTTTATCTGTGCTAAACTGGAAGAAAATCTTGGAAACAGGGTTTTTTGTTGTTTAATTTATTTATTTGTTCATATAGAACTGGGCATAGATGAGAGGTGCAGGGGGTGAGAGGATTCACCAAAGACAGAATGGGAGCAGGTCAGGCAGATCAAGTGAAGTACACTGCTGAGGGGAGCAGTGGGCAGTTCAGGAGAGGTCTGCTGTGCCATGTGGGTCACCTCCCTAGCTGGGATGGAACTCGTGCTGAGGTGGCTGCCAGCAGCTTTGTGTGCTGTGTTTTAACCAGTTGCGCCACCAAAGAGGGCCCAAGACAGAGGTTTTTTAATAGTTAAACAAGGGCAGTAAAGAATTATGACTAGTTGGTTAAGATACAGAGTGATAATAAATAACAGACAGCAGGGAGAGCTCTCCTTGAACTTTAGGAAATGCTGAGGTTTTGTCCTGTCTGATTTGCATCATAGATCTGACAGTAACAGGCTAACAGATGTTTGACTTGTTGGTTCCTTTGTCTTATTCCTGTGTTCTCTAGATTGAATTTGCCAGAAAGAATATGCACAGTGCGAACCAGAAAATTCAGGATGCTCAGGATAAACTCTCTCTCTCCTGGGTGGAGTGGAAGAAAAGCATCAGCTATGATGATACAGATGAATCCCACTGTGCTGAGGTAATAGGCAATTTAACAACCACAGATAGGCAGAGCCCCTCATGGGGTAACTGTAAATGAGAATCACCAGCCTTGTCTTTATGAGTATGGACTAGCAGGGCATACAGGCCTTTTTTTTTTCTATGATAGTGTTTTTTGATAGCATAGTTACAGATGCTCTGAGAATATATAGGAAAGGTACCCAGCTCAGCCTTGGGGTGAGGATGACTGAGTCACTGGTTTCCTACAAAAGGTGAGTGCTAAGCTGAGACGACCTAGTGGGAAAATCACTAGGGTGTTCCAGACACAAGAAATAGCATGTTGTAGGCTCAAAAAGTGGTTCTTTGGTTTCTAACAGCCAGTATATATGCATTTGCATTTGAAATCAATAACTGTTTGTTTCCATGATGTCATCATATTTGAGATGGAAATATTAATTGCCCCACTAATTCACAATATATTTTTATCTGCTCCAGTCTCCCCTGCCTGTTTTGTTCCTTCTGTGTAAGATGATGAACTTTGAACACTCAGGCACAATTTCAAGAAGCCATTCAGCTATTTGCCACCTGTTAACTGGGTCATGTTAGTTAAACTCTTAGTGCTATACTTATACCTCTGAAATGTGAATAATACTGTTGCACTCTTGGTTGTTCAGAGGATTTTAAAAGCCAGAGAACGCACATATGTGATGGACACTTAATAAGCCTACTATAAGGGAACCAGTTCATCTGTAGCACTATTAATAGATTGCTAATTCTTAAACTTGTTTGTTTTATTTTTAGCACATTGAGTCACGTACTCTAGCTATTGCCCGTAACCTGGCTCAGCAGCTCCAGACCACGTGCCACACTCTCCTGTACAACATCGAAGGGTTACCGCAGAACATCCAAGATCAGGCCAGCCACTTGGGGCTCATGGCTGGTGACCTCTACTCAGTGTTCCGCAATGCTGCCTCCTTTAAGGAAGTGTCTGACAGCCTCCTCACTTCTAGCAAGGGGCAGCTGCAGAAAATGAAGGATTCTTTAGACGATATGATGGATTATCTTGTTAACAACACCCCCCTCAACTGGCTGGTAGGTCCATTCTATCCTCAGTTGACCGATTCTCAGAATACTCAGAACCAAGGTGCAGAGGAAGACAAGACCTGCCAGGAGGCCCAGTAACCTGAGCACAGAACATATTAATCTTATCCACTTCTTGTCACCAGTGTTGATGTAGCCAGCTAGAAAACATCTTCTGTTAAGTTGAAATTAATCTGTTAGATAGCTCTGAGTTAGGAAGGCAGATGACTAGAAAATAGATTCTCAATTGGAGTTTCCAGCTGGATTAATAGCTCTAGAGTTTCTGGCATCAGTCAGTGAGTTCTGTTACTTCCATGGCTAGTAATATAGATTGGTCAGAACCTAGCCAGAATTCAAAAAACCTTGCAGTACATGTGTAGTGTCCTGCTGTTGCTGCTGTTGGCTGTCTGTTGCATTGAATAAAAACACTTTCATGCATGTGGTGTTATGAACTGGTATTTGGTCTGAGCAGACTTCATTGGTTCGCTTCCCTTGCTTGCTTATTCGTACAACTTCTGTGTTTTATTTTTCATAAAGGAATACCCCCTTGGAATTCAATAAAATTCACTGTAGAACAGATATGTTTTATGCTATGTGTTCCATGTGCTAAAATTTTGTCTTGTTATTATTAATATGCATCCATGAATTTCAGTTGGCCTTTGAGGAATTGGACACATTGATAACTTTGGAGATTAGTGTTGAAAATGGAATGTTTGATTATAACAACTTTTTGACAAGATGAAAACTAGCTGCCTATATGAGAATTGTACTAGGTAACAATTGTTCCCTTCAATTGCTCATTTACTGGACTCTTTAGGGTGGGTTTTTAAGGCAGTAGAGGGAGCCACTCATGGCTCGCTGCCTTGCTGGAAAGAAATTAAAATAAGGGGATTCACTATTTGCACTAGTCTCATGTGAAACATTTCTTGAAATGTTATACTTGAGATGTAAGCCTTGGGGTGAGATTATTGGGGGTCCAGTCTCAGCTGGACTTTAACTGTTTCCATTTGGGGAAAAAGTCAATTATTGGTCAGATACCTTTAGAAGACCCATGAGAATTATTAGAAATAAAGATTGTACCCCTTGTGGAAAAGGAGGAGTCCTTGCTTATCTGCCTATGATGTCCAGATTTCTAATCCCCTTAATATTGGTCAATTGTTTAGCAAAATATCATGAATCACCTAATAACAAAACTGCAGTGTGCCAAACTGCTTAAAAAAACAAATCTCCTAACACTTGAGATAGAGCTAAGTGCTTTGTGTCCCTGCTAAGAGGTAACAAGCTTGCCCTTTTACAGAACCAAGTCTAAGTTAAATTTCTTTCTATCCCTCCCTCCCCATAAAAACAAGCAGCATATTTTACACATACCTTTGGTGTGAATAAGTCTATCAATGCTTACTAAGTTGTAGGACTAAATTTGTTCCCTTTGAGGTAACTCCAGGAATGAGCAAACAGGTGAGTTCAACTGGTAGATAGGGATTCAATGAGATGCTTGAAGCAAAGAAGCTTCTGGTTTCTGGGAAGGGTGGATGAGCACAATTTAGGGGTTCTAGGATGAAACCTATACATTCACTTACTCAACTGTCCCAATGATTGGCATTTTCTAGAACTGCAGCCTCTTACAGATTTTTAAAATTTCCTAATTCAAATTGGGTATTAGGTCCTCCCTGGTAGTACAAGGAATTAAAGCACAGCACTTGGAAGATATCCAAAGACACTATAGCAGAAGTTCAATCCCTGGCCCAGGAGGTGACCCACATGGCGCAGCAGACTTCTCCTGTATCGCCCACTGCTCCCCTCAGCAGTTTATTTCAGTCAGTTGCCTATTTTGTTCCTGACTCTGTCTCTGGTGAATCCTGGCACCACACCTTACCCCCCTGTACCCCAGCTCTTGTAGTCAGAAATCTTAAATTGGATATGATCCTGCCCTCTGCCAACCCTAAAGCTGGCATTTTGTGATTTATTCTATTTAGTTGGAAATTCATATGCTATAGTTATCCATTTTCTTTCTTAACCTGGATATAAATATATTTCCTCTTCCTAGGAGTTATAATCCCAACTGAAAAAAGAAAACTCTATTAAGGTCATTCTTCATGAGCAAGGCAGAATATAGGTTCTCAGCACCTAGAACATTTCTAACCCTTCCTTATTGTCATGAGCTGTGCACACCAATTGTGGTTTTGTCAGTCTGTCTTTGTATCTCACATTTGTGTCTATGTGCTTTTCATTTCACTTTCACACGTTTCAAAATTTGTGGTGTGCTCACATCTTGCAGCTTTGTTGATGTGCGAACTGGCTGTTTTAGTTTAACAGATTCCTCAAGGACAGTTCTTTAGCAGGAAAATGTTGATACAGATAGGCAAGAACTGTTAGCTATTTTGTACAAGGACACCGTCTGAGAGACTGATGTGTGATATTTAACTTGCCAGTTCACGTGAAATTTTCCTACTCTAAACCAAGGTATTGATTGCTTGTATATCAAAAGGCAACATCTTCATGCTTTTAATGTCCATCTGCCCAGCGGGCATCCTATAAAATAGGATATCTTAAACATTTCAATACTTCCGCATTTGATAAGGAAAAGATATTGCATAGTTCCCAGGCTCATCTGTAGCAGCCTTTTTCATCTGAAAAAAAAAAAAAATGGAGAAACTAAAAAGGCAGTATAGCATCAGGCTATTTGAGAGAAAGAACTTTTTAAAGTCTCTCTTCAGGCTTGAAGTCAGCTTAGGCCAAAGAGATGCTTCATGGTATCTTTTCAGTTTCCCTGGCTGAACTTTGAGATTCTGATAGCATTCCTCCATGTTTTAGAGGTTAATGATTTCTAGATCCTTAGTGTCACTTGGATCCTTACTTCATGGGCCCGTGTCAAGTTTTGAGCTCTTGCTGACTTTCTAGCAAGAGTGGAGCTAAAGGCAGAGGTAGGCTGCCAATTGGGGAGATGGCGAGAGGCAGGCAGCCTATTGTCCTACCGAGTTTGACCAGGTGAAATTGCATCTTGTTAGGAAGCTCAGTAAGATGATGAAATAAAATAACAGGAAAGTGGAGTGGAGAGAAAATATTTGGAGAAGGCTGGACAGGGTTGTTCTGAGATTCTTTTTCCACACTTAATTTTCTTAAATTGGGTCTGCAGATTGGAGAGAAATGAGATGAAAATCTTTGACTTTTATAAGGAAGCCCAGTACTGAAGTATAATGTACCTAGATTCTTTAGGTTGGTACTTACTTCATATTTGAAGGAATCATATGAAAGATTTTGGAGCCATAACAAAAAACTACATTTTGAGCTAACACTGAAAATCTTGTTGGGACATTCATTGGGGAGAAATAATATGTATATGCAAGCAGTTACTCTATTATATATAATATATAGTACAAGGCATGAACTCTCCCCTGCTGAGAATATAAAGGAAATATAGGCAGGTGGGGCAACTAAGAGATAACCACAGTATCAGCTTTCCAAGGAGTTTATTTTAAAATCTAGAGACAACTGTGCCTGGCTGGTTTTATGAAGTTTTCAGAAATGTGGCACAAGAGAACTCCTTTCACAAATTTATAAAATAAATCCCTATTTCACTGGTAATTTGAACCCTCAAAGCAGGAGTATACAGAGTTTCTAGCTGAGAATGCCAGAAGCCAAAGCTACTATAAAATTAATGAGATAACCACTGCCCCTCCCTGTGAGGAAAAGAAATCTAGGGTACATTCTCTTGAAGAAAACCAAATGATCATGCTAGGATCCTACAGGCCCCGTGTAACTTTTACATATTTGTTTATTTATTTTAAGATTTATTTATGCCTACAAGATCTGGGATACAGGCCAGAGGTGCAGAGATGGGTATGTGTGAGAGGATTCACTAGAGACAGAGTGGGGAGCAGAACAGGCAGATCTACTGAAACACACTGCTGAGGGGAGCAGTGGGAGAGTCAGGAGAGGTCTGCACCCCCTGGCGGGGAGTCAAACTTGAGCTGCAGTGGCTGCACATCACATCATAGTGCTGCACTTTAACCTGTTGTAGGAAAGACCCTATTTAATCACTTCTAGGTCAGCATATTGCTAGAGCTGTCTGAACAGGATTGAGAGAGGAATCTGAAAGAACCTTGAAATAAAGAAATGAGAGAGACACAGAATAGAATTTAAACGAGTGGGACCTATGAGATACAAGGCTTCTTTTCCCAAACTCGAGTGCTGGTGCAACTCATTTTTACTGAGACAAACTGCCCCCTCCTTTTCAGGTTTGTTACAAGATGATGATATATTTCTTTTGGTATTCCGCATTAATTAGGTTCACTGCCAAGGTTCCGCGTTATCAAGTTGTTCTGTTCCCATGCCTTTTTCTCCTTTAAACTCAGCTTTGCTGATAAAAGGAAAGACATCACAGCCTGGACATGGGCCAGTCTTCCAGTGCATGTTGTCTAGTCGTCCAGCCATGACCGTTGAGACTTTCCTTGCTTCGACACTTTAAGCCTTAGTGTTCTCCAACAACTGATGCTCCATCTTTTTTCTCCGGATCCAGTAAAACAGCCTGGCTTTCAGTTAGTAGTTCTCCTTGTCAAGGTTGCTCATTCCTGGGCTGCTAAGCAAACAGCTGCAGGCTCAATCCACAGGGAAGATCTTTTCCTCTAACTTTAAATGGTGTCCTTACTGGCTCACTCATATTTCATACAACTGAGTCTCAGCTATCTAGAACGAATCAAGATGGTGAGATGCTACCCCCACAGTGCTCATAGTTTTACCCTCCACTCTTCTCACTAGTTTTTCTAAATTCATTCTCTATTTCAGAATAAATCCATTTTTCTGATTCCATGTCCTATTTTTCAGCCCTGCATGTATACTCACCTTTACCAGCAAATTAAATTCCCATAGGTGGTATTTTTATTTTTATTTATTAGTTCCACTAATCCAAGGCCCCAACCATCGCTAGCCAAACTTCATCTCAACATGTACCAGGAGTGCCACCTTCTGGAAAATTGTTTTAATAAATATGTGAATCAATGAAATCTGTGATGTGAAAGGTCTACTGCTATATGTATATGTATGTGTGTGCATATGTATGTACACATACAGGTGTATGTGTATATGCACATACACCTGTATGTATACATGTACATGTGTGTGTATGCAAAAGATACACAAGGGTCTGTGGTATCCTACTATGGGCATTTGGTTTTCTTGTAAAGAATGCTCTGCTGTTTTCCTATATCTACAGGTAGGGACAATGGTTTTACAATAAATTTAACCTTTCATTCTTGATGGGCATTTTCAGCCAGAGACTCTGTATACTCTTGCTCTGAGGGTCCAGGCTATACTTGCTATCCCAGAGAAATAAGATTTATTGTATAGTGGCCCTCCCTGGTGGTGCAGTGGGTTAAAGCTCAGCTCTAAGAAACTAAAGCTACTTTAGCATAAGTTGGATCCCCTCATGACCACATGGCGCAGCAGATCTCTCCTGACTCGCCTGCTGCTCCCCTCAGCAGTGTACTTCGCCAGTCACTTCGCCAGTCAGCCTGTTCTGCTCCCCACTCTGTCTCTGGTGAACACTTTCACTGCCCCTGCACCTCTGGCCTGTACCCCAGTTCTGTATGCATAAATAAGTCTTAAAAAATTATTGTATAAATCTGTAAATTGAGTTCTTTTGCACCACATTTCTGAAAACCTCCCAAAGGTGATCAGGAAGAGTTGTCACTATGGGGTTTGTTTGTTTATTTTTTTATGCATACAGAACTGTAGTACAGGCCAGAGGTTCAGGGGGTGGTGAGAGGATTCACCAGAGACAGAGTGGGGAGCAGAATGGGCAGATTGATGAAGTATACTGCTGAGGGGAGCAATGGGTGGGTCAGGAGAGGTCTGCTGCACCATGTGATCACCTGGGGGGGGGGGACGGGCATCAAACTCATGCTGAAGTGGCTTTAGCTTCTTAGAGCTGTTCTTTAACCCATTGCACACCAGGGAGGGCCCTTTTCACTACGTTTTAAAATAAACTCCTTGAAAACTTGGTATATGATGGCTATCTATTACTTGTCCCACCCTCTTCTATTTCCTTTAGTAAATTATTATTCCTTGTTTATTTTCTGCTTCTAATCTTCCATTGACTAAGAAACATTACCTTGTTTATCAAATTGTATGTAAGGAAGTTTTACTCTTATCCCTAACAGCCTTTCTTTCATTAAGTTTTTAAAAGAGAAGATAAGATTCCTTAATGAATTGTAGGACTAAGGCTATACATCTGGTTGTAAAGCACAAGTATGGGCAAAGTCAGGTTTATCCACATGCAGTAATAAATATTTCCATGAGCTCACTTCATTAGTTTTAATATCCAAGGTTTTTCTTTTACAGGTATTTGATTTCACTGCCATGGACTTCATATCTGAGACAGATGAAATTCCAGATATTATTGCTTTGGAAGAGGTGGATGAATTAGATCATTCATAAGCTAATAATTCTGAGTCCTCTTCAAGACAAAATGTTGAATAAATAACAATACTCTTGGAGAATATAAAATTCCTGTCAAGTTAAACTCCACATTTACTAATGTGTTTATTCCTGTGGCTTGGGAGAGTTCTGATCTACTATTTGGCTACTTGGTTTTAATTGTAATGAAAAGTCATTGATTTAAAATTTTTGTATTCTAGATTTATATCTTATGCCATTTTAAATAATTAAAATTGGACTGTACAATCTTCATTTAAAGTGTTTTTCCCTTTTTTTCCTATTTTGATACAATGGTCTTAACATCCTCTTGTTTTTTGAGGCATTCTCAGTTTATCTGCTAATCAAGTTTTTTTTTTTTTTCTTTCCTGTAGCTCAGGGGTAGAAACAATGACCAATAAAGTTGCTATGAGCATTCCTAATGATGAGGTTGTAGTTTTGAAATATATTTTTCCTCTGAAACCAGTGCTTCTTGGAAAAAATGACCCATTTCACATTGAAGCAGGAAATGTACAAAATAAAACTTGAACTTCTTGATGGTTCAGAAAACAAGAAAGCCAATTTGAAGAGGTTCCCAGTGGCCAACCATGGGATAATTTGTACTTCAGTCAGCATAATAATTGCAAAATATTAAACCTCATCAAGTACAAATAGCCATGAGTTCATTATACACACACACAGTAACTTGTATATGTTTAGTTACCTTCAGGATGACTATTTACCTTCAAGGTAAACACAATTTACCTTGAAAACTGATTAAAAATAAACTGGTAAAATAAGGGAAAAAATAAAAAATATGTCTTTCATTTTCTTATTTCTTTACTTTAGATAGTAAATGAAGAGAAACTTCTCCCATTAAAAGTATCCCCCACTAAGGGGCCTTCCCTGGTGGCACAGCGGGTTAAGGCACTGCACTGGGAAGCTAAAGCCACTTTCGCATTGAGTCTGGTCTGCCTGGCCTGCCCCGGAGGAGATCCACATGGGGGGGGGGCAGACTTCTCCCGACCCCGCCCGCTGCTCCCCTCAGCAGTGTACCTCAGCTATCTGCCTGTTCACTCTGTCTCTGGTGAATCCTCTCACCATCCCTGCTCCTCTGGCCTGTACCTAGTTCTGTATCCATAAATAAATAAATCTTAAAAAAAAAAAGTATCCCCACTAAGAATGATGTCTTAGTTTGGACTGCTATAACAAATTTCCTTTGAAGAAGTCCTTTAAACAATAGAAATTTATTTCTCAGAGATCTGGTGTCTACAAGTCTGAGATCAGGATACAGATGGTTGGCTTTTGGGGAGAGCTTCCTCTTGGGTTGCAGAGAGCTAACTTCTCTTTGTATCCTCATGTGGTGGTCACAGTGGAGAGAAGAAACAGGCTCTCATGTAAGTCCTATAAGGGCACTTATCCTAGTCATAACAGTGCCCCTTTTGCCTTTAATTTTTTTTTTAAATATTTATTTATTTATTTGTACAGAACTGGGGTACAGGCCAGAGATGTGGAGGGTGAGAGGATTCACCAGAGACAGAGTGGGGAGCAGAACAGGCAGATCGACGAAGCACACTGCTGAGGGGAGCAGCGGGTGGATCAGGAGAGGTCTGCCACACTATGTGGTCACCTCCAGGGCAGGCGGGAATCGAACTCATGCGGAAGTGGCTTTAGCTTCTCAGTGCAGTGCTTTAAGCCGCTGCGCCACCAGGGAGGGCCTTGCCTTTAATTTTTATTGTCTCCTTAATAGAAGCCTTTGGGGGAAGAAGGCTTACACATATGAGCTGACAGAGGGGACACAAACATCAGTCTATAAAAAAATGATAAATTAGAATTTCAGCCTTTTGAAATCTTCCCTCAATGCCTGTTATGGCATAAAGATATTATGTTCTGCTTAGTGATGAAGCATGCATCAACCATCATTCCTAGTCTTTCCAAAGGGGTCATAACTGAGTTTGATCAGTTCTCTAGATCCAGATGCCAATTTGGAGGAAATACAGAGATTAAAGACATGTTGAAGCATACCATGAGAATACAATCAACAAAATTCAAACTATAGGAAATTATTCAGGTCACATAGTTCCAGTTCTTCAACAGATAAATTATAAGCAAGAGGAGAGGTATGAATGAAGGAGAAATGTATATTAAATTACACTATTTTTTAAAAGACTAAAAGAAAGAGGGCCCTCCTTGGTTGGGCAATGGGGGGTTAAAGCACAGCGCTATGATGTTAGCCACAGCTCTTCAACACGAGTTCAATCCCCTGCCAGGGAGCTGACCTACATGGTACAGCAGACTTTTCCTGTCTCACCTGCTGCTCCCCTCAGCAGTGTATTTTGTCAATCAGTCTGTTCTGTTCTCCATTCTGTCTCTGGTGAATCTTCTCACTGCCCTGCACCTCTGGCCTGTACCCCAGTTCTGAATGCACATATAAAATAAATCTAAAAAAAAAAAGAGTAAAAGAGAGAAAGCAAGACAAATATCAAAAAGGTAAGAGTGCAGTACAGTGTCTAATGTAAGTACATTTAAGTAGTATTACTACAAGACAAACCAAGGAAATAATTTCCATAAAAATTAGAACGTGTACGTATAATGAACTCATAGATATTTGAATGAAGTGCAGTGTGTTGCATTGCAATTATACTGAATGAAGTTCCAATTGTCTCATATTTGGTCACTGGGAACCTCTCTGGGAAAGTTTCTTGTCTTGGATAGTGAGTACAAGGATGTTCATCTATAATTCATAAATACATATAAAAACACATATATTCATATAAATCTCATAACTATAACATACACACAACATACACAAATGGGTCTGTTGTTTCCTGAGCCTTATGCTCTGGCTTTTCCTTCTTTTCTTTATACTGCTCAATACTCACCTAATAAACCTCCATTAGAGTTAGTTTTTCTGTCTGCATTCAAAGAATGCTAATTGATACTAATGGCCTTGGCAATTGCCATCAGTAGTGAAATAGGCACAGGGAAATTTTTGGAGAAACTTTGCCATAGTGAGAAATGGAATGGTAGCTAGAACAGCATTGGGGTCAAAGAATTTATTTCCTTTTTTACAATGTAAGTTATTTCAGAATGTTTGTAAACTAATAGGAAGAAATGATTATATAAGAAAGAGAAAAGAACAAAGGCTGGAGTAAACTCTTTGGGTAGGGGAAAAGGAGTGTGATTCAACAGCTTAGTGATTAACAAGAAAAGAGGAAGACTACATGGGCAAAGATATAGGCAGGTTGCTAAATTGTTGATGGAAGTTTGTTTGTTTTTTTTTAAAGATTTATTTATTCATATAGAACTGGGGTACAGGCCAGATATGTGGAGGGTGAGAGGATTCATCAGAGACAGAGTGGGGTACAGAACAGGCAGATCGACGAAGTACACTGCTGAGGGGAGCAGCGGGCGGGTCAGGAGAGTTCTGCCACGCCATGTGGATCTCCTCTGGTGCAGGCAGGAATCGAACTCATGCGGAAGTAGCTTTAGCTTCTTAGTGCAGTGCTTTAATCCCCTGCGCCACCAGGGAGGGCCGGAAGTTTGTTTTTAGAAGCATCTGTTAATTAAAAATGAAGGACATAATTGCAAGTCAGGAGGAAGGAAGAAGGTATTGGAAGTATAAGGGAAAACAGAAGATATGCATAATTGTGTGGAGAGTGTGATGGTAGGGTAAACAAGCCATCACGGTTGCATTTAAGTGCTAAGATACAAGTACAAGCACTAAGTCCACAGAGAACTGAACTTAATAGAATTGGCATTCTGCTGGAAAGAATAGGTAGAAAGAGATAGGTTCCAGGCAATATGATGGTTTCAACTTCATGATTAGAATGCTATGAAAGGAATCTGAAACAATGACAGAGCAAAAGAATTAGAATTTCCTCTGGTGGTTCAAAGACTGTTGGATTAAGATTTAGAGGCATTGAGCTAGAAAGTTAGGCAAGGGTTGAAATTTGAGGTTATGGAGAGGATGTGTGATAATGGCAAGGTCTAGGCTTCTGAACAATGAAAATGGGTGGCTGAGGTAGAATGAAAGGTAAAGTCAAAGAAGAGGAGGTCAAGACACTGAAGAGCCAGAGCACCAGAAAGAACACCTACCAGAAAGATCACCAGAAAGATTATCCCTGGAATAATAATGTTGGAGAGAGAGAGAGAATTAAGTGCTAAATCTTATCAGAACGAGTTTCAGCAATCAGAGATTGCATATAAAACCTGCAAAAAATAGAATTTATGGCGAGTATAAACATTAGAGGAGCTGGAGGTTTTAGCGAGGTTATTGCCTGTGATTACATTAATATAATTGCCTGTGATTACATTAAAAGTAAGAAGAGCACCCATCACATTTTCCGACCCTACTTTATGTGGGGTGTGGAAAAGAAAAATCACCAACTGAGAGGGCTGATGAGAGGGCAACTATGATTAGGGAAGCGATAGATATCAGATAGAGCAAGATGAAAGGCACATTCAGCAATGGAGGACCTAAATGATTTTGCGGACAGACTTGATCGAAAGGTTAAGAGACTAAAGTAGGGTCACACAACTACTGAGAATAGTACTGACGATGAAACCCAGCACTTTTCCTACTACACCAAGCACTCTCATCAGTCTTGGTTTTTAACACAAGAGCTCTTGGTGAGCAAAATGTACCGCAGAGACCACAAACTGCAACTCCCAAATTTCCCGCGCGCGACTGCCTTTGATTACGCATGCGCCAAAAAAAAAAAAATCCAGCGTCACGCAATGTATTGTGGGTCTTGTAGTTTCCTGACTGAGAGACAGGCGCGTTGCTTGGCGGGAGTTAGTTAGCGCGGAAGTCTTACTTTCCCCCGGAAGCTTTTCTGGAAGCGCGGGAGTCTCGGTTTGTGGTGGTTAAGCTTAGGCGGCGGTTCTGTGTTACTGTTAGAGGCGCCACTCCTTGGGGACTCCGGACGTTTGAGGCGAAATGGCTTCGGGCGAGAGTGGAGCAGGCGGTGGCATTGGAGGGGCCGCCGTCGCCGCCGGGTGCCGGTAGGGAAGGGGTTTGAGGCCCTCTGATTCCGTGGGCCTGTGCTTTTCCCCTTTGCGGTGATCCTACTTACCGCGAAGATGAGCTCAGCCTGGGTCACCTCGTTCGAGAAGACACATCTCTGGATGTATCTGCAAGCACTCGGCTTCGAGCCAGGTCCGGCGACTATCGCCAGCGGAAAGATTGTTTCGCACACGCATCTCGGAGTGTAAGAAGGCCTGGGCCTGGGCGCCGGCGGGGCGGGGTAGCCTGAGCCGGAGACGTGGGGGTGACCCAACCTTGTGCGGCCCTTCGGGTTGGTGAATCGAGTCGGCGTCTGGTGTTTACTGTGCGCCAGGCACTGGGTACAGAGCCCACAAGCCGGTTCATTGCCATCTCGGTCTGTATCAATTTCCGAGCCTTGCTGGGAGCTCTTTTCTGGCAGTAGACTGCAGTCGGAGCCAACCTAGAGGGGCAGCTTGATTTTTGTCAGCGAAGCGGGTGGTCTGAAGTTGAGAGGTGGGGAGCTGGTAGTGGAAGGACGGGGGAACAGTATGTGCGGGCACATTTAGGACACAAAGGAACTTTTGAAGTAGGTTGCTCTTTAGTTTGCAATTTGTAATGTAGTTTGTAATTTGTGGTTTGAGTTAGAAAACTAAGCACGGTTAGTAAGAACCAGAAAGGCGTTAAGATGAAAAGGAAACGCTCCTTTCCCACTTTGCCAGTAATATTAGGGTGATGATCGTAAATATTTATGTCTTTGTCAACTTTAGGCAACACCTATATTCTTTGTCACTGCAGGCCAGGAGAAATTTAGTATACATGGACTTTCCTGTTAGTATCAAGTGACTTTTGTAATTATTTCAGTTCTTCCAGTGACAGTGCTTTAATAATGTAATTAGATCTCTATTTCTTAATCCATCAGTCTCTAAAGTACCACTTGATTATCTGTTAATGTAACTTCACAGTGAAAGTAGCTGTAATTTCAAAGGTAATTATTTCATTATTTCACCTACAATTTGCTCCCCCTCTAGCCTTCACCATCCACTTGAATTTTTTCCAACTTTATATTAAACTATTCTGCTGTCTGGATTTAGTGCCTTTTTTTTTTTTGGTAACTTCAAAAGTTACTACTGTCTACAATAAAAGTGCTTTGTCTAAAAACCCTCTAAAAATGGACGAACACTAGATAGCAACAACTTAAGATTATACATTAGTAAATATAGTATTCCATTTGTCTAACATTAGTGGATGTGGACAGCACAGTCTCATTTTTGTTTACTGGCAGAGAAGCTTAAAGGCTTTCTAGGCCTCCCGCTGAGATTGGATTCCATTGCTTCTGCCTGCTTCTTTCTGTCCAGTTTGTTTGCATTCATACTTTTCTCTTTAGTTTTTGTTAATTGCAGTCTGCTTTCTGACCGGAAGTAAGTTAAACTAGGTTAAATTCTGGTCCAGTCATGGTAGTTTTTTTTTCTCCTGTCATAGATATTTTTACCCCTTATGTTTACAGTCATTTCAGTCATTGGGAGAGATACACCATATAAAAGCATGAATGTGATATCATGTTTATTTAAACATTCTTTTACTTATTCACATACTTAAATATGGTAAAATTCATTCTTTTTGTTGTGAAATTGTTTCTTGTTTCTGTAATTGTGTAACCACTTTTCTTGTAAAGTTAAAAACATGCTTACCATATGATTCAGCAAGTTTCATTCCTAGCTATTTGCTCAAAAGATTTGCATTTTTGAAAAATTGTTCTGGTCACATTACAGAGAATTCATTAAGAGGAGGAACTGGAGCTTTGCAGAGAAGCCTAGATTAAGTTGGTTGTGCAAATGGAAACATATTGAGTATAGTGTTAGATCTGGAAATACAGTAGTGAACAGAATAGACACAGGTTTTTCCCTTACAGAATTTAGTGGATGAACAAATCTTCAATAAATATTTAAAAATTACAGTAGGTGTCAAGGAGAACAAGCTACTGTGCAAAAACAAACTTGTGGAGCTGAAAAGACTTAGGAACTTTATTTGTAGTCCCTGAGGAGTGAAAACATTCTAAGGCCTAAAAAGTTGGACATTTAGATGAGCATGGGAGCACTAATATTAACTTCGTTTGTCATCTCAAATTGCTTTATGTGTTTGCCAGGCAGTCTCAGCATCCATTTGGTCAGGCATCCCAGTGCTGTTTTTAATTGCTTAACTCCTAACCCAGTTAACTGTGGAATTTGAAAGCCACGAAATACCAAGTGAAATAATCATTCAGAGATAACTTCAGATCTTTGTTAAAAATAAACCCTTCATTCCTGTTCTAAATGTTAAAAATATTTTCATTAATGCATAGAATTATCTGTAGATATATACTCTTATATTCTAGTAAGTTTTTGTTGCTTTTTTTGATAATGTTTAGTCTCTTTTGATACCTTAACTTTTTAGCTATTTGTTACTTTCCTCTTGTTTTGATATTTCAGAATTCCAATCAATTCTTTTTGTACCCATGCAAGGTCCTTTTTATACTGAGGAGCACTCAATATTTTTTTGTCTGGTAACTTTGGCAGGTACTTTTCCTTTTTGAGTACCAATGCTAATTTCTATTAGATTATATAGTCTGCTTTTATCTCATTTTTACTTACCCAGAAATTAAATTCCTTCATTTTATTTTTCATGCTATTCTGTTTTTCATTGCCGGGACTTTGAAATATGGTGGCTGTGTCTCCATGTCAAATTCTACTTACTTTGCCTTAGAAATTGCTTAAGTTCATCTTAAAATCCATGCAACAGAATGTGGTCCAGGGATTTCTCATGTCCATTAGTTGTTTGCTGCTCTACAATGAACTGAAACCCTCTATTTCCTGGGCTTCTGCTGTGCTTGAGCCCGAGCTTTGCTTCTCCACCTGGGTATACCAGCTTGGTTCTGGTGTTGGAAGAGGGATGTAAGGATGGCACAGTGAGCACAGAGCAGTGGGTGACCCAGTGGCTTCTAGGCCACTTCTGTGTTAACTCCATTCCATATAGCCATATTTATTTACACTTTGTCTTGATAAGTTAGGAAAATCAAGGCAATGAAAATTTCAAGAGAATTGCTAGAATTATAAAAATTTTTTTTTT
>NW_004567107.1:53443047-53450621 GCF_000260355.1 Condylura cristata | reverse complement strand
GAAGGAAATGGGAGCAGAGGGGCCCTGGGTGACACTTTGACTCACACCCCCCTCACCAACACATGAGTCACGTGGAGCTGGGGGACACTCACAACAGCTCACCGGCCCCCTGAGGGCAGTGCCTGGCACTCCCTGCTCCCAAGGGATGCAGGTTACTCTTAGCAAAATAAGGAAATAACTTCCCTTTAAAGAAAGAAAATTCATACTTTTTTTTTTGCCTTTTTAAATAATAGTTTATTTTTACATCATTTTGTACATTTTCTTTTATCTCAATTGTAATCCCCATGGGTTTCCCATCACCCAGTCACCCGTGTGCCATCACCATAGTCCTGTGTACTTCCCTCCCCCCTCCCCCATTTTTTTCCCCCTCCCCCATTTTTGATCCCATTCTCCACTCCACCCCCGCAAAATGTCTCGTATATGGTTGTTCATTATTTTGTTATAAAAATGTTTTTGGTGATGAAATCAAGTGGTGAAAACCCTAGACATATGTCTTCCATTTCTTGGTTTTGTGATTGTGGACTAATTTGTTACCTCTAAATTTCCACCTCGAGAAGATAGTCACTTTCTAATGGTATTAGGATTAAATAAAATCATCCATGTTAAAAAAGCTTGAATAGTATTTAATCTCCTGATTGTGGTGAGTATTAGATGAATTTTGCCTATAGATGGTTTTAAGTAATACTTGACAAATAGCAAAGTTAGTAAAAATTAGCTATTTTTGTGCATGAATGAGAAAAATTTGTTTGCCTTGACCTCTTGAAAAAGGTCAAATTCTTACACAGCTTTTGATGTTTTGATGTTTAGTTTTTAAAAAAAGCATTTTCCTTTTTGTTTTCCTGGTTCTGTTCCTCTTAAACCACTAGGAATATGTTTGACAAGCTGAACCGTGATGCTTTTCAGATAGTTTCTTACTTTTTGTTTCAAATGCTAGACCAGTCTCTCACCAAAGAAGTTTTCAGGTAAGCAGGTTTCCCTTTCTTTTTGTAAGTAGTCATTCTCAAAATTGAAAAAAGAACTGTGATTTGATATAAACCAGAATTTCAACTTTGGCTTTTGACTTATTATTTTGAATAGATGTCACAGAAATTAATTTTGAGTCTTATAAACTTACAAATCTAAGTGTTTTTCTTTGATACTTATTTTAAAATTATGTATCTTATAATCATTGTACATCCTAGTTAAAACAATGTTATTTAGAGACCTCCCTGGTGGTGCAGTGGGTTAAAGCACAGCACTAAGAAGCTAAAGCCACTTCGGCATGAGTTTGATTCCCGCCTGCCCCAGAGGTGACCACATGGCGCGGCAGACCTCTCCTGACCTTCCTGCTGCTCCCTTCAGCAGTGTACTCCTATGATCTGCCTGTTCTGCTCCCCACTTTGTCTCTGGTGAATCCTCTCACTGCCCTGACCCTCTGGCCTGTTCTGTATGCACAAATAAATAAAGCTTTTTAAAAAATGATATTTATAAAACTACTTAAAATTCTTCGTTCTCTGAGTTAGTAAGCAAAACAACTAGTACCAATTTATTTATACACTTGATTTTACCTTTTTTATTTAATTGCTTTATGCTAAGCGCTTCATGCCTTGTTTTCTTGCAGGCTGTATTTCTTATTTTTTGTAATTTTGCTTTTAGGGTCTCTGTAAACCCTATTGTAAATGATACATAAAATAACAAGTCCTATAGCCAAAGACTATTCCTGGTGTAGTTCATGTTGCTGTTGTGATAGCTTCATAGTTCTGAGACTTAATACTTTGTGTATGTAGGGAGGCCACTGAATGCTGAGTAATTTTTTTTTTAAAGATTTATTTATGCTTACAGAACTGGGGTACAGGCCAGAGGTATGGTGGGTCAGAGAATTTACCAGAGACAGAGTGGGGAGCAAAAGAAGCAGATTTACAAAGTATACTGCTGAGGGTAGCAGTAGGTGGGTCAAAAGAGATCTGCCATACTGTGTTGGTCAGTACCTTGGCCAGGGATCTAATTCATGCAGCAGGGCATTATGAAGCTATCCACAGCTTCATAATGCAGTACTTTAACCCATTGCGCCACCAGGGAGAGCCCGAATATTGAGTAATTTTAGGGGATAAAATGTGAATACCCCCTAACTTTGATTCCAAGTTATTTTGCATGTGGTTTGGATTTCTTATGTCTGATAAGTGTTCAAATTTGTTTTAATAAGGGCATTATTTTTGATAATTTATTCTTAGTATCTTGCCTTTCGTTAAAAGTTATGAGTGACAGAAAAAGAGGTATATTTGAAACATTTTTTGAAATTCCTATCATTCAAATATATGACTTCTTCAGCCTAAATAAACTGATTTTTTGGGCCCTGATTACAAAAGAAATACAGCTCATTTTAAGCATTTCAGAAAATACAGATATCTGTAAAGGAAATATAAGAATGTTACTGTTGTCATTCTATCATGTCAACTTTCTTCCTATACATCGTTGTTCCTGTAACTATAGAATGTATGTTGTATTTTAGAAATATTAAAAACATGGGCCTTCAAGCAGATAATCTTAGTATAAGAATTTAGACAAAATTGATTACTGAGGGAAACAACAGGAAATTTTAAAGTCTGTTACTGTTGACTAAAGGTGAAATAAAATTTAACCTTAACAAATTCCTGCAGTTATTTATCAATAAAACAGTAATACCTGCTATGGTATGATTGACCTGTAGGAGTCATAAACTCCCATGCCATCCTTCTTCTGTGCTTTTTATATACAATCATTTATGTTTCCCTCTCTCAGGCTTGATAAGCTAATTTATTTATGCTGTTTTTACAAATTTGTCCCTAAGTCCACAGTGTTGTCTTCATCTTGTATTTAGTAATTTAATAGTGATTAATTTATTCACTTAATATGCATATTCATTGTTATTTGCATTAAACAATACTGAACTCTACACATATTTTAAAGCGAAAGACCTCATTTTTTCATAGGATTGCTATTTCTATTTAGTTGAAATCTAAGAATGTTAATTCAGTTAGCATTAATGTTTGTAACATACGGGATAGCTTTAAAACTTTTTAATTTTGCTGAGTGCTTTTTTTCTTCATAATTTTAATGCTTTTGTATTTGTTTTTAAGGCATTGTTGGCCACCATTTGACCAAAAAAGTGATACTGAATTTCGGAAACATTGCTGTGAATGGTTAAAAAAGATTTCGGTAAGTACTCTCTGGAGGATGCAGACTTTAAGAAAGTAGGGACTAAGCCTGCCCTGGTGGTTGCCAGGGTTAAGTCTCTACACTATGAAGCTATAAAAAAAAAAAAAAAAGAATTAAGGAACTACATTTACTAGTCTTTTTTTTTTTTTATTTAAACCTTTTTTGGTGTATAATGGAACATTAATGTTCTTTTTCTTTTTTTTTAAAGATTTATTTTTATTTGTACATACAGAACTGGGGTACAGGCCAGAGGCTCGGGTGGTGAGAGGCCTCACCAGAGACAGAGTGGGAGCAGAACAGGCAGATCAACGAAGTACACTGCTGAGGGGAGCAGCGGGCGGTCAGAAGAGGTCTGCCACGCCATGTGGTCACCTCCGGGGCAAGCGGGAATCGAACTCATGCGGAGGTGGCTTTAGCTTCTCAGTGCAGTGCTTTAACCCGCTGCGCCACCAGGGAGGGCCCTTCTTTTTTTTTTAAGAAGATTTTATTTATGCATACAGAACTGGGGTATAGGCCAGAGGTGCAGAGGATTTACCAGAGACAGAGTGGGGAGCAGAAAAGGCTGACTTATGATGTACACTGCTGAGGGGAGCAGCAGGCAAGCCTGGAGAGGTCTGCTATGCCATATGGATCACCTCTGGGGCAGGGATTGAACTCATGCTGAAGTTGCTTTAGCTTCTTAGTGCTTTGCTTTAACCCGCTGTGCCACCAGGGAGGGCCTTCTCTTTCTTTAAAGATTTTTTTAGGCATACTAGAAACTGGGGTAGAAGCTGGAGGTGTTGGGGTGAGAGGACCAGAGATAGAGGCAGGAAGCATTGCAGGCAGATGGACTGCTGAGGGGGCAGTGGGCCAGACAGGAGAGGTATGACCTGCCATGTGGTTTACCTTTCTGGCAGGGGATTGAACATGTGGTGCAGTGGCTACGGATAGGCTCATAGTGCTTCAACTTTATTTAAACCCTTGCAGCACCGGGGGTTGCCCTGAACATTAATTTTGTTAAGAGGGGAAATCTGTTCAGGTACTTTGTTAAAGGTTTTGCATTTATTTATGCATACAAAAGCTGGAATGTAGGCCACCGATGTGGGCGGGGGAGTAGATTCACCAGAGAGTGTGGGGAGTAGAACAGGTGGATTTGACTGAAAGATACTGCTGAAGGGAACAGCCAACAAGACAGAAGAGGTCTGCTGTGCCACGTGGTTAGCTCCCTGGTGGGAGATTGAATGCATACTCCAGTGGCTTGTGGCTAGGTTTATAGTGCTGAGACTTAACCTAACTTGAATCATTAGGGGAGGTTGGTTCTATATTCCTAAGAAAAAGCCTTGCTAGCTAGGTGTGATGAAAATAGGTCTTACAGTTCCCAGGAGTTTATATCATAATATTTGTTTAAAAAAACTTTTGAGCAGAGATTATATTAGCTTATATACCTAGATTGGTTCAGTTATTATAACTTTGCCTAACAATTATTTCTTGTGACCAGATTCACCAAGAGTTTAGAATGATTTAGAAATTCAGCTTTTGGTTAAAATGAAATAGTATGATCAACTTATTATGCTTTAAAAAACTATATGGTATAAGAAAATATAAGGATTCTTATTGATAAGGTCTTTAAGTCATATTCTTTCTTTTTCCCATAGGCTGAATGTGGAAGTAACTTTCCTCAAGTTGTTGGTTCACTATTTCTTTCTCCTGGTGGTTCTAAATTTATCCATCTGATGTATCATTTTGCAAGATTTGTTGCAATAAAATATATTAAATCCAATTCTAAAAGTAAGTTAAACCTATAGCAAGAGATTTTTTTGTTTTGATTCTTTCTATTCTTTACAATTTGTATGGCTAGTAAAACAAGATAAGTTAAAAAATACTAGTTTACATTGAAAGACAAGTAATTCATGTTCTATTGGAATTGCAGTTTGAAATCTTTTTATAATGAACATAAGTAATTTTTCAGATTAATTTATTATGTACTAGTTCAGGGGTTGGAAATGCTTCTTATATAAGAACAGATGTTTTGGGCTTTGAAGACCACATGAGATTTCTGACACATGTATCTCTATGTGGTGGTGGTAATAATCCTTTAAAAAAGTAGAAGCATTCCTAACTTGCTGACCTCACAAAAGAGCAAGTCTAGAATAAACCTGTAAGTCACAGTTTATCACTAATTAAGTTAAATAGGCTGAATATATTTAAGAATTATTTTGGCTATTGGCAATTTGTTGAAATTATTTTGTTAGAAATTGCTGCTTTAAAGGGATTTGGTCTGTTTACTAATTCATAGAAAATGTTGGCTTTTGAGCAGAGGTTTAAAGGGATGGATGCTCTTTGTAGCTCCTTAAATATGCTGTTCTGCATAATTGATTTCTGCTCATAAAACACAGAAATATGGAGAAGTTGACATGGTAAACCCTAGTCATCTTCCAATTTCCAGAAGTAACCTCCGCTGAAATTTTGTGTTTTTCTTTTTATGCACACACTTTATGTCTATCTTTAATAATATTGAATCTGTAATAGTCTTTTGGTTTTAAAACTCAAAAAGTGAAAAGCCTATTTTTCTCCTCTGTTCTCCATCTAATTTCTCTTCCTATAAGAAACTAGTGTAATCAGCAGTAGAAGCAAATATGTACATAATTTTTTGTAAATCCTAAATGGTGATACGTATCTGGTTTTGAACCTTAAATTGTTTTTAATCTTTCTATTTTCACTTACTTTATCATTAGAGATCATCACATGATTTTTATAGAGCTTCCGAATTCTTTTGCTTTATTCTCATTTTTTCTCTTTAAAATTGCTTATTTAGAACTGTAGGTGAATACATCATGATGTATAACAATACATAATTATGACATAATACATAATTATAATATATAACCATATAAATGTATATATTACAGCTACATAATTAGATATTATAGTATAACTATAACAAAATAACTTATTGATAAAAACATTATAAATCCATATATTTAACCAGTCTTCTATTCATAGACATTTGACTTTTTCTCTTATTCTTTTGCTATCAAACAGTACTGCAGTGACAGACTGTATATGTTTAAATATGTGTGTGCTTAATTCCTTAAAAATGATTTGTTGGTCCTTAAAGATGATTTGTTTGGTCAAAGCAATTGTGCATTTGCAATTTGCTAGTTAATTTCCAAATTTTTTCCTGTAGAGATTGGACAGTTCATGCTTGTAATATCAGTGTGTTGAGGGTGTATATTTTCCCAGAGATTCCATCATTGTGTGTGGACAGGTATTTTTCTCTTATTGGTTGGATAGGCTAACATGGAATCTTAGGGTGGTTTTAGTATTTTCTCTTATTAGATTGAAAATTGTTTAATATGCTTAAGGGAAATTTAGTCTTTTGGTATTCTGTGTTCATATTCTTTAATTTTTCTCTAAAGTTATTATCTCTGTGACATAAAATTTTTTTTCTGTGTATCTTCTATGATACTTAAAAAAAAATAAGTGCTATGGCTTTATAAGCATCTGTGTATTTTAAATTTAATAACAAGTATTTTAGTAGTTTTCTGTTAGTGGATGACTTGCCCCAATTAAATGAAACCCGGAGTATTTTATATGACATAGGTTATTGTATTGGGAACACGCTGAGAGAGCTGATGTGGACCAGGTTTGCAAGGCAAGACCCTACTGCTCTGTGAACAGCCCTCTTGCTACTTATTATAATAATCAACAACTGTGATTGATTATGAGACAAGAGCAGGAGGAACAGGGTCCAAGGGAGACCCTGGGTAATGATTACAATGGGTAATCATTTGGGGGAACTAGAGAGGACATGTTGACCATACATAAATCTGTACAGGGATGGCTTTATGTGTAAGTAGTGGTAGGTACTAGATAAAATTTCTGAGCTATTCCCACACCTCAGACCATAGTCACATAATCAGTTAGTGGCTACGTAGGTATCCCCAGGTTTGCTGTCTTTTGATGTGGACCATTGTCTCCTGGCAGAGAGACATTCATGCAAGAATGCTTCTTCCAAACCCTACATCACAGGTGTATAGAGAGGCCACAATATGTGTGGTTGAATTACATCTTATGACTTCTCAGCCTGGGCTGTCCTCCTGATTTAATGTTGTTCCACTCGATGTGTTTAGTCTCTAGGTGACTTCGAGATTCAATGAACTTAATCCCCTGTTAAATACTTAGAAACTGTTGCTTTCTTTGGAAGTAATAAGTGGACCTGTATTGGTAATGTTAAACAGTACGTGATTCCTTTTTTACAGAATATTCATCTTTATTGTGTTGAGCCATACTAAAATGGGCTTTGTTATATTTATATTGCAGGTAAAAATTTATATGTATATATATATATTTTTTTTTTTGAGTTAACTTTTTTTTTATTAAAAAGTTTATTTTTACATCATTTTTCACATTTTTTTTTT
>NW_004567107.1:53440408-53442219 GCF_000260355.1 Condylura cristata | reverse complement strand
CTCTGGGTCAGGCGGGGATCGAACTCATGTGGAAGTGGCTTAAGCTTCTCAGTGCAGCGCTTTAACCCGCTGCGCCACCAGGGAGGGCCTAAAAATTTATATTCTTAATGCTTGCTTTTAAGGTCTTCTTTGATTATAGTTTTTATATATAGAGAGAGCGCGCCAAGAATTACTTGAGAATTAGAAACTAAATTTATTTGTTTGTCATATCTTGCTGATCTTACTAGGAAGAATAGTAAAATGATGGCAGCAGTAAAGGTGATGTGATCTTAGCATCTCTTTAAACTGATATTCTGCCTTTTTTTGTTAAATTGCCCTACACAGAAGTTACTAATATATAAAAATGTATTAAAAACATGTACATCAAGCTATGACAAGAAATATTTTGGGAAGTTGGACTGAAAACATTTAATTATAAAAAATAACGACTTTAGATGTTTTCATAGATGACTATTTTAAAAATTTATCGTTGCTTTTGTTGATAATAGTTATATCTTTTTGTATAGAGGGTATATCATTGTTTAAGCAGTTCTTAGTTGTATGAAGTTGTTAATCTCTTAAAATTAATAAAACTAAACATTTCTGCCATATATTAACTTGTAAATCTAAGTTTTCTATGCTCTTATTTGTGTTCTATGTAGATTCGTCTATACATTTTACAGAGGCACTTAATGTAAAGACACAAGATTTGCACAAGTGCATTGCCAGATGCCATGTAGCACGTAACAGATTTTTACAGATTTTGCAAAGACAAGATTGTGTTACCCGAAAATATCAGGAATATGCACAGTAAGTAATACTTTGAATGTTAGAAAATGAAAGTTCTTTTTGAGGACCTCTGATGGTGCAGGTATTAATGTTTCAAAGCTATGAAGTTATGTTATGGCCAGTGACTGGCCTGAGTTAAATCCCCAGCTAGGGAACTGACCCACATGGCACAGCAGACCTCTCTTGTTTTGCCTGCTGCTCCTCTTATCAGTGTATTTTAGTCTGTCTGTTCTTTTCCCCACTCTGTCTCTGGTGTATTCTGTTACCCACTGCACCTTTAGCCTACACCCTAGTTCTTATATGCATAAACAAATAAAAAATTTTTTTTAAAAGAATGTTTTTTGAAGTCAATATACCTTTAATAATCTATACCTGTTTGAACCCCCTCCCCCCAGCTATTTTGTTTCTATTTTAAGCCAGGAGATGTCTGCCATGCTCAGTGGGTCCTCTCCCTTGCTGGGGATCAAACTCATGCTGTAGTGGCTGTGGATAGCTTCGTAGTGCTGTGTACTAACCCCTGTGCTACCAGGGAGACCCCACTCCTATAAGATCTAAAGAAAATCTAGAATCCTTTAGCTGGCTGCTTGGTTTATTTAGAAAGTGGCCCTCGACGGTCTTGAACAAAGATAACGAAAAGTGGGAAAATAATTTATCTGTAGTGGAATTACAGTTGTCATTTTGTATATTTTCTTGCAGAATAGCAGTTAAGCAAGTAAGGAATTTGAGATCGGAATGTATAGAACAACAAAACCAAATAAAAAAGTAAGTGACTTTTTAGAGCTGCAAATTGCCTTATATCTTAGTTTATAATTCTTTCATTTTATAGGTAAGGAAATGGAGAGTCTTAAAAAAGTTAAAATACATAAGCCAGAAAGAAAAAGAAAAATACAGGATGGTTTCACTCATAGCAGGAGTATAATGGACCAGGCGAGAAAATAATAAGAATAATGAATAGTCATATATACCACAGACATTTTGTGGGGGTGGAGTGGGGAATGGAAGTGCACAGGGCTATGGTGATGGCACATGGGTGACTCGGTGAT
>NW_004567107.1:53438386-53440083 GCF_000260355.1 Condylura cristata | reverse complement strand
AAAAAAAATGACTAATGAGATGATTTAATTTTTAACTAGAATGGGACTTTGTGATGACCAAACTAATATACAAGAGAAAATTCAAAAGGTGAGACAACTTTTTTTAAAAATTTGTTTAGAAGAACTGGGGTATTAACCAGAGGTTTGGCGCAGGGCGAATATGAGAGACAGAGTGAGGACCAAACAGGCTCTACTGAAATACACTGCTGAGGGGAGAAGGGGTTGAGGCAGAAGAGGTCTGATATGCCATGTGGATCAGTTCCCTGTCTGCGGAATGTAGGCTGTAGAGGTGATGGTGCTGAGACTTAACCCCAGCGCACCAGGGAGGTTCCTGAGTCAACTTATGATGGGAGAAGTTTAATTTTTTTGTAAAGTGCAATGTTGGCTTAGTCAGTTGGATTTGTAATTTCTTTTTGTCATTTCTTTGTTTAGCGGTGTTACTTTTCTTTCTTTACTCTTAAATTATATATTTAAACATGTCAGTATGATGCCTCTGAAGTGCTTGAATATAATGGAAAAAGTAAAATATATTCAAAAGCAATTTTAAATATGATTAATTTTAAAAGCTTTTTTTTTTTCTTTCTTAAAGATTTACTTAATTGTGGACACAGAACTAGGGTAGAGGCCAGAGGTGCAGGGGCTGTGAGAGGATTCACCAGAGTTAGAGTGGGGAGCAGAACAGGCAATGGATGAAATACACTGCTGAGGGGAGCAGAGGGTGGGTCAGGAGAGGTCTGCCCTGCCATGTGGGTCTCCTCTGGGCCTGGAGATCGAACTTGCACTGAAGCCACTGCAGCTAGCTTCAGAGTGCTGTGCTTTAACCCTTTTGTGTCACATGGAGGACCCTAATTTAAAAGGTTTAATACCAGCCAGAAATTATAACTTTATTGTAATTCAATCAGTAAATAAAATACATACATCTGATGGAAGATGGTATGTGTGGAACAAAAATGAGAAGTCACTTTGAAGCTGACATGGTAGTAGGGAGCAGTTTGGCAGACAAATCATCTAAGGGCTTTCATGGTTGCCACTGAGGTGGGATAGCAGTTTTTTCTTAGGCCTTCTTTGTGTTTTCATGAAATCTCTTGAATTCTTTGTTCTGATACTGTGATCACCAAACTTCTTTGGGTATTTATTTGGCTTCCTGGTCAGTGGAAGAGGTGAACAGCCTCCTCCACATTATTTATAATGTACTGACCATTCTAGATATTAGAATAAAGCTATAGCAGTGAAGCAAACAGATAACTTCATGAAATTTCCAATTTAATGAATAAAAATGTGCCTTTTAGTGAAAATTGTATTTTTGGTTGTAAATTTAGTTTTCAACTCACTGTCTCCTGAGTTGGTTAATGTTCAATTCCTGCAAGTCCTGTCACCTTTAACAATATTAAAGTCTCTGGACTTGAAAATCTGAGAACTGGATCTTTGTTAAGTTCATCAGGTAATGCTACTTACGAGACCACTTGACTGCCAGCTTATGAGCCTTCCTTTACCTTGTACCATGGGTGGAAATAGACACGAATGTGGGCATAATTATTGTATTTCTCCACCTCTTTTCCACTTATATAAATTCTCTTGAGGGGTGACATACATACAGAAAAGTTTAAAGATCATAAGTGGATCGGCTGGCAAAATTTAAAAGTGAACAGGTCCATGTAACCAGCATCCAGTTTAATGACTAGAATGTTACCAAAATT
>NW_004567107.1:53436695-53437886 GCF_000260355.1 Condylura cristata | reverse complement strand
GGGTCAGGAGAGGTCTGCCATGCTATGTGTATCTCCTTCAGGGCAGGCAGGAATCGAACTCAGGCGGAAGTGGCTTTAGCTTCTTATTGCTGTGCTTTAACCCGCTGAGCCACCAGGGAGGGCCCATGGTATATGAATTTTAATAAACATAAGTTAATATATGCCTAAGAATCTTTGCTTTTAAAGATTTTTTTCACATTTTAATTTTCTGAAGCTTGAATAACTCTTAGATTTGCTTTAAAGTGGTTTTATTCCCCTTTCCTGAAAGTCTTTTATTATTTCCCCCTGAAAAAGCCTTATTAGATTGATAACATATCACAATACATAAAATGCTAATTGAATTTTGTTAATGTGAAGTTTCTTAGATTTGTTATAAAAATAGGTGGGCTAGATTCTCCTGAGAAATTAGTTTTATAGTTACTTTGAAAGTAATATCAATACTTTTAGACTATTAAGTATTTACTTAATATTCTCTCTAAAAGGCATTTCAGCAATATTTCATTTGTTTCTGGGAGTATGCATGTTTGTATTTTACATTTCTTTAGCGTATGTACAGATTATATATGTACTTTAATAATGTGTCTTTTTTTAAAGGTTCGATCTTTATGGGCTTCAGTGAATGAAACACTTGTGTTTTTGGAAAAAGAGAGAGAAGTCATTAGTTCAGTCCTTAGTCTAGCTAACAATTATGCTTTAGATGGAACTAATGTTACTGTTAACATTCCAAGGCTTTTACTTGATCAAGTTGAGAAACAACTGTCTCAGGTAAGCATTTAATAATAAGGAAACTTTTGAGAAACTCCTTTTATGTAATTATTTTAGGCATCACACATTTTCTTACTCTTTGTATTTTCAGAATGTTTTGAGTATATGAAATAAAACTTTAATAAAAAAAGGGTATTGTACTGTCAAGAGTATGTTTATTTCATCAACATTTATTGTCAGGATCTTTACAGTTTTACAGCATATGCTATAGAGAGTAGACAGTTTCTTAGTAGGAAGATGGACCCATTCTAGTTCTTCATACATTCTCAGAGAGCAACCATGGCCTAATTGCTAAATGTCCTTTAAAAAAAAATCTCTTGTTTTAAAATCTTATTAGCTTTTGTTACCTTAATGTGTTTGCTTTCTTGTGGTTTTTCAGTTCACACTTTTTCCAATTGTTCTCTTTTCTCTAACTTTTAGATGGAA
>NW_004567107.1:53431538-53436008 GCF_000260355.1 Condylura cristata | reverse complement strand
CGGGTATTGAACTCATGTGGAAGTGGCTTTAGCTTCTTAGTGCTGTGCTTTAACCTGCTGCACCACCAGGGAGGGCCTTAATGCTTCCCTTTTTATGTCATAAATTCATCTGTATTTTCTTATTCAGTTACATGGTGTCATCAATTTTCTAAACAGTAATACTTCCAAATTGGTATTTCCAGCCCTTCCCCTTCTATCTAAACTCCTATCAACTATTTCCACTTGCTTATGAGACATTTCTATCTAGAGAAACTACATTTAAAAAAAAATTATTGCTTTATGCATACAGAAATGGGGTATAAGCCAGAGGTGCAAAGGCAATGGGAGGATTCACCAGAGACAGAGTGGGGAGCAGAACAGGCAGATTGATGAAGTATACTGCTGAGGGGAGCAGCGGGTGAGATAGGAGAGGTCTGTGCCGTGATGTCCCCCCCTCCCCCACTGAAGTGGCAGCTGCCAGTTTCCTAGTGCTTTGCTTTAACTCATTGTTCCACCAGAGTGGGCTCCCCACAAGAATTTTGTTTGGACCAAAACTGTTACACAGTTTTAATTTGAGGTTGACATTTTTTTTTTCTTTAAGGTAAAGTTTTTATATTAATAGTAGAAATCACCTATACTTATGTATTCATTTACTGCCCTATGAACCTATGTTCACCACTTTTTTTTTTCCTCTGAATTTTTAGTTGCACATAGGAAATGTCTATGAGGCTGGAAAATTGAACCTCTTAACAGTTATTCAGTTATTAAATGAAGTCTTGAAAATAATGAAATATGAACATTGTCAGGATGACCAAGGAGGACTGACAATAGATTTTCACTTTCTTGAAAAAGAGACCAAATTTCAGAGAGAAAGACTATCTAATCTGAAGCAAATGAGGTAATATATAGAAAGATCTGTTAGTTTATTGGAGAGTAGTATGGTTGGTAATTTCTCAGCAAACTTTTGTATAGTTAATTCTTCAATTTTGGTAAATAAATGAAAAAAAATTTTTTTTAAAGATTTATTTATGCATACAGAACTGGGGTACAGGCCAGAGATACAGGGGGTGAGAGGATTCACCAGAGACAGAGTGGGGAGCAGAACAGGCAGATCGAGGAAGTGCACTGCTGAGGGGAGCAGCGGGCAGGTCAGGAGAGGTCTGCTATGCCATGTGGATCTCCTCCGGGGCAGGCGGGAATCGAACTCATGCGGAAGTGGCTTAAGCTTCTTAGTGCTGTGCTTTAACCCGCTGCGCCACCAGGGAGGGCCCAAATAAGTGAAAATTTTATAGTTCAAAAACATGTCATTAAGTTCGAGAGAGTGACACAAAGTAGAAAGGAAAATTAATAATGGTCTTCTTTATTTGAAATAAATTATTTGCTGTGTCATAATTTATAACATAACTTAGAACCTTTATTTATTTAGATCCTTTATTTTAAGATTTATTTATGCATACAAGAACTGGGATATAGGCCAGAGGTTGGGTGGGGGGGTTGTTGAGAGTATTCACCAGAGACAGATTGGGGAGTAGAACAGGCAGACCAATGAAGTATAAGCTGAGAGAAGCATGGGTGGGTCAGGAGAGGTCTGTTGCATCATGTGGGTCGCCTGGCCAAGGATCAGTCTAGAGCTGAGGAGGCTGCAGCTAGCTTCGTATTGCTGTGCTTTAACCTGTTGTGCCACCAGGGAGGTCAGGAGTAGAATTCTGACTCAGGTTTTGAACCTGTAAATTTATTTTAAAGGTAAATGGAACAATAGATGTATGATAGCTTTTTGTTTTGAAAGGAAAGATTTTTAGATTCTGCATAAGTATTCAATTTATGTGTGCTATATTGGTTGAGCTTTCAGTTATATTTTCTTTGCCTCCCTACAAACTGTTGTTTTAAAATTTTACTCAGTACTTGTAAGTTCATATAGTGAATGAAGTTATTTTTATGCTATTATAGGTATAAAATCAAAGAAGATATTAGAAGTATAAGACATTCTGTTGTTGACAAACAAGAAGAATGGTATAAAAAGTGGGAAGAATTTTTTGGTCTGTCTCCTTTTAGTCTAATTAAGGAAGCTCCAGTAAGTAGTGTTGACTTGCCTTTTGGAGAGGAATTTAATGAAAGGAAATCTTGATCTATCATGCCACATATCTACAAATATTATACATTTATATGTTGTATTATACTTTATCACAGTGGGTATGATCTTTGCTCTCAGCCTAAAGTTCATGTTTTTAAAGATTTTACTTTATTTTGTGTAGAATAACTGGGGTATAGGCCAGAGCTGTGTGGGGAGTGAGAGGGTCCACAGAGACATTGGGGAGCAGATCAGGCGGTTCTACTGAAATACACTGCTGAGAGGAGCAGCGGGTGAGACAGGAGAGGTCTGTGATGCCATGTGGGTCACTTCCCTGACTGGGGATTGACTGCACTTAGGCTGTCACGGTGATAGCATGAAACTTAACCCCTGTGCCACCAGGAAGGCCCAATTTCACATGTTTTAATTTCTGTAATTTTTCTAAATACATTTTAGAATAGTCATCAAGTTGCTATTATTTATTACTGATATTTTTATTATATGGCTCAATGACATATTAAAAAAAGACATTTTCTTGATGTAAGGAACTATTACATTTGAGGCATAGTTGGAGAACTGTAATTTTTATGCTTGATAATTCTGTCTTTGTTAGGAAAAATTAAAAATCATATGTTCATCGACTAATTTAGTACTGTGCCATTGTGATAGTGAGTAAAATGTGTGTATTTCAAAATTTTGAATTCTCTGTTTTAAGGCTGTGGATCTTTTACCACCTATGTCTCCCCTTTCATTTGATCCTGCCTCCGAAGAAGCATATGCAAGGAGTATTCTTTTTCAGTATCCTGCTTCACTTCCAGGTTGGTTATTTTTTTATACTCATTTAATCTTCCCTCCCATTAGTGCTTTCACTAAGATAATAGTTGTTTTGTATCTTGTTTCTTTTCCTCAATTACTTTTTATTGTGGTAAGTGCACCAAGTTCATCATTTTAATCATTGCAAAATATACAAATTATACAGCATTTAGTGAATTCACTGTGTTGTATAGCCATTACCATTATCTAGTTCCAGAATATTGTCTTTTTTTTTCCCCCTAGAATATTTTCTTTATCTCAGAAGGAAACCCTGTGGCCACTGAGCAGCCACTCCCTTTTTTCCCTCCCCAATTTCTGAGAATACTCATATGTTGATAGTTCTTATCTCTGTGGATTTGCCTATATGTTGGACATCTTACACAACGATCTCTCTTCTCGGTGTCTGTGTCTGGCTTCTTTCACTTGTACAGTTTTCACTTCGTAGTTTTTCAAGAGTCATCCAAGTGACAGCATATATCTATCATGCTCTCTTTTTATGAATATATTGTATTGTGACTAAACTGTGTTTTTTTTTATCCATTTGTCCAATGATAGAATTGGGTTGCTTATACCATTTGGTTATGAGTAGTGCTGCTATAAATATGTTTGTAGGATTTTTTGTCTAGAAACTACAATTTTATTGAATAAAAGAATAGTACAGGTAGTCACTTTATAATAGCAATATTAATACTACATTTTAAAGGTAGTAATTTGTAGTGTCTCATTAGTTTCCTCAACTATCATGCCATTATCATACCTAAGAAATTAATTTATCTATTAAACCTAATTTCCATTTCCCATTCAGTTTCCCAAGGTGCCCAGTGCTTATATATAAGAATTTGTTGTCGAAGCTAGTAAATGTTAGGTAGGTGAAGTGATAAATGAATAAGAAATGGATGAATTATATAACCACATTGGAGCAGGTAGTAGGTGTAGACCATTGCTCTGTTCAGACAGGGTAATGGTCATGCAGAGGTTAGCATATTCTCCAGACAGTGTACCATATATATTCTCAAGGTTCCTCTCCTCTACCTTCACTATAGAACCTTGGTCTGAGCTATAACCCTCAACATTGTACTTTCTGTAGTAAATTAACATTTTTTCCTCTTCTACACCTCCATATTACATTTGACATGAAGTACTTTTATCTTAAATTGTTTCTAAAAATTGCATTTTATTATTAAAATCTATAGGGGTTAATAAATTCCTCTTTATCAAATTTTTGTCAAAACTTCCCAATATTTGTTATATTTATGTTTTTGCTTGAAAAACATAGAAAAAAATGTTATAACATTTGTAACAACCCAGTATTTCTTTTAAATCACATGTGCCCTTGGATATTCAACTTTCCTTCTTGCGTTTAACCATTATCCTGAATCTTATGTTTATTCTCAAATTATGGTCGCTGATACTTTGTGTAATATTGTTCTATTTCTTTAAAGTTTGAATATGGTTACTCTTATACTCAACAATGTCTTTTAATGCTTATTTTTAAAAAAGCTTTATTCATGCATATAAGAACTGGGATACAGGCCAGAGGTGTGGGAGATTAGAGCACTTACCTAAGAGAGAGTGGAGAACAGAACAGGCAGATCTACTGAAATACAATG
>NW_004567107.1:53394441-53431028 GCF_000260355.1 Condylura cristata | reverse complement strand
TTGCCTTCTATTCTTTGTTATTGTCCTTCTAAGGATTTGCTGTTGGTCTGATTGTCATTCATTTGTAGGTAATTTTTGATCTCTCTTTGTTTTTAAGATCTTATTTTTGTGGGGCCTCCCTGGTGGCACAAGGAGTTCACTTGTAGCAATATGTGGCAATCTGTAGCTGCTGCAGCACAAGTTCTATTCTTGGCCAGGGAGGTGACGCACATAGCACAACAGACTTTATTCGCTGTTGCCTCTTCTGCTACCCACTTTGTTTCTGGTCAGTCTTCTTACCCCCTGTGTCTCTGGTCTGCACCCTAGCTCTTGTAAGCATAAATAAATGAATCTTTAAAAAAAATTATTTTTGTGTTATGCAGGTTAATTTAGATGTGCTTAAATTTAGACTTCTTTTTGTGTAGCCTGCTTGGGACCTGAGTATACTTATGTGTAATGTGATGCCTTCTATCTGTTTTGGAAACTCTTCACTAATACTGACAACCTGATACTAATACTGCTTATAATATTGGCCCTCTGTCACAATTTTGATTCTTCGCCCTTCGTCTCCTGTTGTTGAATTTCTAATTCTGTCTGTCTTCATAATTTTTGCATTCATACTTGTGACATTTTTTGTACTTCCTGCCTGCTTTCTGAGTATTTTTTTTGAATCTGTGGGTCACTGGTTATTTTTTTAGTTATATTTAATTTCCTTTCTGATTTGTTCATTTAGTATTTTTCATGAATATATATCTCTTTTGTTTCCTTTTTAAAACTGCCTACTTTTTTCCAGCGTGTCATCTTTTACTATATTGGATTGTTGGAAAAGTCTTGATGTATTTTTGCATAAAAAACATGCATGACTTTCATGAAAACTCAGTAGTTAACTATTGTTTCTTTTTTTGTTAATCATTTAAAACTTTTTTCCCTAAAATCTGTTTTTTCCAGATATTTTTGCTTCTGTATGCCCTGCTGATTTTCATGCTTTTTACTAAAAATTTTGACTTTTTTTAACTTTAGTAGGTCTCCTGAAAAAGTCATATAGTTTTGTTCTCTAAAGAGTGACTTAAGTCCCTAGGTTTTTCCTCAGTTAATGTCTTTAATTTGAAATTCCTACAACAAATAACCAGTGTAAGTTTGGATTGCACAGCACTTTTTCTTTTTCCTTAAGATTATTTATTGATGCATATAGGAACTGGGGTACAGCCCAGAGGTGCGGGGATGAGAGGGAACAGACGGGCAGATCTCGTGAAATGTACTGCTGAGGGGAGCAGTGGCTGGGTCAGGGAGGTCTGCTGTGACATGTGTGTCACCTCCCTGGTGGGGGATTGAACTCTTGCTGCAGTGGCTGTGTGTGGATAGCTTCAGAGTGCTGTGCTTTTAACAGTTGCGCCACCAGGGAGGGCCCTGCAACAACTTTTTATTTTTTTAATAATATAATAGTTTATTTTTATATTATTTGTGTATTTTTCCATCTCAGTTGTAATCCCTGTGGCTTTCCATCACCCGTGTGCCATCACCATAGTCCAGTGCATTTCTCTCCCCCCCACCATTTTTAATCCCATCTCCCACTCCACCCCCATAAAATGTCTCTGGTATATAACTGTCCATTATTATTATTTTCTTGCCTGGTCCATAATACTCCTGCTATGAGTGAAACCATCCGGTATTTTTCCTTTTCTTTCTGGCTTATTTCACTCAGCATGATCTTTTCCAGTTCCATCCATGTTGCTGCAAAAGGCATGTGTTTATTTATTTATTTTTTTGGTTGCTAAGTAATATTCAATTGTGTATATGTACACATCTTTTTAATCCACTTTTGGGCATTTGGGTTGTTTCCATGTCTTTCCAATTGTAAATAAATCAGCAATAAACATGGGGGTGCAGGTATCTTTTTGTGTCTTTTGGGTAGATAGCTAGAAGTGGGATTGTTGGTTCATATGGAAGCTCCATTTTTTTTTTTAAAGATTTATTTATTTGTGCATACAGAACTAGGGTATAGGCCAGAGGCTCAGGGGCGGTGACAGACTTCACCAGAGACAGAGTAGGGAGCAGAACAGGCAGATCGACAAAGTACACTGCTGAGGGGAGCAGCGGGCGGGTCAGGAGAGGTCTGCCGCGCCATGTGGTCACCTCCAGGGCAGGCGGGACTCGAACTCTTGAGGAAGTGGCTTTAGCCTCTTGGTACTGCGCTTTAACCCGCTGCGCCACGGGGGGTGAGGGGGATGGGGTGGGGCATGAAGCTCCATTTTTATGCACAACTCTTTTTAAGTAGAGTAGGTTTTAAATCCTTTTTTCCACCCAGGAGTCGTCCTAGATCATAAGCCTTGTGGTTTGTTTGGCAAGATTTTTATAGTCTCCTTTTCAGGATTTGAGCAGCCTTTGTAGTGGCCCAACTTTTTGTCAGTCTCATATCCAGGCCCGAGTGACATTATTACATGGTAGGCCTTAAAGCTCCAGCATTCTGTCCTTGGGAGATGCCTTATTAGCATTCATTTCTCAGTTTCAGCTTGTCATTGTGCTCATGCTTTTCATCTTTGTTTCTGACACAGATGATTTTACTTGTTCTTTTGGACATTCTTTTCTTAACATAACAGCTCTAGTGTTTGTGGTAGGAATGTGTCTTTCAGCTTCGTTTGATTTGTTGTGGTAAGTTTGATTTTGTGTTTATTTCTAAATATCCTTATTGTGTCTGTCTCCCTTTTGCTTGTCTCAGATCTTCAGTACTATAGTTTCCATCATTTCTTGCCTGTAATTGTGGGGCCCTATTAAAAATTGCTGCCACTAACTTTTTAATAAAAAAAAAAAATTGCTGCCACTAATCATTTTGTAATGTAATTGTGATTCTTTTCATCTGTTTTAAATATACATCAGTAGCTTCCTGTAACCTTTATGAATTTTTTAGAAAAGCTCTGTGCTTTTTAGTTAGCAGCTTTTACCTTATAAATTTCCTTATATGCCAGAACAAACATGCATCAACCCTGCCTACTGCCACTACATGGTATCTGTAACTGCATAGTCATTTTCGTTTATGATTGTCTACTGGTTTTTTGTTATAGTAAGTTGTACTTGTGTTCATTTTTGAAGTACTTTATACATATCAATAATTCCATCATAATTAGTGTATAAAAAGCATAGGGTATTGAAAATGCTTTAGGTGGCATTCTATTATGATTGTTAAAGTATGTACATTGGTTTCTTACACAGTAACACTTTAAACACATGCATAGTTAGGGAAGGTCATGGCCTGAAACATGCTAAGTGATGTAACTTTTTAGTCTTGAGGTTTATGTAGTAATTATATAATCTGTATACTTTAACATGGAGCATGGTTACATAATTCTGAGAACTGGAATATCACTTTTTTTTTGAAACTTGATTTATATGATTATCACTCTTTATAGAAGCCTGTTATAGTAGTCCTCCCCTCTTATCTATGGAAGGATGTGGCCTAAGACCCTAGTGGATACCTGAAACCTCAGAGAATACCCAACCCTATATTATGCTTTATCCTATACATATATACTTATATACATGTGATAAAGTTTAAATGAAGTACAATACAATAATGTGGCCCTCCCTGGTGGTGCAACGGGTTTAAGTGCAGCACTGTAAGCCACCCACAACTGCTTCAGTGTGAGTTCAATCCCCAGCCCTGGAGGTGACCAACATGGCATAGCAGACCTCTCCTGACATGCTCACTGCTCCCCTTAGCAGTGTACTTTGTCAGTCTACTTGTTCTACTCCGTACTCTGTCTCTGGTGAATCCTCTCGCTGCCCCCTCCACCTCTGGCCTGCACCCCAGTTCTGTATGCATAAATAAATAACTTCTTTTTAAAAGAGTAACAGTAATAATTAGTTATAAAATAGAGCATTGTAACTATGCTTTAAAATAAACTTATTTTATGTGGATAAGTTATATGAATGTGTTCTCTCTTAAAATATCTTACTAACATTATTTTGTGACTGCAGTTGACCATGGCTAATTGAAACCTGAAAACTAAACTACTGATGGGACTTGGGGAGGGAAGAGGATTATTGTACTAGATATTCTCTATCACTCTCCTATCATTTTATACTTAGCACTATATTATTCTTTCCCTATTAATATTTATACTTCTATTGAAAAATATTTATAGAATTTAAGGGACCCCTGCATATTAGAATATATAGTCATAATTAAAGAGTAATTTTCCATTATTTTAGATACACCTAAGCAACATAACCAAGAAAACGATTGCAGAAGAGTCAGTGATATAGTGGAAACTGTACATGATCTAGTCAACAGGTAAAACAGATTTGATTTTCATATTGATTTCTTTTCCCTCATTTACTTTATTTATCTTTTCCTCATTTATCTTCAGCCAGCTTCCAAGCTTCTCTGCTATTTCTGTTTCTCTACTATGCGACAGTTCATAATTTTCTCTTTTTTTGATGGTATTTTTTACTATGGGGTCCACATTTCCAGGAACAATTCAGCATTTTTGATGCATGAACATTTTATTTTCCCTTTTATTCATTCTTTAGGTGTTGGGATTAATGGGGATTATCTAATTTTTTTTTTTTAAGATTTATTTATTTGTGCATACAGAACTGGGGTACAAGCCAGAGGCTCAGGGGCGGCGAGTGGGTTCACTAGAGACAGAGTGGGGAGCAGAACAGGCAGATCGACAAAGTACACTGTTGAGGGGAGCAGCAGGCGGGTCAGGAGAGGTCTGCCACACCATGTGGTCACCTCCGGGGCAAGCGGGAATCGAACTCATGCGGAAGCAGCTTTAGATTCTCAGTGCTGTGCTTTAACCCGCTGCGCTACCAGGGAGGGCCGGATTATCTTTTTTTTTTTTTCTGTTTTTTTTATTACAAAAGTTTATTTTTACATCATTTTGTACATTTTTTTTCCCATCTCGATTGTAATCCCTGCGGATTTCCCATCACCATAATCCCGTGCATTCGCCCCCACCCCCGTTTTTGATCCCATTCCCCACTCCACCCCCTCAAAATGTCTCTGGTATATGGTGGTTCATTATTTTTGTTATTTTCTCACCTGGTCCATTATACTCCTGCTATGAGTGAAACCATCCGGTATTTTTCTTTCTCTTTCTGGCTTATCTCACTAAGCATGATCTTTTCCAGCTCCATCCAAGTTGTTGCAGAGGGATTATCTAATTTTTAAAGTAAAAAGCATTTAGGAAATTATCTAATGTGGTATGGGAATTTTTGCTTTTTTATGTCTGTTAACTTCCTTGAAACCTTTTGTGGTTGTTGATACACTCCAAGAGTTTAAAGGTTTTTGATATCACTTAGTTTGATAACTTTCTTTCCTTTTTTTAAAAGATTTATTTATTTAGGCATACAAGAGTTGGAGTACAGACCAGAGAGAGGTATGGGGGTTAGTGGGTATGGAAGGATTCACTAGCGATAGAGTGGGGAAAAGAATAGGTGGGTTGAAGGAAATACACCGCTGAGGGGAGCAGCAGGCAGGACAGGAGAGTTCTGGCATGCCTTGTGTGCCACTTCCCTGCTACAGGGAGCTATCCCTGCAGATAGCTTCATAGTGCTGTGCTTGAACCCCTTGTACCACCAGACAGGGCCCTACTGTGGTAATTTTGACTGTGTTTTTCAGTGCCCTCTGGCACCGTGAATGAGCTTAATTTAGTCTAATTTGTCCAACTCTTCCTACTTCAACCTGTATACTTCCTCTTTTATCTTGGGAGATCCTTCTTATATGTTGTTTTATATTCTGTTTGATAAGAAGAGTTCCATTTATGCTTTAAAAAAATTTTGGAAGACCTGATTCAATCTAATCCTGAAATTTCACATGTGAAAAAAAAAACCTACTTAATTTATTGTAAATGCCTTTATTTTATTTATTGATTGTTGTTCTTAATCTGTTTTGGCTTTTGAAAGCCTGATGTCAGATTATATAAGCAAAAACCTTTAATGTATGCTATCTACCTATATTTTTTTTGAAATTAAATTTCAAAAAAAATTTTTGAAATTAAATACTACTAAGTAGTTTTTATTGAAATTAAATATTACTAAGTAGCAGTCAACCATAGATAAAATGAACAATTTGATAAAACAAAATACGTGTGAAGAGTCAGTTACTGGGATGTGGATATAACTTGTTGCTCAGAATTCTTTATTGTAAAAGGTATCTTGTAATAAAATGTTTCACAAGTAATGTGTAATATGTGTGACTACTTACTTAAATACCCTTCTTGGGGATGTAGTTCAGTTATTGTAGTACAAATATTTGATTTGTAATGGCACCCTTTTACATGAGAATCAATGTAGTTAATTGGGAAAAATTTTTAAAGATTTTATTTATGCATAAGGTGCTAGTGGTGAGAGGATTCACCAGAGATAGTGGGCAGCAGAACAGGCAGATGGACTGAAATATACTGCTGAGCGAGCAGTGGGTGGCGGACAGGTCAGGAGAGGTCTGCTGCACCATCTGGCTCACCACTGTGACTGGGGATCGAACTTATGCTGCAGTGGCTGCCATAGCTTCATAGCACTGTGCTTTAACCCATTGTGCTACCAGGGAGGGCCCTAATTGGGAATTTTCTTAATGTGGATGTGATCATTGCAGCTTCTATTAAAAACATGGAAAGAATGTGATTTTAGAATAAGTATGTTAATTCTTTCACATGTTGTCATAAACAAGTACACACAAATCTCAAGACTGGTTTTTATTATAGTGAGCTGGTGAAGCTTTTACCATATTTAAAACTAGAAGTTTGTTGTTGATGATGCCTTTTTTGTTCACTGTGAACATTACCTTTCCTTTGTAATGGTTTCTGGAATGGATGTCTTCATATTTCTAGTGCTGGTGATGTTTTTTAGACCTTTAACCTTTAAAGTTTTTCCTTTACTATATTTCAAAGATAGAATAATATGGCATTGCTTATATGTCATCCAAATATCCTTAATCTTAGAAATTGAATTCTTATTTTATCTTTTATAATTGCTCTTAGATATAGCCAACAGTAGTAAATAAAAGTAATAAATTTATAACAAGTCACTTGTCATATTTTTTCCCAATTTCACTTTTAGACTTTATTTTCAGTCATATATAAATTTAGTTTTAGTGAGAACATGGCTACAATTTTGCATTATAAAAAACAATATTTTCAAAACATTAACAAGCATAAATGAAGCTTTTTGTGTATATGTGTGGTTACTTTAGTATTATATTACTATTTGCATACATAGCATAATATGTATAAAGACTTTGTAACAGTTTATTATTTTTTAGACTTTTAAGATTTATTTTAAATTATTACTATTAAGTTAACATACTATTAAGAAGTATGTTAACATTTTTCCTTTGGAAGTGCTCTTTCCTTTAGGCTCATTCCCACAATGGGACCAGCCTCCTTTCTTCCTTTTTTTTTTTTTTAAGGTTTATTTATTTATGCATACAGACCTGGGGTACAGCCAGAAGTGCAGGGGCAGTGAGAGGATTTACCAGAGAAAGTAGTGGGGAGCAGAACAGGCAGATCGACCAAATACACTGCTGAGGGCAGCAGTGGGTAGGTCAGGAGAGGTCTACCTCGTCATGTGGATCACCTCCTGGGCAGGGATCTAACTTAAGCAGAAGTGGCTTTAGCTTCTTAATGCTGTGCTTTGACCTGCTACGCCACCAGGGAGGGTCGCAGCCTCCTTTCTTTTTTATCAGCTACATTGCTAGTATTTCATCGACATCTGTTTTGGCATAGGAAGTAGATAAAAGTAAAGACTAAGGCAGGACTACTTTAGCATTTCTTGGATTGAAACCCCTGATGCTGCAGGGATTAAAGTCTCAGTGCTGTCGAGCTATATTGCCAGTCTCTGTGGTCTGAATTTGATCTCTGGCCAGGGAATGGACCCCCCATGGAGCAGCAGACCTTTCCTGACCTACCCACCGCTCCCCTCAGGAGTATATTTCAGTGGATCTGCCTGTTCTGCTGCCTCCTGTGTCTCTGAATCCTCTTAACCCCCCCGTCTGCATCCTAGTTCTTGTATGCATAAGTAAATACAAATAGATCTTTAAAAAAAGTTAGTTGGGCAACAGCATGAGGCTAATTCACAAATGAGGTAGCAAGTTTTGAATATCTACCCTTTCCTCTTTTTTTTCAACAAAAATTTGATGATACTGCAACTTCTTTCAAGTGACAATTTATCATTGATTCAGTTAGTCTGTCCATTACAAATTTGTATTGCACTACTAAGTACCAGGTACTCTGTTAACCTCTAGGCATAGCTATGAGACATTGACATTGTCTTTAAGGGACTCAACTATTTAGTGGAGCATGTTAGTGACATTGGACCATTGATTGCTCACCATACTTTAGAGGGTCTTTTGATAATTTAAAATATTTGGAAACAATAAGTTAAAATCACAATAGATGCATGTTTTCCTTTTATTATCTAGATTATGTACTATTGATGTAAAGTTGAATGCTTGAACAATTTCACTGATTTTTGAATTATGTTGCAAGGTAGATGACAATTCCAATAAGGATATATTTGAGACAGTTTTAAGAAAGCGTATTTGCATCATATAAAAAATGTTTTCAGGATAGTTAATTTTGGTAGTATGGCTGTGAACATACAACAAGGCGCTGTCATGCTTAATGTTGTAAGTGGTTTCTGTTAATCCTATCTCTTGTTACCTAAAGTAGGATAGTTCAGCCATTGAGCAGAATATTCAGTGATTGAATTAGAAAATTTTCAAGGTGGTTGAAGATAGTTATTACTGCTTGATAGCTTTAGACATTTAACAGCTTATTTTGTAATTAGTATGAAAAGATATATACATTTTTTATGTTAATAAGGCACAAGAAAAGAAAAGTATGAAAAGATATATACAAGAGAATCTGAGAGGTTATATACAAGAGAATCTGAGAGGTTAAGAAATACTCTATATAGAATGCAGAAAACTGAAAGTGAATAATTTACTATTTTAAGTAACTTGTTCATTGTTAAGAGCAAAAATCAGCTTAAAGAAATTTACTCTGGCCATTAACAAAAGCATCTTACATGGTTATTGCTACAATAAGTCTCTTCAGTGTGAAAAATGAGGACATTGTAATAATGCAATTCTAGCTAATTGAAATTTTTGCCATATTCTCAAGTGTTTGAGTGTGCATTAAGTCATGTAACCCTTGTATAAAGTGCTTTTGACTTAAAATAGACAAAGAAAATATTTGGGAGGTTGATACACAAATTGGGCTGAAGTACTGCTCTAATTGTCACTATACCTCCCTAGAAAGAAACTGCCTTTTGATGACCGGGACGAATTGAGTGAAATCGTAACGGACAGATACGGGGCAGACATATTCTTTAAACTTTTCAGATATATTAAGTGAATGGAACTATTTCATACTTATAACTTGGATATATTATCTTTTTTTTCCTTTTAGCCCTGCTTTTTCATTGCAGCCAACTTCATCATTGGATGAAAATAGTGTTACAGTATTTGAAAAGGTATTTTTTAAAACAATATTTGATTAACTCTAACCATACTAACTTAGGATATAATAGTCTTTACTTTTGTTGATATCCTAATGTAATTACATTTAATTTCTGCGTTCACATTTCCCACTATTTGCACATTCTGTGCCATTTCTAGTTACATATTTTGTGTTGCTTTTAAATGGTAATAGTGGATTTATTTAATTTTTAACTTTTTATAATACTAACTTTTATAGGCTCATGATAACTAATGAAAATCAGCCACAGTTATTAATATACATGAAACATATCTGTGTTCTTCAGGACATGGAGATGAGAACCCCTACAGAGAAAAGTGAAACAGTTTCTAAGAAAACACCAAAATTTGAAGTTAATGACTCTGCTTCATCAAATATCACCAAGAATATGGATAATAGTGCATTTGTAGGACCTCTGGCAGCGAAGAAAAGTGATCCATTCCAAAAAGAGCAAGATCACCTGGTAGAAGAGGTAATAAAAGATTATAATGAGTATTGAAATATATTTTCTCAATGGTTTGTTAATTTCAGTGAAGTTACAGTAAATTATTGGTTAACTGGGAATGACTTGGGAAAGGAGGTCACAGATAATAAAATAGTAAAAATCATGGGTAAAGCAAACTCGTGGTCTGGCCAAAATGTAGAAATTAATATAAAATTGTTGGATTATACAGTGTATGGTTAGAATCCATGTCCTATTCTATAAATGTCATCCTGAAATACAAAAATAGTACACTATTTTTGGAATTAAACATTATGTAAATTGTTGGTTAAACACATCTAATGATTATACTTGATTAAAATACTCTTGCTTAGCTGAGCTTCTCTCTTTAATATTAGAACAAAGGTTATGTAATATATTATCGGAGTGAAGGTTTTGTCCTTTTGCTTTCAAAAGTGACTAAATGCATTTTCATGATCTTGGGCTTCTAACCATCTCTGTTAATGTTAATGTTAATGAATATAGAGTTCCTCAAGCTCAGAGATGTGGTATATAGCCATTTAAGTCACTGTGCAGTCAGAACTGCTTTTAAATGTTCCAAATAGGGATTACCTTTTTTCTCTTTATAAAAGATACTCACTTAACATTAGAAAGGAGGAAACACGTTTATGCTTGATTTCACCCTTGTAGGATTATGCTAAATAGTCTTCATGTAATGTTAGGAACTCTACTGTTGAATTTACTTTAATAGAAACACAGAAAGCCTACTGACTATGAAATGCTTATATCTAGGTTTTTGTTGTATTCTACCAGTGGACTTCCTAATGTTTGTTTTACTTTTCTGTTTTAGGTTGCCAGGGCAGTTTTATCTGATTCACCACAGCTCTCTGAAGGAAAAGAAGTAAAATTAGAGGACCTAATTGACTCTCTAGCTTCTAATCCATTCTTAACAAGGAAACAAATTCCCCGAACACCAGAAAAATTGAGTAAGCTAATGATGCTTTCTAGCAGTATTTTCTTTCTTAGACCTTGCCACTGTTAGAACCATGATCTAACACATTTTTTTTGAAACTCATTTTAAAACTTTTTCTACATATTTTAGTCTAGTGGCAGTTGTTCTTCATTTATCCTGATGTGAGGGGCTTTTATTGAAGCATTAGTGTGGGCACTCTCATTTATCTGGTGGTCCTTTAGTGGTATTATTTGTTTTAGTACTTAAAATTTGGCTGATTTATAATCTGACTTGTCATCAGCATTTATAGAGTACAGAGGCTTTTATTCTCCTGGTCAACAATCAGAAGCATCCATCAGTCAAAAACTCCTAAGCTAGACAAATTGCCAAATACTTTTTTCTTATATATAATTTGTGTAGGTAGAGTTCAAAATTATTGTCCATATGTAGACACATCATCCTGGTTGAATAAATATAGTTTACATTTTGGTGCTAGTTAAGACATATAGTTAATTTGATTTAGTTCAGGTTGAGCTTTTCCATAGCCTAGATCATTGTCCAGCAAACGATAGCCTCAAACAGATCTGTCCTATGCCATGTGGTTTTGTAGTAAACTTGCATTGAACACAGCCTTTATTCATTTGCCAACATGTTATTTATGATTGCTGTCATGCTGTAGTATCAGAGTAGTTGCTGCAGACTGAGTGGCCTGCAAAACAAAGTATTACTACTCAGCCCCTTATTGAAAAAGTTTGCTAAACACTAGATGAGCAAGAAAATATCTTTTTAATACTTGTAATTTGTGCTGTGTAAAATTTGTTCATTTCAGGACCAACATTTATTTGTACCCATGTGTGTGATCAGCTGGAGATGAGTTCTTTGATGTTGCTGGGTTTTGCTAGATTGTAGAGTTTTGTCATCTGAGTGATATGTCTGTGCATATGTATTATGAGTTAATAGCGTCTCTGTCACAGAAATGAAATGTTTAATTCTATTTTCTGTTTGGGAATACTTTGTAATTGTGTTTTCCCCCCCCTTGATTAGTAAGTGAAATTAGGAGCTCATGGAGAAAAGCTGTTGAAATGGAAGACAACAGAAGTACAGAACCAATTCAGCTGGATACTGAACATAGAGAAGTATTGCCAGAGTCCTTACCTGTATTGCATAATCAAAGTGAATTTAGCCTGGCCAGTTTTCTGTCAGCAACCTCTGTATCAGATTCTAATCACTCTCTCTTGCCTGAAGAGAAAGTTGTTCCAGATTCTCTCAAGAGTGTGTCTCAGAAGAATATGGTAACCAGTCACATATGTGAACCTATACAAAGTGAGGCAGATTTGTTAAATAAGAAAGTAATTTGCAAGCAAGATTCAGAATCTCTTGCTTTACAGAACATGTCTTTAGAATCTAGCCAAGTACAGACCTTCTCTCCTAGTGTAGGCGGTAAGATAGGTGTAATAGGTAGCAATGAAGAGGCGTATATTAAAATACTGGATCGCTCGCAAACTTCTTATCAGGAACCTCAGGAACCTTCCATACATAAAACTACATTATGGAACTCTTTTCAGATATCAAGTGGAATTGATTCCAGGATTTTTAGGGATGATGATTTTGGCATATTACATGAGACTCTTCCAGAAGAACTTGGTCACTTAAGTCTTAATAGCTCCACTAGTACAGAGGCCAATTTTAAACTGGAATCAAACAGTCCTGTGCCCAGTGGCATTTTTCCAGACAATGCTGTAGGAGACCAAGAAATTATTTCAGAATCAGTCTTAAATTTACAGAGTATTTGCAGTAGGTATGAAGCTCTGAAAAAATCTATGTTCGAAAAAAGGGAAGAAACTTACCTCTCTAGTCCTGAAACACTTGAAAGACACAAACTAGAATTGAGCCCTGCTTCTCAAAACACGCAAACAGATGATTTGCTTGACATTTTGGACACTCATGATTTGCATACTGACTATACAAAACCATCTGTACGAATGTCCCTTGGTGAAAGAAAACGATCTCTTTCACCACTAATTAAGTTTTCTCCAGTGGAGCAAAGATTCAGGCCCACAATACCAAGTAGTCTTGGGGAACTTCTACCTAATTTGAAAGGTAAGCTTTACTTATTTATAATAAATATAAAGAATAACTTTATAATAAATATAAAGTAGAAGAATGGGGGTGTGTAGGCCAGAGGTGTGGGGTGTAAGAGGATTCAACAGAGACAGTGGAGAAACAGCAGGTGGATTTATTGAAATGCACTGCTGAGGGGAGCAGCAGGTGAGACAGGAGAAATAATGGGTTAACTCTGTGGATGGGTATTGAACTCTGGCAGTGGTGGTGATTGCACTGAGACTTAACCTCTAGGTTATGAGGGAGGACCCTAAAAGGTAAGATTTAATTCCCCTGTGCCTATTGACCTGTTAAAGTTTTCTTGTAATTACTGGAATTTAATTCTAAGCAACATTAAATATTTAACAGTTTTTGTAAATGAGACAATACCTTATTCCTTCAAATAGGTTGAATAGAGTGGGCCCTGCCACCTTATGAGTACTTTCAGAATCTTTATGATATATGTATAGTTTATAATTGGTATGGAACAGGGATAGGAAACAAAAACCAAACAATTACAATCTTTGGCTTTTGTAATATAAAACCACTAAAGGTAAATTTTATCCAAATGATCTTGGCTTAAACAGTGGGAGGTGGTTCTAAAATGATTGAGAAACACTATTTTAAATATTCTTACATTTTAAATATAAATACCTGTGATAAGGGCCCACCTTCCTCCAGATTGACTCCATACAACTGATTATGTTGGGATGACCCTGTTTCCAAATAAGGCCTCATTCTGAAGTCTTGGAGTTAGAAATTAAACCTGTATTTTAGGGGAACTAAGCTCAGTGCTTAACAGTATTAATAATTACTGACTCTGGATGATAGACACATTGGGTAATCATAATCTTTTTACTTTTGTGTGTGTTTGAAAATTTTCATCATAAGAGCAATTAAAAAACTGCTCTTAAAGTGTGGTGGAGCAGATACAGATCTTGTGATACAGATTTCATTGTATATCTCTTGACTCACCTATGATAAGCGCTGGTATATTGAAGGTATTCTCAAAGGGACATACTAGTATTTTTGGTAGAAAGAATTCTTAAGTGAGAATGGTGGTCATTTTATCTTTATTAAATATTTGCATGTGAGATTTTTATTTAAGATTGAAATTTGCTACTGCTTGGCATCTGTCCTTTTTTTTTTTTCCCTGTAATGCTTGCTCATTCTTTTCTCTTTCTGAAAATAATTTTGCAGAAGAAGAAATCCTGAATAAAAGCCTTGATGCAAAAGAATTACCATCTGATTTGATAAGATGAAGCAGTATCCCAGTTAATTAACTATGATGCATTTAAATTGAAGTAATGTCACAGGATAAAAAGTGATTTATAATTTACATATACATTGGAAGTGAAACTCTTTTTGAAGGCTTAACTATTCTTAAATGCCTTTTAACCTCTAATGTTTAAAGGTAAGGATGGTGTGTTTGGGTTGCTTCGCTTTATATGAATATGGGGTTGAAATATGAATTATTTGGAAGTAAATGTTAAGTTATATGAAGTTATTTTGGTTTCTTGAATAATCTGGTAAGCATTACGTCAAAGGCAAAGTAATAGTTTAACTTACAATTAATTAACAAAAGGAGTATTTTAAAAGATTTATATAATAACTTGAATATACTGATCTTTTATTTTAGGGAAATATACAACTTTTATTGTTTCTTTATGGAACATTGTGATACTAATCAAGAAAACTAAAGTAGTTCCTTAGGATGTAGTCAAGATTACTGGGAATGTCTTTAATTCAGTTAAGTTTTTACTGAGATGGTTGATGGAATAAAGTGCAGGTGGTAAGAGCAGACTGGGGCATAATGATTTTAGGAGAAAGGAAAAAGATGGAAGATGAGTAGACACTTTAGAAACAATGTCAAACTATAAATCCATTCAGTGGGTTGTATAGAATCTTATCTTTAGTCTAATTTAGACTTTGAGAATTGAATTTAACCATAGTTTTATATTTTAACAGAACAAGTGTAAACTAAAACATTAGTTTATGTTTATTGTTTTTTTGGGGGGGGTTGGATAGGTGTTGCTTTTGGGAAAGGAACTAATTTTTGATTGTTACCTTCTTCAAAAACTATCCATTTCCTAAAAATAACTTAAATAGCTTGAGTAAGCTGAGTTGGAGTTAAATGACTTCATGTCACACAGTGAAGTCATTGGTGGTAGGGTTTGACCCTGTTTTCATTCAGTATGCCACAAGACTTATTTGATGTAACTAAAAGACCAGGACTTATAGGATATGGCTGCTGGAGTTGATCTGCTTATTGGATCTTTTGGACTCAGTCAGCTGTGAGGCCTCTCCAGTATCTGCCTCACTGTCGTTGATAAAAGGACTTGTTACATACCTCCTAGGAAACACATGCCATCCTCCTGTTAGCCAGGAAGAATACTGGGAAGGTCACAGCACCTGGAGTATCCCTTTGTCTAGCCCCTACTTCTATGTCCTTTTGCCAAGAAACTCAAGGAGGGAAGGAAAATTGAAGGTCAAGTTCTAGAACTGTATGTACTTAATCTTAGTTCATCTTTCTTTAAATTGCGCTGTCCCAGTTTGAAGGTCAGTCTTTCTGTGAGAAGACAAAAGAAAAAGCACATGTAACTATGACTTTCAGTGGAAAAGAAAGTTTCTCCTAAGATGAATTTCTTTATTAATGTGAAAAAATGAGTTACTCTGCTGGTACTGGGAAACTATTCTCACATTTGCCTTAGGAAAACCTAGTAACTGAAGACCTAAGTTAACGTGTTAGGGAGGAAGGTGAGGCTATCATAATCTTTGCAAAGTGCCAGGGCCACTGCTAGATGATTCTAGATGTCACTGCTAGATGACATAATTTAATTATTAAAACTGTAAGATAGTCATTAATCTAGGGTGCTTAAATGACTTGTCTGAGATGTAATCAAAGCTTTCTTTAAAAATGTAGATTCTGTGGTTCTGAAATGGAGATTATGAATCTGCATTTAAAATAAACTTCTTTGGTAAATCTTAGGCTCAGTAAAAAGTTTTGAGTATCACTGCTAGGGGATATTGATTCATATTTAACCTTGGATACCTTAAAGAAGCAGGCATACTATTGCATTTAATTTTAGTGATGTTAACTATTTGATAAGGAAACTCAGAGAGACCCTTAATTCCCGAGACTCAAAAGATCAAAATATCCTTGGACCTCAATAGAGTTATAAAAGCCATATTGTTAAGTGAATCATACTTGTGATAGCTATGTTTGTGGCATTCTTCCCTGCTCTTTGTATGCCATTAGTGTAAATAAAAATAACTTTCTTTCCCCTAGACAGTTGTTACTGTAATTTACTGCCTTTGGTTTCTTCCCTATGCATCATCTGCATAGCCACCTTTTAACTTAGGTACTGTTTGGATCAATTCACTTCTTAAAATTACCGTTAGTGGTTCATTGCTAGTTTAGAATTCAAATTAAATGTGTATAATCTCTCTACATATATATCTCTATTGCTCCTGTCTTTGTATTCTCCCATTTTTTATTGAAAAACTTTGGTAAGCATAGATATTTAGAAATCTTAAGTTGCAGTTCTGAAGCTGAAATACTTTCCCTTCATCTCCTGGTTATAATTATAAACGTCCTTTAGGGCTCAGACCACTACCACTTCTACCTTGGAAGTCTTCACTTATCCTTCCATATTCTAAAATCTGTGATTCAGCACTTAGTATTTTTCCTGTATTGCTTTATCCTTTTATTTAAGTTGTGTGTAAACCAGTTACACCAATTGTACACACACATACATGCCTCTAGAACTGGGTGAGATAAGTTTGTCCTTACATGTATACTCCGAGGGCCATGGCACGGATCATTATCTTTAGCAAATAAGGAGGTAATTGGCATTGTTATGGTTTGCCTTCTATATAATGGAATTAAAGTACTACTATAGAGGACTACTTTATTGTGTAGATGTTTTCTCACTACAAAATTCGTAACATTACACAGAATGGGCCTTACTCAGTCACTAAGATGATGGTGTATAAACTGAGTTCTGTACTTGAAACCCTAAATAATGCCAAAATGGCTAATTTTAAATGGAATAAATGAATACTTGAGGTTAAAGAAGTCATTTTAAGGGAATGTACCTGAAAATATAAATACAAATATATTGAAACTTTTTACTATGACTTATTGCATCACTTTTATCTAAAGAAAAAACAAATTTTTGAGACCTGTACCTGTATAAAAGGAAACTCTTTTTTCTACTCTTGAAGAAAACATGTTATTTTCCTTAAAGACTGTTAAGTCTCTTGATAGTTGCATCTCTTTCTCTACTTTTCTCCTTTTGCACTGTGAATGTCAAGTCCATATTCTAAATTTAAAATATTTGTGAATCTTCTAATTTGTAAATAGGTTGTACATATTATTGCTTTGAATAAACAATATTGCATCATCTGACTCTGGAAATTTCCTGTGTAATAACAAAAAGAACCATGTTCTGCAAACTGTAAAATCATAAATGTATATTATCTTGATCAAAAAAAATTAGAGGTTTAGTGATTCAGATGAGTATTTTGTTATTGCCTTTTTTTAATTACTAGTTACTAAATGTGGTATTTCAAATATTATTTAAAAAAATACATCAATACTTAACAGTTTTTCTATCTGGAGTGTTTACACTAATTGCTAAAGGCCCTAGCTAAGTTTAATAACATACCTGAATAGCTTTTTTTACCTTTCTTGGGTGGGAACTTTTCATCTGCATAGATATTAAATATAAAGCTTTGGAAATTCTAGGGGCCCTCCCTGATGGCACAGTGGGTTAAAGCGCAGCACTGAAGCTATCCGCAGCTACTGCAGCATGAGTTTGATTCCCGGCCAGAGAGGTGACCCACATGGCATGGCAGGAATCTCTCCTGACCTGTCTACTGCACCCGTTGGGGTATATCAGTCAATCTGCCTGTTCTGCTCCCTGCTCTGTCTTAGTGAATCCTCTCACCCCTTCAATTCTGTACTATACCTCAGTTCTTATATGCATAAATGAATCTTTTTTAAAAAAAAAGCTTTGGAAATTCTAAAGCCTATCATTTGCAAGATGAGAGGTAAGAGGCGTTGATCTGAGGTCTATTGGCTCTAAAACACTTTAAGATTTCATTTAAAACATTTTGGATGTTTTCTTTGATGTAGTACATTACCATTTCAATTGGAAACCTTGGAATCCTTCCCCAGAGGTAAGTCATCTAAGAATTTGATTCAGTATTTTCCAGTTTCCTGATACAGAGGGGAAATATAATGTAAGAAACACCATTTATGAGAAGTCAGCCTCTTGGCCTTCTGTAAAATTAGGGGAATAGTATGAAGGAATAATCTAGACTTAAACATTTACAAGTTTTATGATTAGCTTTTCTGTGTGTGGAGAAGTAATACAATATAATGGCTGGTGTTGTGTATCTATAATCAGATTGCCTACATTTAGCTATGTGATACATGGTCATCAACTTTCTCATCTACTAAAGTTGTATGTAACTGATCTACATTGAGGATTAAATAAAATGCACATCAAGTGCTTTCGAGTACCTAGGATTTATTAAGGGCTCAAATACTTCACATCCAGTAATTAGGGAGTGGAGGTGGGGGAAAATGGTTCAGTAAGTGGTAATGATAACGGATACAGAGTACTATGTCAGGTATGTTCTAAATGTCTTCCAATTGTTTTAATCCTTTCCACAACCCTATGAAGTAGAATTATTCTTATCTACGTCTTACACACAAAACAAGTACAGTGAGGTGCAGCAGTTCACACAGCTAGTAAGGGAAGGGCCTAGAATGCAAGTGTTCCAGCTACATAACCTATCTTAACCACTGCAACAGTTGCTATGAAACATCACTGACAGTGAGGGAATCAGAATCAAATTGACATGGTTAAGCTGTGGACAGTCAGGATCTTTGGATTTACATATTAACCACTTTCAAATTACTTCCAATGAGACCATATATTAACTTGCTAACAGTAAATGTTTATTCATGATTGAAGCCAAGAATTCTATAAATGCATTTTAATACCTTGCTGATAAAATAGTAACATTCCATCTTCAGAGTCTTGTAGGGAATACAGGAGGATATCGTAAAGGCTTTGATGTGTATATCTATGGTAACCAGGTAATCAGAATACACACACCCACACATACACCCACCTACTTTAGTGTTAACACCAAACCACCTTTTCAGAAAGGCCATCTTTGAAGCTCTACTGTATAGCTGAGTAAATAGCGTTCAGGGTTTAAAGATTGGGGAAAAGGGAAGAGAGATGGAAGTGGTAAGCGGCACATTTCAAAGCACACAACATTATGAATAGTAAAGAAAAGGGGTGGGGGAAGGGGAAAGCAATTCAGCATTTTCACAAAGAACATTTGGCAATATTCAGCGCATAAGGAGGCTGTGCTTGGGGCCATCCACTCTCTCCAGCTTCTCAAAGTGTTTCCTGGCATTGCGAATGTTGATCAGAGTAGCTGCAGAAGGGATGGACGGATCCGACATAACTACCATCACATACGTGTTTGATGTGAAGATGTCGATGAAAGCAGCGAAGTTAGAATTCCTAACTTCCATGCTCTGGAAAGAGGCGGCCAATTTACTGCAGCTCAGCTTAAACTGCTTAATAATGTTGCTGATCTTCTCAAATCTGTGGACGTCACGCTGCTCTTTGCATTGGTAATGGGAAATCACCAAGAACGTAGCTCTCTCGAACAGCAGAACTTCATCGGCTTCGATAATCTGGGCAAAATTCCTCAGGTTCATCTCCAGCTGCTGGACATTAGGAATCAGCTGATAGACAATACTGGACCAGGCTTTGTAGAGCGTTTCATCCCAGATGGAGGTTCGAAAGCAGGCGCATTCCAGGGGGCGAGATAGACGCCTCAGGTCTTCCTCGCGTTCTTTAAAAATCAGGTCACGCTGATCCTCCTGAACCAGATCCATTTTGTGCACCAGGCAGAAGATTTTGGCATCGGGAGAGTTCTGGAGGATGGCCTCCAGACACGACTGGTAATAATGCATGTCCTTTTCCAGCTCGCGGCTCTCCACATCAAACACATATATCAAGACTTCGACATTACGGAAGATGTTATCTCGCTGGCTAGTGAAGTAGTTTTCCATGAAGGTGTCCTGACCGCCACAGTCCCACAGGTTCAGCACCAGGTTGCCCAGAAATCGGACGTGGGAGTGCTCCACATCAATAGTGGCACCCAGGCGTCGGGTATCACGAGCGATGTAATTGGCAAAGATAATCGACCTCATGCTGGTCTTCCCCGACCCGCTCTTCCCCATCAACAGCACCTTTTTCTTCATGGCTGTATTTGGCATCACCCGCCGGAGCAGCCGCGGACAGGGCCTGAGGGCGCGGCTTAACTGCAGCGCGGAGGGAGGGGCCGGGGTTGCGGAGGCGCCTCAGGCCGGGCCGCGCAGAGGTGCAATCGGGAGGCCGAAAGCTCGAGCTCGGGGCTGGAAAGGCAGTAAAGGGAGAGCCCTTCCTCGGAGGCGAGCGCCCAGGGACAGCAGCTGCAACAGCTCGGGAGAGACGCTCGCCTTCCGGGGAGCCGAGTCGCTGCGTCCGCTCTGCCACCCACTTCCGGCGGCGATCTCGCGAGAATCCTCGCGCTCGGCGTCACTGCCCCAGGAGCTTCGACAAACTGCTTTTAATGAAACCCTACGGGGTCCGCCCGAAAGAAAAGCTGGAAGGGAAATCCAGGCTGTGGAGTTCTGCTCTCTAATGCGAGCGGGGTTGAAGGTGGAAAAGTGTACGTGCGGGGGTGGCTGGAGAGTGCTGCCACCTTGTGGCCACAATCTGCCCAGCACACAATTTAGTAGCCGACAGGGAGGTGTGTTGGCGGTTTTCTGCCTGAACTGCAGGCAAGTGGAGAACAGGAAGACCTACCTGCTCAGCCTAGGAGGCCTCCGGGGTTCCCTGGCTTTAGGAGAACAAAGTCAGGGCAAACAAAAAGTAGAATTGAGATTTTTGGCGATTGCTCCCTGTGTCTGTTAGAAGATAGGAAATCCCTACTAGGCGTTATCCTGACTCTGAGAACATTTCCCACTTTGAAAGAAGTTCCTTTCTCACACCTGCTTTTCCTGTAATCTTAGACTTTAGAATTTATAGCCAGAATTCCAAACTTCCACGGAACCATAACTTGAGAACCCACATATTAGGTCAGTCCTCACAGCCCCGTGAAAGTAGCCCTGTTTTCAAGTGAGTAAGTTGAGTTGAGAGGAGTGAAGTGACTACCAAGTTATACGTCTATGAAATGACAGGATGCAATTTATTTTGACTTATCTTTAAAGTAGGAGTTGTATGCATTTAAGCTGTTTATACAGCATGATGACTTGATATAAGTTAAACAGGGAAATTATTTCTACAGACCAGGTAATTAACATTCTAGTTTATCTTTCTCTTCTGTAAATGTCCTCTGACCCCCATTCATTGTGTGTGTGTGTGTATAAAGCTCCTGAACCTGTTCTCATAGCAAATTTCCATTTTCCAATCCAGTAGTATTAACTATGGTCATCTAGATTTCTAGATTTATTCATCCTACTTAACTGCAATGTTGTATCATCTGACCACTATCACCCAGCTCTTAGTAACCACCATTACATTATGTTTTACACACTGGATTCCACATGTGTAAAAACATGAAAGATTTTTCTTTCTATTTCTGGTTTATTTCTCTTAGCTTAATGTTCTTCAGGTTATCCATGTTGTTGCAATGTGCAGAATCTCTTTTAGGATAAATATATTTCATTGTACATACAAAGCACACACATACCCCCCTTTTTAAAAATAATAGTTTATTTTTACATCATTTTGTGCCTTTTTCTATCTTAGTTTTAATTCCGTGGACTTCCCATCACCAAATCACCATAGTCCAGTGCACTTTCCCCTCTCCCATTTTTGATCCCATTCCCCATTCCACCCCCTTAAAAGTCTCTGGTATATAGTTATTCATCATCATCATCATCATTATAATTATCCCCTCCCCCCCACGCACACGTCCTTTATGCTCCTGCTATGACTGAAACCATCGGTATTTTTCTTTCTGGCTTATCTCACTAAGCATGATCCCTTCCAGCTCCATCCATGTTGCTGCAAAAGGCATTGTGTTTATCATTTTTGATCGCTGAGTAAAGCCCCCCTTTTTTAATTTAAACATTAGTTTTGATTTTTTTTGTTCAAATTGACTGCGGTTTTTTTGAGTCACTGAAAATGTTTTCTAACATCATATTCTACAGAATAGATATGAGATGGATTTTAATTAATACTTATCAATTACTGAATTCCTGCTGTTCCTCCAATAAGCTGAACACTTTTGATTAAAAGCAGTCAATTTATAAAAATTCTAGTATTTATCTTAAATTTGGTGATGGGTTTTCCCCATTTCAATTGAGGTATATTTAACATACAGTTTTGTATTAGTTTTAGCTGTACACCATAATGATTTGATATCTTTTTGTATTCCAAAATGATTGCCACAATAAGTTTAGTTAGCATCTATTACCTCACAGTAAACATTTTTTTTTCTTGTGATAAGAATTTTTTAAGACTTATTTTCTAAGGGACTTTCAAAAATGTAAAACAGTATTATTAACTACAGTCATCATGCTGTGCATTACATTCCCAGAACTTATTTATTTTATAACTAAATTTGTACCTGTTGACCACTTTCAAAATCTTGTTCATCTCCAACTCTGACAACTCTGTATCTAGAAGTCTGGCTTATCTAGATCCCACATTTAAATGTGATCTTGCAGTATGGTCTTTCACTCACCTCACTTTGCATAATAGTGCTCTTAAAATTCATCCATATTGTCACACATGGCAAGAGCTTTTTCTTGTTTTTATAACCTTTCAGTTGCCCTGTATCTTTTCATTAGGGAGTGTAGTCTATTTATATTTAAATTATCGATTAGGGAGGATTTACTATTGCCTCCTTGTTAATTGTTTTCTGTTTATCTTGTGTATCTTGTCCTTCTATTCTCCCTTGCTGTTTTCCTTTCTGGTTTGTTTTTTCGTATTGATGGGTTTTGATTTTTTTCTCACTTCTGAAAGGTATTTTCCTTGTTGTTTCCAGGGGCTTACATAACATATATCACAGTGGTCTATTTTAAGCTGTTAACAACCTAACTTCACTAGCAGACAAAACTCTGCTTTTACCTCTTCTCCCTTCACATTACATGCTATTGATGTCACAATTTACATTTATTTATATTATATAGCCAGTAACATAACTAACAGTTGGTTGAAATGGAATTTAAACTCATAATACAACAAGTATCTGCTTGCCTAACTATAGACAATACCAACTCTCCCTCCCCACTAAAAATAGAGTACAATTTTGTCCTTGGTCTTGAAATAGACGTATGGTCATTCATTCAGAATCAGTCAGCATCATAAAGTTACTGAAGCTTCCTAGGATAGGCTATTCCACTGATACATAGCACTGTAAAACCCCTTCAAGCATTATACTACAGAAACACATTTATTCCATTCTTCCATTCATTCAAATATATTTGAATATCTACTATGTATAAGGCACTGAGTTAACCTGAGTGGTAAAAAAAAATCTAAAAGTGTCCTAGCTCTAGTTTAAGGAGATAACACATACAGCAAACCCTGAAACGATAAAACAATATGTGGAAAATGTCATTATATTCAAGCTCAGTTTCCTATCCGCAGTGATATCCATTCTGGAGTGCTCAGTTACTAGTCCAAATGTGCACTCATTTCCTTTTATCAGCAATCTAAGTGTGGTGGTGCTGGGGCTGGGGGAGGTTTCTTTCCTTTTCTTTTGACTATTCTTTCCCCCTTGATCCTACATGTTGTTTTTTTGCTTATTGGCTTATTTTGGTGGGACACATTCTTCAGTAATTTCCTGATAAGAAGTATGTGGGTAGTACATTTCAAGGCCTGTTTGAAGTTGAAATATCTTTTTATTCTCACATTTGACTAGAATTAATTTTTCACAGTCTTGGGGGGATTGCTCCATTGCCTTAGCATCTAGTAATATGATGCCAACTTCATACTGATCTTTTTCTAAAAACATAATTGGGGCCCTCCCTGGTGGCACAGTGGGTAAAAGCACAGCACTATGAAGCTGTCGAAGCCACTGCAGCATCAGTTCGATCCTTGGCTAGCGAGGTGACCCACATGGCCCGGCAGACTTCTCCTGTCTCGTGGGCTGCTTCCCTCAGAGTGTGTCTCAGTCAGTCCATCTGTTTTGCTCCCCACTCTGTCTCTGGTGAATCCTCTCACCACCCCTACACCTCTGGCCTGTACCTCAGCTCTGTATGCATAAATAAATAAATCTTTTTAAAAAATAATTGAGTTTTGTTTTTCTCTGATGTTCTGAAACTTAATGGTAATTGGCATCATTGAACACCAATTTTGATTTTGTTGGGCCCTGCCATGTTGTGCTATTTTGGAAAATGTTCTTGAACTTTTAAATGCTATATTGCTTTTTTACTCTTTTGTTAGTACTTGATGATATAGGACCTCATGAACTCACCTCTAATGCTCTTACATTTCTTTTTTTTCTTTTTTTTTTTTTTAAGATTTATTGCCATGTGGTCACCTCCGGGGCAGGCGGGGATGGAACTCATGCTGAAGTGGCTTTAGCTTCTTAGTGCTGTGCTTTAACCTGCTGTGCCACCAGGGAGGGCCATCTTATATTCCTTTTCTTTTTGTCTATTTTTTTATTTTCTATTTGTTCTACTTTCTAGGCGACTTTTCTCAATCTTTCAACTCTTCTTTGGAGCTTTAACTTGTGATATCATTTTAAATATCGACAGGCTATTTCTTACTACATTTTTGGTTTATTTCTTATTCTGATTGTTCCTTTAAAATTATAAAATTATTATCTTAGATTCAATATCTTTTATTTCTCTGAAGACATTAGTAACAAAGTTTTCATTTTTACTTGTTTTGGTTTCTCTGAAGTTCATATTTTTGTTCTGCTTTTCATGTTAGGAGCTTTCATAGTTTGTCTGTCTATGGCTGTCTACTTCTACTTAAAGTTATTTAAAGCCTGTTGGGAGTGCTCAAAGCTATGAAGGTTCATTGTAGAGTGATCTGGCCCTGGTCCATTTCTTTGAGGAAACTCCTGTTGTCTACATCTTTAGACTTGTCCTCATTGACTGGTTTAATTTTTCAAGATTCTTTACTTGTCTGGAGCAAATATCAGCCCGATAAATAGTATTCTGACCATTTTGGGAGAAGAAAGCTAGAATCCTAAGCTTCCATATTAGGTAAACTTCACCTATTCCAAGTTTCGGTATGGTACCCCAGTCCTCTGTGTCCTTGTTCAGAATGTTCTCCAGTTCAGAAACATGTGTTATACTCCTTCCAGAGCGACTACTGGTCTTAGGTGGGAGGACAGTTGCCCAGCTATGTGGAATTAAGGAGACAATGTGTGTGTATAATCGCTCCTTAGATCTTTAACCAATCCTCCTGCTTCTATGGAATCTTTACTGGTGTCTCCAACTCTTGAACGTTTTGGAAATTCTGTGGTTGAAATTATGCTTCTTACTGGCTTTTCTTTCTTTGCTGATTAAAGATTTAGTTCTTTTTTTCTTTTTTACATCAACCAGGTCAGTGATGATTCTTCTGTGTTTTTCTGTTTTCCCAGATTTGATGTTATTATATTATCCTATCTTTGTCCTTACTCCCTCATCCCATTATTCTCCTTGTAGTGGATTTTGAAGAGAGACTGATAGAAGAGAGACTGACACCTTATTGAGAGACAAGAGAAAAATCTTGAACTAAATTATTCAAAACTGAATAAATTATCTGATACTGAAAGGGACATTTATTTATTTATGCATACAAGAACTGGAGTACAGGCCAGCGGTGTGGGGTATGGAATGGTAGGGTAGAGGGTTCACCAGAGACAGAGTGTGGAACAGAACAGGTGGGTTTGCTGCGCCTGGAAGGCAGGGATACGAGTCTGTGCAGGGGACATCGAGGTTGAAGAGTCAGCACATGTAGATGGTTGTAGCAAAACGTTTTCTCTCCCCTATTATCCTTTCCAGCCTCCCTTTTATATCCTTAATCCCAGGATGTTGGCCTGGGGCAGGAGGAAATCTCCCTCACATGTGCCACTGCAATCAGGGTGTTATTAATCAGCTGCCCAAAGATTAAGCCACTCACACAGGTGGCAAGATGTCTTCTTCCTATTATGATCTTGTGCTTAAGCTCCGGGGGTAGTTGGGGAGGCTAATCCCGCCTGGGACCCAACATGGGTTGACTGAAGAACACCGCTGAGAGGAGCAGAGGATGGGACAGGAGAGATTGATTCATGCTGCAGTGGCTGTGGATAGCTTCATAGCGCTGTGCATTAACCCCTTGCACGACCAGGAAGGACCCAAAGGGACTTTTATTTATTGTTATTATTTTAAATATATATATGTATGTATTTATTTATTTTAAGAAGTTTATCTATTTATGCATACATAACTGGGGTACAGGCCAGAGGTGCAGGGGCTGTGAGAAGATTCACCAGAGGTAGAGTAGGGAGTAGAACAGGCAGATCTTCGAAGTACACTGCTAAGGGAAGTAGCAGGCAAGACAGGAGAGGTCTGCCAGGCCACATGGATCACCTCTGGGGCTAGGAATGGAACTTGTACTGAAGCCGCCGCTAGCTTGCCGTGCTGCGTCCTTACCCGTTGCTATACTAGGGAGGACCCCAAAGGGACTTTTAAATGAAAAATCTGTTTTCTAAAGAAAGCTTTATTAAAACATTATGTAAAATTCACCCATTTCATTAATGTATTGGTCATTACCACAACTCAGTTTAAGAACATTTTTAACCACCTTAAAAAGTTGCTTTATCGGGTCATTTGGTGATGGGAAGCCCACGGGGATTACAACTGAGATGGAAAAAGGCACAAAATGATGTAAAAATAAACTATTATATTATTATTATAAAAAAAGTTGCTTTATCTTCATTTGCAGTCCATTTCTAATCCTAACCTGAGACCCAGGCAACCACTCTTCTGCTTGCTGTCTCTTTAAGTTTGCCTTCTTTAGAAATATCATGTGTCAGTATGCAATTTATTGCAATAAAATTTAAGAAACTCATCCATATTATAGCATGTACTAGTACTTCATTTATTTTTTATTGATGAATAGTATTCTACAGACTATTCACCACTGTATTTTTTTTGTCCATTCACCTATTGATAGAGATTGGGATTACTTCGATTTTATTCAAATATGAATGGAACTTCATTAAAATATTAAAATATTTGTGTGAGCATACATTTTTGTTTCTTTCAAGTAATACTCAAGAATTAAATCGTTGAGTCATGAATATATAGAGGACTCCACTTTTTTTTTTTTACATCCTTAATACTGATGTTGAATTATAGCCATTCTAATGGACGTCATTGTGATTATAACATGTATATCCTTAATGATTATTGATGTCATGAATTGTGTTGGAGAACCACCTCCCTATTCACTGATTTTCTAGTAGGGCTCACACGATTCAGCATGTGGTCATAACTGTGGTTCTTTGCAGTGAAAGCGCTCTTAGCAAAATCAGTGAATGGAAGAGGCACTGAGGTAGAGTCTGGAGGAAACCAGACGTAGGCTTCTAGAAATCCTCTTCTGGTACTCTGACAGGATGTGCTAAATTCACCGGATGTGATGAATTTCTCCAGGTAGTTGTGACAATATGTATGAAATGTTGTCTATCTGGATATCTCTGTATCTAGGGTTTTTTGGTGAGATCAGTCATACAGGCAGTATCTGCCTTGCAGGTAACAAAATTCCATCTTCTCAAAGAAAGGATAAGTGCTCAGAAAACCCATGTTGTACAGTTTGTGTGCAGAAAGCAATTATAATCAGGTCATAGAGGGAATCCTTCCAAATCTATGTTCCCATTTAAGAGCAGTCCTTACAAGCAGGAATTTCTAAGAAAACAATTCCAAGCTGGCTATGTTCATTCATTTCTATGCAAGCATTTTTTCACGTGCTCACTAGGCATTCATAGATTTTCTTTGTTGATTTATCTCAAAATCTTTTGGGCTATGTAACTATGCCTTGTAAGCGTTCTGTATATATTCTGCACATAGATAAATGACTTGCAAGTATTTCTCCCTGCTTCCACATATTTTCATTCTCTCTCTCTTTTTTTTTAAGATTTATTTATTCATACAAGAACTGGAGCGCAGGTCAGAGGTGTGTGGGGGTGGGGGTGGGGTGAGGTAGGGTGAGAGGATTTATCAGAGACAGAATAAGAATCAAAACAGGTAGGTCCATTGAAATACAGTGCTGAGGGGAGCAGTGGGCTGGTCAGGAGAGGTCTGCTGTGCCATGTGGGTCAGCTCCCTGGCCAGGATGGAACTCATGCTGCAATGGTTGCAGATAGCTTCATAGTGCTAAGACTGAACACCTTGCACCATCAAGGAGGTGCATTCTCTTAACAGTGTCATTTGAAAAATATATCATTAATTTTTATGAAGTCCAATATATTCATCTTTACTTTTTATGGTCATGTTTTTAGTGTATGTCTGCAATACCTTGGTCTAGCTGAAGGTTGGAATGATTTCTTTGTATTCTTTCATAGTTTTCAATGCAAGTTTATGATTTTGAGTTAATCTTTGTATGAAGTAATGTCAGAATATAAACTTCTGTTTCCTGCATATGGATGTCAGTTCATTCCAGTACCATTTGTTGAAAAAGACCATCTTTTCTCATTAAATTACCTCACCACCATATTTGAAAACGAGTTTACCATAGTTTGAGAGTTTAATTATGAACTTTTGACTCTATTCCTTGATCTGTATGTCTTTTGCCAATGTCATTGTCTTGATTATTGTAATTATTGTTTTTAAAAATAAGTTTTGACATTTTCTAGTTTAAATCTTCATTGTTCTTTTTCATTATTTTACTATTCTATGTCTTTTGCATTTCTATAAAAGTTTTTAGGATCAGCTTGCCAGTTTCTATTAAAAAAAGTTTGCTGGAATTTTGATAGGATTACACAGAATTTCCAAATCAGTCTGGGGAGAATTTCCTACTTAAAAATATTGAATATCTGGTTCATGAACATGACTATTCATTTAGATCTTTCTTTTCTCTCAACATGTTTTGTAGTATTCACTGTACAAATGTTGCTCTTAAATGTTTATTTTTTTTCTTAGCGTGCTATTCGTTTTGGTGTTATTGTGAATTAGGTTGTATTATTAATTTACCTTTTGGATTGTTTATTGCTAGTATAGGGAAATACGATTGATTATTTTATAGTGATTTTGCCACTGCAGCCTTGTTTCTGGTTTCTAGTAGTTATTAAAAAATATATGGATTCATTAGGATATTCTACATGTGGGATCATGTCACCTGCAAATTCAGACAGTTTTATTTCTTCTTTTCCAATCTGGATGCCTTTAATTTTAATTTTTAAGTTCTTTTTTTTTTTTTCCATTGGTGAGAGCTCCCATTAAGTGTTGAATACACATGATGAAAAACATTGTTTTACCTTGTTTTGGTGGAGATGGGAGGGAGCAGTCTTCTACCTCCAGGCATGATAGCAGCTGTAGCTTTTTTGTAAATGCCCTTTCACAAGGTTGAGAAAATTCCCTTCTTTTTAAAATTTGTTGAGGATTTTGCTCTCTCTCTCTTTTTTAATTGATGTACCATTAGTTTGAAACACTATGATTTAGGGGAGTAGGTTCACTCCTCAAGGTGTCCTCTACCCTATGCGTTTGGCCTTTTCCGTTCTTTATTTATACCCCCATTTTCTCTCTCTCCTTCTGGTAGCCTTAACTCTACAATCACATTTTGACAATTTTCGTTTAGTTCTGCCAGTTTATTGAGGATTTAAAAAAAAAAGATTTATTTATGCATACAGAAGTAGGGTACAGAGGTACCAGGGTGGTGAGAAGATTCACCAGAGACAGAGTGGGGAGCAGAACAGGCAGATGGACTAAGTACACTGCTGAGGGGAGCAGTGGGCAGGACAGGAGACGTCTGCTGCACTATCTGGGTTATCTCCCAGGCCAGGGATGGATCTCTTGCTGCAGTGGCTGCAGATAGCTTCATAGTGCTGCACTTTAACCCCTTGGGCCACCAGGGAGGCCCCTAGGGAAGATTTTAAATAAAGATTGATATGCTAAAAAGTAAGTGCTAAGTTTTAAGATAAAGTACTCTTTGTAATGGGTCTGTAGGATCAACATCCTATTTATGTATCCTTTTACTTTGTCCTTTCCTTGGGTGGAAAAATTTGAAAAGAAAGATCAAGATAAGCCTGAATTCCAGTTTTAGTACTCATAAGCTATCTGACCTTGAATGAGTTTACCCTAGTTTCAGTGTTCTGACTTGTAATATGTATATGACAGTTTTATGTCAGTTGTAAGAGCGATATTTCTGTGCAGAAATATTTTGTGCACAGATAGTGACAATACATTTTCCATAGGCAAAGACATTTTGGAATAGGGCTAGGGAGGTGTTTATATGGGTTAAGATAGAGTTGACTGGAACCAACAAAATATGGACAGATTAGTGCACCAGGAGCAGGCAAGAGGTTTTCCTGTCTAGCACTAGCTATACAGAAACACCAGTGTTGGGCCCTCCCTGGTAGCGCAAGAGGGTAAAGTGCAGTGCTATGAAGCTATGGCAGAACCTATCTAGAAAAGGCAGGTTTGGGTTCAGGAGTGTCCCTCTCCCCGCCCTGTAACATTTTCACAAATTTTGAGACAATTCAAAACTTAATTTATAGGGTCTAAAATTTGTTATGCTTCATGTGTCATATGATATTTAAAATTTTTTTCCAGCCACTTGTAAATGTAAAAACTTCTTAGCTTGCTGAACATACAAATAGGTGACCAGCTGAATTTGATCTGCAGGCACTAGTGTGCTGTTCTCTGTCTGGGAACATGAGGTAGAAGAAAATAAATCCCTTGGTTTATTATTATACTGAATATTAAGTGACCTGCAGTCCAAAAACTCCTCGAACCTCTACTCATTAAGCATTAGAAAATGTGAAAAAGTATTAGGATTTTCAACACTTTAATCTTCCATTCCCAACAAACAGTGGGGGTCATCGTGTTCAATTGCAAAGAGCAGACCAGAGCAGCTCTCTGAGCCTGCTTGGTGATCAGAATCACCTGTCTCCTTGTTGCAACTAGAGCCCCACACTAGAGATTTGGATGCAGGTTGTTTCTGGGCAGTGGTTCTTCTGCATTGGTTCTCAGGAAAGCTGAAGAAATCTTTCACTTGGAGAAGGCTAATCAAAGGGTCCAAAACAGTCTCTCCTCCAGGGGTGGTTCTTGGCCAGCAAAAAGCTCCCTGGACTTTGTTAGATGTGCAGATTCTCTGCCCTCAGGACCTACTAATCTGCATGGGCAGCATGACTTTTCAAGCCAGGTGATCTGATGCAACTAAAACTCGAGCACCATTGGCCCTGGGCATAATTACAGGCACCTGGAGAAGTGATTGAGCCCCCCCACCCCCACCTACAAATACCCTGGCGTCAGGAACCGGCTTTGTTCTCAAGCTTGGATGCAGAGAAAGCCGGAGACTTCGATTTCTAAAAGGAAGATTTGGAAAGGCTATGTACCACCCGCTTTCTGGGCTGCAAGGGAGGCCTTTCTATAGGCACAGGGCAATACTTCAGCTAGAAAATGCCACAAGTGGTCGTGACACTGCCTGACTTGCAAGTCCGGTAGCTTTCCAAAATTGTCCTGTCCTTCACCTTCAGGTTTCTCCAAGGTCCTGGGGGAGCTCTTGTTCTGGACCTGCCAGGTGAGGGACTGGGAGTTTCCTGACCTCACAAGCGACCCTTGTGACATTATTGTCACCCAGAGGCGCACCTCCTGTCCTCGCAACGTCACAGAGGCTCCGCGGAGCTCGTCCAGGACCCGGTAGCCGCTCCAGGTGCGTGGGTGTGGGTGTGCAGGAACCCGGCAGCCGCATTTACGGGGGAGCCCCCTGGCCTGGTACTGTCCACGCTCTGTGCTGCTTTTGCAAGGCTCACCCACTTGAGGAAGGGAACAGACGGCCAGACTTTGCAAACGGGCCACATACTCAGTTTTCTTTGGAATACATACTCAAAATACTTGCCAAGGCCGTCAAGACTTAGCGTGTCCCAAGGGAGGCGTTTGGGGCTCTCGGAGGTGGTGGGCATGCTCTGTGCGGACACCTGGGCCTCCAGATGGCCCCAGTGAAGAGGAAATGCATCTGTGACCTGTGCTCCTGTGGGTAAGTTGGCCGCGCCCGACCCCAGACTGCAGAGCCTGGGTTTTCAGAATGAAAAGCTGGGCTGAGACCTGCCCCTGTGTGACTTGGTCAGGCAGCATCAAGGTGTTCTCGTAGCTTGTTAGGCTCTTTGAAGACTGCAGCGTTGTCAACTGGCTTTTGGGGAGCCCACCTTGCGAATTCTGGTGAAGGCGGCTGCCATAACTTGAGTTCCTTCTGTTCAGAGGCGTAGAGATGGTGAAAATGGGCCAACTGTCCCAGTTTTCTTTTCTGCAGACTGGAAGGTGTCAGGCAGGAATAGAAAACCCTGGGGGGTGGGGTGGGGTGGTTATATACACTTGAAGAGATGTGACCCTGTGCCCTAAATCAAATACAGAGTTGTAAACCACCCTTACATAAAACAGACCAAAGTAGCTTGGCCAGGTTGGGGCAATCTTGATGCTTTTTTTTTTTTAGACTTTTGGAGGCTGGAGGGCTGGGGAAGGGGAGTCCTTTGAGTTCCTTAAATTATTGCTCTTTGGTCAGAGAGGTGCAGGGTATCTGTAAACTTGTTTCCATATTGGTGTAGAGTTGGACAAGAATAAGGAGGAGAAATACCTTTTGTGCGCTGTTGTCCTGGCCAGTTACCTTTAGGGAACATGTCTAGATGATGCTGGGTAGACGCCGGGGTCCCAGATGGGGTTAATCAAATTTGGTGGCTGATTCTTCTTTGGCGTCTCAGGGCTGAGGTGCCTTCTTCACCCTTCTTCCCTGGACATCTGTGGGGTCACTGGGCTGGGAGCACGTCAGCTGATGAGGGCTGTCTATAGAGTCAGGAATTTAATTGTGGGGTCTTCAGTGGATAACCCAACTTCTTCAGGATGCTCTAAGGGTTCAGTGAATGATGTGTGTGACTCCTGCTAGTGGACTGTATTTAATAGGTGTCAGCATCTTGAAATTAAAAAAAAAAAGTTTGCCAAGCACAATGTGCTGTGTGAATATAAAAATGGCATCATTAGTGAGTAGAACTAAGGGACACTCTAAAAAATGGGCTAAAAACATTTTGTTTCTGGCATCAAAGGATGGTTCTCAACCCTGGCTGCTCTTTGGAGTCAGTCACCTGGGAGTTTTAAAGTATCAGGTACATGGGCTGTTAAATCCTATGTTTTGGGGTGGAGCAGCAGCAGTCTTTAGGTGATTCCGCGTCTTTGCCAGGATTGGGAACCAGTAACCTAGGTCACATGCAAGCATGGGTCTTGCTTTGAAGCTTTGTTAGGTGGGAACAGAGCTGTGTTTTAGTCGGTGGCTAATGTCTCACGGATGAGGTATAGCCGCAGAGCTCACCTGCCTCTTGGGGCCTTTGTAGGCTCCTCCTTGTTACCTCCTCAGGTATTGAATTATTCAGATCAGATTTAATTTGTATTCTTGTATGCCTCGGATTGAAATATGACATAGCCCCCATCTTTGTACATTGTAGAATCCAGTTAAGGCAGGACATGTAACAGCTGGAGTGTGTAAAGTTAGAAGTTGTCCCCTCCTGTCCCTGTAATGGGGACTATACTTCTTGGGTGCTTATTCTCTAACTCTTCTTCCTCACCCCTACAGAGTACCATTTCTCTTCAGATGCAGAGACTGTCCCTGGGCAAGACTTCTCTTGCCCCTCCTGTCTCTTCCTCTCCACTCTGGTTGGACTCTCACAGATATCTATCAGCCTCTGTTCCTTTTTCAGTCTTGTTTCTAACTTCTCAAAGTGCTTGCTGATCAAGCTGGCTGTCATGAACCTTCAAACATTCTAACATTTGCCTTTTCTCCCACTATCTTCCCCATTAATGGTGACAGCAATCATTATTTTGGATTTAAAAATTTGAATGCTCTCTCGTCTTCCCCTAGTGCCAATCAGCATTAAATCCTCTCGTTTTCTCCGTCATCTTCCTGTAATTGGTCTCTTCTTATTCCCATTGTTCTCTCCTTGGACTTCTCATTTTTATGCTTGGAAATTGATCCTTATATACCTATTTTTCTCTCCCAAGATCCCCTGACATGAAACTGCCCCTTGAATGGGATTGGGCTCCTGGGGTCCCCTGAGTAGACCTTATGACCTCCTATTTTTGTTATTTGACCGTGCTGCCTTTTCTTTAAAATACCCATGCATCCTCCTCTGGCTACACAACCTTCTATTTTTTAGTTGAGGTAAGATCAGCATATGCAATTATATGGGCTTTGGGTATACAGCATTGTGTTATAATCTGACACCTTAGTTTTGTATTACATTGTGATTGCCATTGAAGTCTAGTCTCCATTCCACTCTACAACTGTTAACCTTTAAAGGCTGTTTCAGTTGTAAATCTCCCATTAACTCCCCATCAGAGAGAGACCCTGCTCCCTGAAATCTTGTTAAGTTATTTGTCAGCAAGCTTTATTTGCTCTACTTTATACTCTTGGGAGGCAGAGACCATGCCTTTTGTTCGTGTGTTTACTGGATATTGCTGACACATTTCTTTCCATACAGTGAGCAAACTTTTTTTTTTTAAATCACAAATATTATCTAAGATTTATTTTTTATGCATTCAAGAACTGGGGTACAGGCCAGAGGTGCAGGGGTTGAGAGGATTCACCAGAGACAGACTGGGGAACAGAATAGGTGGGTCTACTGAAATACACTGCTGAAGGGAGCAGCAGGTGAGACAGGAGAGATCTGATGTGCCATGTGCCAGGTCACTTCCCTGGCTGGGGACTGATCTCATGCTGCAGTGGCTGTGGACAACTTCATAGTGCTGTGCTTTAACCCATTGCACTACAAGGGAGGGCCCTCAAAACATATTTTTGAACATGGATTAAATTTTCTAAATTGAAGTAAAACTGGTTATAAGTTTCAGGTGTACATCACTATAATTCGACACCTGCATATATTACACTGTGAATGGACTTTTTTTTTGTCAAGGTGATGATAACATGCTGGCTTGGATTAGCGAGGTAAGGTCTGGAGCTGTGCTATCCACTATGGAAACTACTAGCCACATGTGCCAGTTTCATCTAGTTAAAATTGAAATTAAATAAAATCCCACTTCAGTCCCATTGCTACATTTCAAGTATTTAATAGCTACTCGTGTATACTGACTTACCTGTGGACAGAAGAGAGCCATTTTCATCATTGTAGAAAGTTCTCCTTGGTAGTGTTGATATGTAGGCTTTCTATTTGGAAGCCTTCATTCTCCCCTCCTTGAGGAATTTTTTTAAGAGGAAGGGTAGGATGGAATGAGGAATTTTGTAGCTGTATTCTAAGCTCTAAAAGTTGGTTTTTGAATTTTCCAGCCTGTGGTGTTGGGGAGATGATGGAAAATCTGTGACAAACACTACCAGAGCAGGCGGGAGCCCTTCAGTGGGAGAGGAAGGGCTGGAGTTTCTGAGTCACTTGATCTCTCTGAGCTTCAGTTTCTCCATTTTCCTTCCCCCTTCCCCCCCTTTTCTATTTTGTGCCCCTCTATCAGTCTGTTCTTTATATCCATGAGTTTCACAATCCTTTTTTAGATTCATGAAATTTTTCTATTTCTGAAATTTTTTTTTACTTAGCTCAATACCTTCAAGTCCATCTCTGTTTTGTTGAAAATGGCAGCATTTCCTTTTATTGACTTGAATAATACTATTGTATACAGACGTATATATACATCCATATATACAATCCACACATAAGTCACTTAGTTGCTTCCATACCTTGGCTATGGTAAATAATGCTGCACTAAACAAGGTGATGCCTGTACCTTTTCAGGTTGCATTTTTCTTCCCTCTGGATAAATACCCAGCAGTAAGATTGCTGGACTGTGTGCTAGTTCTATTGTCAATATTCTGTGGAACCTCTGACTGCTTTCCATGCTGACACTCATTTATATTCTCAGCAGTAGTACACAAGGACCCCTTTTTGCCCATGTCTTGCTGACACTTGTTATTTCTAATCTTTTTGCTACTATTTTAACAGATGTGCTGTTGTTACACCAACAAATGTAGATCTAGAGACCATCTAGAAGAAAGATTGCAATCAGGGTTTGGGGTAGACCAGCAAGTTTTATTCAGGAGTTGAACTGAATGAGAAAATGTTCAGCCTGGCTCCATAGCGGTTGCTAGGGAGCTTTTAAGGGGTGGGTTTACCAATGTGGGGGTGAGGGGGGTGGCACAGTAGTGTGTCTGGGCCATACTGGGGCAAGTGCGGAGGAGTCACACAGGCCTTCACATTCATGAGCATCTGAAGTCTCCACCCAGGCATGTGCATATTAGCATGCTGATAAGACTCCAGTCCCATTTTAGCAGGACTTTTCTTTTTTTCTTTTTTTATATTAAACATTTTTATTTTTTTATTACAAAAGTTTATTTTTACATCATTTTGTACATTTGTTTTCCATCTCAATTGTAATCCCCGCAGGTTTCCCATCACCAAGGCACCCATGTGCCATCACCATAATCCC